>NC_141890.1:38472195-38780638 GCF_030686135.1 Camelina sativa
TGGAGGCGCTTGCAGAGCGTTGGCCAAACGTATAGCTCCACCTCCTAAACTTCTGCCACCACACGAACTTCAAGAGGAACTCACCAAAGAGGCAGCTCAGCTGGAGATTGAGGTTAAGGAAGCTTTCAAGGAGATTGGGTATGAGATTCTCAGGAGTGGAGTGTGTTTAGACCCTGAGCTGCGAATCGAGGAATAATTGGAAGATCCTGACTTTTTTACTTTGCCATGCTCGATAGGACTTCGGATTTTCAAAAGATGCTTGTGCGACCTAGGAGCCTCAGTCAGCATCATGCCACTGTCAGTTGCCAACAAAATGGGTTTCAACAGTTTTAAACCGAGTAGTCTGTATTTGGTTCTAGCTGATAGAAAAATCAGACATCCGATTGGGATCCTGGAAAATTTGTCTCTCAGGATTGGAAGGGTGGAAGTCCCCACTGATTTCATGATCCTTGATATGGATAAAGAACCGGACGATCCACTGATCCTAGGGAGACCATTCTTGGCAACAGTAGGTGCAGTAATTGAGGTGAAGCAAGGCAAGATCAGAATTGAGCATGGGGAGCACTTCAAGATGGATTTTGATGTCAAGAAGGGAGTTAAGAGGCCAACTATTGATGGTCAAGCTTTTTCCACTAAGACAAAACAGAGAAAAGTCAAACATCTTGAAGAAGTCAACACCACATTTGCTGTGGAACCTGGACAAGACTTGGAGAATCCATTGGATCAGCCTGCTACAGTGGAGAGGATTCCAGAACCTCTCCCTCCTAATCCCATGTTTAAAAGAGCATGAAGAGTCAAGCTTAGTGACTAAAAACAAGTTCATTTGGGAGGAAGTCTCAAAGGTATCATTTATTTTGTTTTAAGTTTTATCTATTTATTCTACCTGATTTTCTATTTTTGCATATTAATTCGTAAAATAAAACAAAAAAAAACAAAAAAAAAAAAGGAAAATTTGTGGAACCCGAAGGTCAACCCGACACCGTACTTGACGCGCCTGATCGTTTCTATACTCGGGTAGCGAGTGAAGTCCGAATTCCGCAAACCAAGCCCACTCTCGGTGAAGCCTAAGTTGCTAACCCTACTCTATTTAAGCTATTCGAACCCTTCTCCCTCAGCAGCACAAACCGATAAGTCTCTCAACCCTAAAAGCTTTTTGTTTTCCTACTTTCTATTCTCTCTCAAACTCAAGTGATATTTGAATTTTGGGAACTAACCCTATTGATCTCGAGTTTAGCTTTTCTTTCTTCTCAAGGATTCTATAATGGCACCAAATATGAACACCTACCAAAGGAAGGGAAGAAGATCGACCTCCGCCGCTGCTACAACTGGAGGTGATACCGTCGAACCTCGAGAATCCCAAGGCAGAGGAGACGTTCTGCATTCTCAACTGCTGGCTAGACATTTTGCTTCTCCAACCCGATGCTAACCCGATCTGTCACCCGAACCAATGCTCGAGCAACCGATCGTGTTAAAACCCGTGTTCTCTGCCCCGATCCTGTATTTGTCGCAGTCCGCCGATCTCCTCGACATAGGGACCTTTCTACGTCCTAGAGAACTGTTATCGACCCCATATAGGTCGATTCTGATGCTGGTGGAGGAGAGCCAGAGGAGATCCAAACATCGCGGTTAAGGAGCACGGCTGCGGTCGCAAGAGGGAAGAGACCAGCTTCTGAGAAGGCTGAGAAGGTGGCTGAGACAGCGGCTGAAGAAGAAGATCGAGACACAGAGGAGGAGAACCGTGACCGAGAGGAGGAGCAGAGAGAACGCACACGCCAAGCCTCGCGGAGATTGAACCAGAAGGAGGTGGAGACTCCGGCCAAGCTCTTCAAGGTTTTCCAGAAGATGAGTTTCGTAGGTACCCGCTACCCTCACCGAGAAACGATGAAGCAGTTGGGCATCGCTAGAGACGTCGAGTTCCTGTTCGACATGAGCCACCTGGGCAAGATGATGCGAGCCAACCTCGAGGCTTATGAGGAGGACACGGTAAACTTCCTCTCCACGCTACAGTTACACTATTTTGAAGACCACCCGACCCTACTACCCGATGGGGGGATCGGGTTCATCACTTTCGCTGTGCGGAACAAGGAGTACCAACTTACCTGCAAGGAAATGGAGAAGTTGTATGGTTTCAAGGCTGGGAGTGGAGAAAGCATGGAGGTGAGAAAGGAGGAGATGAAGTCCCTATGGCTGACAATAGGAGACAAGCTCCCCTACAAGTCCACAAGCTCCAAATCCGCTCAAATAAGGAGCCCCGTTTTGAGGTATTTTCACAAGTCCCTCGCCTGCACTCTTTTTGCTAGAAAAGAGACTGGGAATGTGAATGACCATGAGCCCCAGCTGCTAGACATTGCCTTGAGTGGAGTATTAGACAACGCTAGGGATGGTACACCACTAGTAGGAGATGTTGCGGATACTAGCATGGTCTTTGTGCTGCTAGATCAGTTCCTCTACCTAAAGTCATGGACAATGAAAACTGAGAGGAGAGATGGAGCTGGAGAGATCTCCATAGGAGGATTGGTCACACCAATTTTGGTAGCTTGCGATGTGCCCCTAAGGGGAGTGGTTCATGAGCCGAGATGGCTAGACATCGACTACCTCACCCTGGCGAGATTCTTGGCTTATGAGAGGCCAAACGACATGCTGTTCTTCAAGTTTGTCCATCCAACTACCGGAGCCACCCAAATTATCCTACCCAACGTCGTGTGCACCAAAGTCTGGCTAGGGGACAACATAGACTTCACACCACCTTTGGAGGAGCTGTACAATCCAGAGGAGGAGTCCGAGGCAGGAGAGGGAGAGACGACTGGGCAAGGACAGGGAGACAACTCAGATGAGTATGATTTTGAGGAGTATGTGTGCTCTCAAAAGCAACCTGTTCGGTGAGGGAAGCTCACAAGAGGATCGGCTGGCTGAAAAGGATGAACAAGTTCCTAGACAAGAAGGTAAAAGACCTCACTGGCTCAGTGAAGGTAATGGGAGGACAGATCAAGGAGCTGCAAGACAAGGCAAGCTGTGCCTCAGCTCCCACTTTGGCATATGCACCCACATGGATGAGAAGAAGCGAACCATTGGGAGGAATCCGAGGAATAGCACCTCCAGAACCTCACAGAGCATCATCCTACGAGCCTCAAGCTGAGGAGGATGTCACAAAACCCGGAGTATCACGGAGAAGCCATTCAGACGCCTATCCGATGCCTAACCCGATGGGGTACACGATGCCCTATCTGATGCACCCATCAAGCACGCAATCGGGTGATTACTCAGGACTCTTCCCTCCGCCTTACCAGATGTCGTACACGATGTCATATTCGATGCACCCTGCGAGTGGCTATACGGGTGATCACTTTGGGCCTCTTCCACCATACCCGTCGTACTAACTGATGCCTTACCCGATGACCTACACGAGTACTTACCCGATCAACCCCTCGGATGCTGGTCTGAGCAAGTCGTCCATGCATCACCGAGCTCTCTGATAAGCAAATATTGGAGCCTCCTGAAGCCGGCGACGACCCTGGCTACACGTTGGCGAGTATGGAGGCTGCTACAACCTCCTTCTTCACTAACCCATGAGGTACCACATTCATCCAATCTTTGTAAATAACATTTTATTTAGTTTTCATTTCATTTTGTGTGATTCTTGGATTCTTTTTCCAATTTTTATTTACACAGAGACTGTGTAATTTAAGTTTGGGGGAGGGTCCTATAACGTATATAACATTGTGTTTTATTTTCTTATTTTCTTATTTCAAAATTTGTGCATGCTAGTTTTATTAATTTGAGTCTGCATCTATGTGCATTGAAACAACCCAAAAAAAAAAATTTGAAAAATTAAAATATAAAAAAAGAGTGTTCATGTAGTTGCATTTACATATTAGGATTGAGTCTAGTTTGCTTCATATAGGATTGTTGCATATGCATTTTAGGGGACAATGATTAAAACCACCTTGTTTAATGCCAAACCTTAGGATTGAAGCCTTTTCATTGTTGAGTGAGGCCTTTTCATTGTGCTATAGGTTGTGAAACCTTGATAGTATTGAGAACGACAAAGAACTGGCTCTTGATTTAGCTAAGTTAGAATCATTTGGACTAGCTAATAGAATCAGTTTTGAAAGATAGTTGGTTAGCATGTTTATTTTTAAACCTGAAATCCATCAAATAAGATATGCATTTAACCAGTGTACTACAACGGATCTTTTGAAAAAATATGAATTGATGCAGTATTTATATGTTGAAACAAATTATTACATCTTTCAGAGGTAAAAACAAATTTCTGCTGTCGGGTTTTGAACCCGGAAATACATTAAATTAGAGATGAATTTAACGAGTGCGCTACAACAGATCTTTTGAAAATATATGATTTCATGCGGTATTTATATGTTGAAACAAATTATTACATCTTTTAGAAGAAAAAAGGATTTCCATTGTCGGGCTTTGAACCCAGAAATACATCAAATCAGCGATGAATTTAACCAGTGTGCTACAACGGATCTTTTGAAAATATATGAATTGATGCAGTATTTATATGTTGAAACAAATTATTACATCTATAAGAGGTAAAAAGGATTTCCGCTGTCGGGCTTTGAATCCAGAAATACATCAAATCAAGGATGAATTTAACTAGTGTGCTATAACAGATATTTTGAAAATATATGAATTCATGTTGTATTTATATGTTGAAACAAATTATTAAATCTATCATAGGTAAAAAGGATTTCTGCTGCCGGGCTTTGAACCTGGAAATCCATCAAATTAGAGATGCATTGGTACACCCCCAATGTCACCTAGACGTGTCACCATTGCTGAAAATACCAACTGAGTTATCACCGGTGACCCCATGGAGATAGGCGTACAGTTGAATTGTGAGTTCGAGAACTCCAACAGGGCTTTGGTAGCAATTAGAGATACTCTGGTACCCACTGTGTTGTGTGACAGTGATGCACTGCCTTATTTTGATGATCCGGGTGAAGGAGGTAAACATTTTTTAGTCTCGACAAGTTGAAAACCATGTTACTGATCACGCTACACAATAACATAATGTGTAGCAAGAACTTTTTATTTTATGTTGGTAATGCCCAGATTTGCTAAGCAGGACGTTTAAGGATGCTGATTACCAAGGCGACAATATATTCGTAGGGAGAATATTCAAAAACAAGGAAGATTTTACAACCAAGATGGTAATCCACGCAATCCGTCGGAAGTTCCATTTTATCCACTCTAAATCATGCACGTTGAAGGTGTTGGCTGTGTGTGTTAGTCACACGTGTCCATGGCGTGTGTTTGCAAATAAAATAGATGACATCGAGCGTTTCAAGATTAGAAGCATCACTTTACAACACACCTACAGTCTCGATGCTTAAGGCGACTTTCACAAACAAGCCACAACTACTGTTATTGGAAGGCAGATGAAGACACAGTATGTCGGCGTCAGTAGAGGACCGAGGCCAAAGGAATTCCGGAAAATACTTCGTCAAGACTTCAGCCTAAACATTTCATATTGGAAGGCGTGGAGGGCAAGGGAGATTGCAATGGACAATGACATGGGATCAGCCATAGGAAGCTTCGCATTGGTTCAGCCATATTTCAAGCTGCTCTTAGAAAAAAATCCAAACTCAAATGTAGCACTGCAAACGGAATTGGATAGCAATGGAGTTGATCGGTTTAATTATCTGTTTTTGTCACTCCACGCATCAATCCAAGGATATGCGTACATGAGGAAGGTAATTGACATAGAAGGTACTCACCTACGAGGCCGATATGGAGGATGTCTCCTTGCTGCAAGCGCCCAAGATGCAAACTTCGAAGTGTTTCCCCTTGCCTTTGCGATTGTGAATAGTGAAAATGACGACGCATGGACGTAGTTATTATGCAAGCTGACGAAGGTTGTGCCACAAAGCAGACCTCGTATTTGTGTCGGACAGGCACTCTTCTATCTACGCAAGGATACATTAGGGACCATCAGTTTTGCTATTAGCTACCATTAATGTATATGTTAGTGTCTATTTTTCACAACCGTATAGTTAATGCTTATGCTATCACAATATCACAATACCGGTCCAATAGTTAATACCATTTGGTAGCAAGTCATTTCATGAATTAGACTTATCAAATACGTTGTAAAATGTGTTGATACTACTGTTATCAGATATCACGTTTAGACAAATGACAGTAACACCAGAATACCCATATCTGTTATCAGATATCATGTTTAGACAAATGACAGTAACACTAGAATACACATAGTCTGTTATCAGATATCATGTTTAGACAAATGACAGTAACACTAGAATACCCATAGTCTGTTAAGAGAAAATTATATGTTCTTAGTGTTATCAATACATACAAAATATTACATGTTAAGAGAAAGTTATATGTTCCTAATGATCAAAATGTTATCAGGATTATCAAAATGTTATCACAATGATCAAAATGTTATCAAAATTATCTGCTCATAATAAATAGAAACTCATGAAGCTTACTTAACATATAATTATGACGGCTATAAGTAAGACATGTAACACATATAATCACTAGTTGCTTCACAAGAAGTTACTTAGCAAACTAACATATCTAATATTATCACAGGTTGGTGATGACTTAACAGATGCAGTCTCTAATACTAATATTATCTGTCAACAATGAACTGAATGTTATCAAATATGATCAGAATATTACATGTTAAGAGAGTTATCAAAGGCGTATACGTACAGCTTGAGAAAATTATCTGTTCGTAATGATCAGAATGTTATCAGGATTATCAAAATGTTATCATAATGATCTGCTCATAATAAACCTCTATACTGTACATATATTCATCACCTTTTTACCCCTATTACACATGCATGTACAGATAAAAGATTTTTCCGCAATAGATTTAGTTGTCAGAAGATTTAAGTTGTTGGTTATTAGATTTGTTGGGGATTGTGTTGTCATATCTGGCGTAATCTTCAAATAAAGAACAATACAGATTGCCTTCAGTTCGGAAAGGCCAATCAGCGTTTATCAGTATTATATAGCATTGGGAACTAGGTCTTTTAACCTAAAAAGTAAAGAAAACCAATTCACATACTCAGCATCGTAAACCGCCGATTCTGGCAGCATACCATCAGAAAATATTCAGATCTAACAGAAGTGTTTTTCTGGTAAGTGAAACCTCCTTATTTAACGGTTGCGTGTTTTAATCAAATGATGGCCATCAAGTTCATTATGATTCAAACATGTTTCTGATTATATTTTGGTTCGTTGTATGTTGTTGCAGACTGCAGGTTTGTAGTAGAGGAAGTGACATGAGCTGTGGCTCCTGAGTCTGTGATCCAATCATTACCATTAGCGATTTGCAGAGAGGAAAACACTTGAGCTACATCGGATCTTTGATAGTTGTGGTCAAAGCGATTCCAGCAGTCAGTCGCGAGATGTCCAGTTCGTCCACAAATCTGACAGATTGGTCGTTCACATATATCACTTATAAGAAGAATGTTGTATTTTGCTATGTTTTCTTTCCATCGATACTACTATTCTATCTATGTACAATAACTTTTCTCTCATCATAGTAAGCGGATAATTATGTCTACCCGTAGATATAGAAGGTAATCGATGAAGTAAACAGAGTTTTCATCCATCAATGCCGCCTATGTGTAATTCAGTAAGATAAGGAGCCCAGTCCTAAGGTACTTCCACAAGGCCTTAGCAAACACCTTCTTTGCTAGGAAGGAAACTGGAAACTTGAATGAAGGTGAGCTGAAGATGATTGATGTGGCACTTAATAGCATCATTCTTGAAGCAAGGGATGGAAGCATCATCCTTGGGAGCAAAGAAGGCACTGATCTTGCAATGGTGCTCATTGACCACATGATTTACTTGAGAAGTTGGGTAGGCAAGCTACAAAACAAAGGTTCAAGAGGGGCCCTAACCATTGGAGGTATGAGTCTCTGAAGATTTCCGGGCTTTTGAATGGTTTGGGTTGTGATTATTATCCTATCACGACTGTTATTCAATGTTCTCTGAGCAAGATCTCTCCGCCAAGCTTCGGTGATGTGGTCTCTGAAGTAGAAAACTTTGACACCAAGCTTCGGTCATACAATGTTTCTGACACAGTTACTCCACATCTTGCGTTTCATACTCAACAAAGTGGCTATGGCAATCAGTCGAGAGGAGGATATCGTGGCAGAGGACAGTCTTCAGGACAAAACAGAGGACGTGGAGGTTACTCTTCACGCGGCAGAGATTTCTCTCAACACCAATCCCACCCTCAAACTGGTGAACGACCAATTTGTCAGATATGTGGCCCATCTCACATATATCACTTATACTTCTTGTATATAGATATTTTTCATTGACAACTCTCATTTATATTCTCTCTCTAACCCATTAGAGCAAACCCATTGCATATCCTCAAATTAGTGTGTCTAACTTTTAATAATATTAAAAATAATATTAATCTAAATTTAGATCTTCATCCTCTTGTTTTTAGTTTTGATCCTCCCATTAGTCATCCCAAAATATGAGTATCTTGATTCCAAACTCAACACAAAACTGATCATTGATTTCTTGTTCTATGTTGAGTTTGCAACATATTCATCTCTATCCGGACATAATATAGTCACACTCGATCGGTTGCCTCTGAGAACTATTGTCCAGGTATATATGAAATACAACAGAACAAATCTGTTAACCTTTCTTGAATTCAAAGAGTAATATATAAGTGACTGACATAAAGCTAAACATCATATAATAAAACAAGATCAATACTCAAGTGCTTTTCACGGAACAAGTAAAGATGAGGATGATGATGCAAGACGAGCAGTTGGAGGCAAAGGAAGAAAATTCTGCAGGTTGTAGAGATGATGAAATCAAGACACTTAAAAGAAGAAGCAAGAGACAGGACACAAAACTGGGGATTGCGTTGGCAAAAGGTGAAGAAATCGTTCCAGATAAAACGCGAAGACGATGAAGCAAGAGACAGGACACAAAGAACAAGTTCCACAACACCAAGAACCAGCTTGAGGAGAAGAATGTCAATGTCATAAATCAATCATAGTCTCGGCCAAATCTCTCAACCTAATGCCCGATTATGTATTCACAGTGTTTTAAAGACTGTGACACTACATACTGAAGAATCTTATAAACCTGCCCAAAACCAAAATCTTGTTTAGTTATAAAGATACAAAAATCATCACACAATGATAACAGAGTTAATAATAACAAATTTTTCTACCTGCTGCAGTCTTACTATAGACAAAGTTGAATCATGAGGAAACAGCAAATGAGTATTGACAATCAAAACTTGTTGATGAGCATCGTGCTGAGAGTAAGGGGGAACTAATTCTACATGTAGCAACTGCGCAACTCTGTCACCACAATCGTTAAAAAGCAAATCCCTCGAGTTCACAACTCTAAAATAATCCTTATGAACAGCCGTAAGCAAACCTATCATCATCACCAAATCACAAATGAAAACGCCACATACACATGGAAACAACAAACATCAAAGCCAAGAAGATTGTCACAAAGTTAAATACCATCGCCACGGTTATTAATTAGTACGGCAGCATTTTGGGACTCAAGAGCATCAGTTTCTTCACCAGCAGCTGACTCAGAACCTAACAAAAGAGCATCAAACAAGAATTAACAAAAACTAGCCTTTTATGAATGCATTTTATGAACATCAATACTAGCCTTTTATGAATCTTTCTCCACTAAACTCAGTTAAACATAAGAGTAAAGCAAAACGCCCAGTGAGATAATTAAGAAAGACCCATTCCACAGACCACAGAAAGCATGAAATTAACCTCATAGCCCAAAAGGTGTATGTAAGCAACAAAATCAATAAACTTTCGAGTAGAGGAAAGAAGAAAATCATGGGTTTGCTAGATAAGCTAGAAAACTCCGCAGAAGGAACCAAGACACTCGTCGAGTTCCACAAGCAATGGCGAGCAAAGCAAGCACCAATCTATAACAACAGAAACACCAAGCAATGGTCAAAATAGTTGGTAATGTATTATAATACTTTTGGTGCTATAGTCGTCGCCACCACCATTGGAGCTCATTGTTTCTTCTTTACATTGCCAAGTTTCAGACCTATATATACCTTATATAGAAAAAGACCTCAGTATACCTTATACTTAGCTTCAAACCTTTCAAACACATACAATTTCTACAAAACTGCAAAACGAAACACAATTCTTGTTCGACTGTTGATATAAAAAAAAAAAAAACAGAAACAAATAATATTATCTCCAATGTGCACAACAATAGAGAATTAGAAGAAGCTTCGTTAACAATTTAATCCTAGAACCTCTGAAAATTACAAAATTGGATACATAATTTTGAGTGAGACTCACTATGGGATCTTATCCGACCTCTGGTTGGAGACGAAGCTGCGGCGCGACGATTGTGTCACCAAAAATTTCTGACCTAACAAAGAAGAAGTAAGCGGAATCGGAGAAGAAAAAGACGACTTGGAGAGATCCATTTTGTCTCGAAACCGATCAAAACTTCGATTGGATTTTGATAAATCGATTATTGCTTTCGTCGTTTCGTTTTGTTCTGTTCGTATTGAGAGAGAGAAAGAGAGAGGAGCAAAATGAAGAAAAAGAAAAAACCAATGAATTCTTGACACGTTACCGAATTTGAGATGATGTGGGCAGAGACACGGATCACGCATATTTTGGATTAAAACTTTAAATTTTTTAATTTTTATTATTAAAAAACTTGAACACATCCCAATAGTATGACCGATGGGAGTGCTCTTAATAGACCATTAAAATATTTCTTTAAATATGTTTCATATATCTAATTTTGTGCCAGTAAAATGAATGTTTAAAGTCATACTGAAAGATCTATTAAATCCTATTTGCTAAAAGATGGTTGGATAATACTTACATATATAGAGAACATGGTAAAAATATTCACGGAGTGGTTATGTGGAGAGAAATTTCAATTCATCTTTCAATACGAGCATGATTTGGTGAAAATTTTAGAAAAGAGGTGCATTCATACAAACTGGTTGTTAGGTACTAAAAAATGGGTGAAACACATGTGTGTGGATTACTTAAATATATTTCTTTTTGGATTCAGATTCAAATTCATGAAAATTTTAGAAAAGAGGTGCACTCATACAAACTGGTTGTTAGTTACTAAAAGATGGGTGAAACACATGTGTGTGGATTACTTAAATATATTTCTCTTTGGATTCAAATTCATGAAATTTCATTTAACCACTACACGATTCAAGCGATTACTACTTTATATGAATTAATTGCGTAAGTTCCAGAAAAAAAAAAAATTAGCCGTTGAAAGTTTTTAAAAGATAGTTTGTTTACCTCAAAACTAAGTTTCAATGTGTTTAAATCTTTTGAGAAAATCAAAACTATAATATTCTTCTAACTAGAGGGTCAACAATAGTCATTTACTATCCCCTATATAATAAAATGGAAGTACACCACCTTTTTTAGTAGATTATATAATTTTTATAAGTTGGTTACAAATATGTTATAGATTAAATATAGGTTGGTTACAAAAAACGTTATACATTAATTAGTCAATATGTGGGCTATATGAATACACTTAAGAATATCCCAAAGAATCCTCTTAAAAAGAATATTCCAATAATTTATATAATTTTCTAAACAAAATCTTTAGTATTCCATATATTATTACAAAATATATACTGTTAGACATAAAAATATACTTTTAGGCGTAAAAAGGATTAAAATTTTGGCAATTTATCATACTTAATCGTGATTTCGAAGATCTTATTGTGCAGTTGAAAATAAAATCTTACCTAAGCACGGGTCATATTAAAAAACTTTCACCAAACATGTTCAAAAATTAAAATAAAAACAAACAACAAACATAACCATTTTTTATACATAAAATTACAAAATTAACAATATAAAACATAAAATTTATATGTTTTTTTCAAGCCATCTTATTTAGCAGATTAGTTTATTGCATAATGTTTTATTCAAAAAAAACTTTTTAAAAGAATCATATCAATTAAATTTTATTTTAAAATTATAATATAAATAAATAAATTTCAATTGCTCTACCATGGGTCCTAATCTAGTTATTAGATAATTTAAAAGACGTCTTACAATTGCCAATGCTTGACACATGCGTAAGATGTGTGTCCTCTGCTTAGTAGAAATAGACAAATTCTAGTTGATATTAGAAGAGATGGTGAAGCTCAGTGTAAAACCATTCAACAGTTTTTTTTGAACAACAAAACCGTTCAACAAATGTTGCAAACCTATTGCAGAGTTTCATGTCAGATCATTAATGATTAATCTCTTAAAACATCAATTACGTTTGAAAAGAAATGTAGATCTGGTTATAAGAGGAACGTAATAAGACTGAGCGTATCTTATTCATTAGAGAATGTACAATATATATAGTCTCAAACAATAGGTTTCTATAAGCACTAATTACATTTGTATCCTTCTCTCCTTTATACACCCCTTCAAGATGGAGACAGTGACTTAACTCCAATCTTGTAAGCTAGTTCTTGAAAACGTGGCCGAGGTAGAGGCTTTGTCAAAGCGTCGGCCAACTGATCATGTGTCGAGATATGGGAGACACGCAAGGCACCGGATTGAATATAGCCACGCACGAAGTGATAATCAATTGCTATATGCTTCATTCTTGAGTGGAAAACAGGATTTGAACAAAGATAGGTAGCTCCCATATTATCACAGTATATAACCGGTGCTGCTGATAAGGTGATGCCCAATTCAGAAAGAAGTGAGCATATCCACTGAAGTTTCGAGGCTGTGTTTGCAACCGCACGGTACTCTGCCTCTGTGGAGGATCGAGCGACACTCCTCTGTTTCTTGGAGGACCACAAAATCGGACTTCCCCCAAAGTAGACAATATACGCATTTGTGGAGATACAATCACTTTTATCACCACCCCAGTCAGCGTCTGAAAAAGCATGGACAGTAAGAAGACAGTCCGAGCGAATGAAAATACCATGAGAAGTTGTACCAACGAGGTAACGTAAAATCCTCTTAGCAGCCTGCCAATGATCCGTGGTTGGTTGGTGCATATATTGAGAGAGACGGTTTACCGCAAATGCAATGTCCAGACGGGTAAACGCCAAGTACTATAGAGTCCCAATAACCATGCGGTATGGTTTAGCATCAGCAAGAGGTGTCCCGGAGTGTAACGTGAGCGGTGACTGGGACATCGGCGTCGCCACTGGCTTCGCACCAAGCATGTTCGTGCATGCTAACAAATCGGTGATATACTTTCGCTGCATCAGGTGTAATCCTTGTTTCGTTCTGATTGCCTCAATGCCAAGAAAGTAGCTTAGAGGACCAAGATCTTTGAGTGCAAAACGAGAAGCAAGAGAGGCATTGAATGGTTTAACCAGAGACGATGGACCAGCAATGATAATGTCGTCTACGTAGACCAAGACATAAAGAAACTCCCGATTGTGTTTGTACGTGAACAACGACGTATCCGAGAGTGAGTTTATGAAACCGAGTTGAATCAGAAAATTACGCAGTTCTTGATACCAAGCTCGAGGAGCTTGTTTCAAACCATAGAGAGCCTTCCGGAGTCTACATACATGGTGAGGACGATCATGATCCACGAATCCTGGCGGCTGCGAGACATAAACTGTTTCATTGAGTGTACCTTGGAGGAACGCATTATTGATGTCAACCTGATGAATGCTCCACTCTCGTTTAACCGCTATCTCAAGTACCAGCCGCACAGTAGTCGATTTTATGACCAGACTAAAGGTTTCCGAATTGTCTAGTCCTTGCTGTTGATTGAAGCCTCGAGCAACGAGTCGCGCCTTGTACCTTTCAATGGACCCATCAGTACGATATTTGAGTGTAAAAATCCACTTACATGGTATAACATGCTACGACGGATCAGGTGCTTCCAGATCCCATGTGCGGTGCCGCATCTGTGCGTCGATCTCCTCAGTCATAGCCTTACGAAAATTAGGGTCTTTAAGCGCTTGAGCCACAGTCGTGGGTATCACCGGAGATTTTGCAGCCGAGAGATTAAGCCTTTGTTTGGGTTTGGTAATGTTGTTTTTGGCTCTTGTTCGCATAGGATGGATATTTTGAGGAGGTGATGGTGGTTGGATTATATGAGGTTGTGGTGACGGAGATTGAGTTTCTGGTGTGGATTGTTGATGAGAAGCAACGGAGGATGTGTTTGGCAATGGTGGATGCGAGGAGGAAGATGACGACATTGAAGAAGATTGACCAGATTGTAATGGGCTTGGACTTTTCGAAATTGGGCCTTAATGTGAGATAGAGGGCGAATTTTGTGGGGTTGATGGTTGTAAAGTATGTGGGCCTGTTGTTGTTGGGCTAAGAGTTGGGTTTGAGTGAGAATTGTTTGGTGCATTATCGGACAAGGAAGGCTGCAGCTCAAGCGATAAAGAGTTATGAGATCGTACCTGTGATGGTGATTCAGACGGAGACCGAGGAGACACGACTGAAGGAAGCGGTGGGGAGGTAGGTGGCATTGGGTGAGGATCCGAGCACGACGGCGAGGGGGAATGAGTGAGTGGCGAGGGCACATAACTAACGGGGGCATGCGGTGGTGATGACGTAGCCGAGTCAGTCGACGGTGGCGGTTGTGTCAACAAGCAAAACGGAAAGCTCGTCTCAATGAACTGAACGTGTCGAGACGTATACACTCTACCGGCTGTGAGCTCCATGCATAAATAAACACTTTGGGTGAGAGAGTACCCAATAAAAACACACGGAGTAGAACGGTCATCAAGTTTGTTCGTCTGATACGGGCGGAGCCATGGAAAGCACGTACAGCCAAACACACGCAGCTTCAGATAATTTGGTGACTGGTTGAATAATTTAGCATACGGAGACATACCATGCAACACGTCCGTAGGCATGCGGTTGATAAGATAAGTGGCTGTAGCAAACGCATAGGACCAATATGTCTTCGGTACCGATGCATGACTCAGGAGAGATAAACCCGTCTCAACTATGTGACGATGTTTTCTTTCTGCGAGACCGTTGTGTTCCGGTGTGTGGGGCGGTGTTGTCAAATGTGATATACCACTAGCCGCCAAAAAAGAACGTAACACAATGAATTCACCGCCATTATCCGTATACAACGTTCGGATTCGACTTTGAAAGCGATTTTCCACCAAAGCTTTGAAAGCTATAAAAACCTCCTTGACTTGAGATTTCTGTTTCAAGGGATATAACCACGTATATCTTGTGTAATGATCCACAATCACAAGATAGTATTTGAACTGATCAATAGAGAAAATTGGTGAT
The DNA here is from genome assembly GCF_030686135.1 of Camelina sativa. Lineage (NCBI taxonomy): Eukaryota > Viridiplantae > Streptophyta > Magnoliopsida > Brassicales > Brassicaceae > Camelina > Camelina sativa. The sequence goes on from NC_141890.1 coordinate 38,487,462, forward strand.
GTCCACACATCAGAATAAAGATATTCAAGAGGGTGTGATGATTTGATTGTGTTTGTAGAAAAAGGGAGTTTGTGGCTTTTATTGATCAAACAGTCGGTACACGACAATTGTTTTTGAGAAGTGTTTGAAAGTGGTAAAGAAAAATTTGAAACAATAGCTTTTAAAGTCGAGATAGTAGGATGCCCAAGTCGGAAATGCCATGATGAGAGGTCGGTTTTTGGTGATGGTGATGCCGAGAAAGCGGAACTGGTAGTGCGTGTAACCGGCCACTCATATAACTCATTCCTAGTCCTGCCTTGGAGTAACTGGACCTCCGTGCTGAGATCCTTCACCTGAAAGTACGCAGGATAGAAGTGCACAGACACTTGATTATTATTGCACAAGCGATATATCGAAATTAAATTTTTACAGACATCAGGGACATATAAGATATCTTGAAGCTTAAGAGAGCGAGATGGAGTAGGAAGCAAACCAGAACCCATTTGTGTTATGGGAATACCCGAACCATCAGCTATTTTGACCTCTTCACCACCATTATACGGCAGATGTATAGATAGGTTGGAGAGATCAGAAGTCAAATGGTGTGTAGCTCCACTATCGAGGATCCAGGGAGTCAGGTTGTAGGATGGAGTCGCCGCAAAGTTGGCTTGTGGCTGCCACGGAGGTGGTGAACTAGCTTGATATCCGCCGCCAGAGTTAGAGTAACCACGACCAGAGGATTGCAGCTGAGAACACCACCTTGCACTATGACCGTGTACGCCACAAATCTGACAACGCCCTTGGTAACCACGACCACGCGAGATAGAACGGGACTGAAACTGGTTACGTTGTTGGGACATGGTATTATTTCCACGTGATTGCTGATGACCCTGAGTGTTGTGACCTTTATGAGAAGCAATGTTCGCAGAAGCCGAAATTGACGAGGATGCGGTGAGCAACGTTTGAATCTTTAGCTCTTGGTTGATGAGTTTCTCATGGAGAACCATAAGTGACGGCGGTGTGTCACGTCCGGCGATCTGATCTGTAACTTGTTTGTACTCATCAGGTTGACCACCAAGTATGTAGTCAATCTGGTCTTCATGCGGGATCGGACTAGCAAGTAACGCTAGTTGATCAAAACGTGTGGTAAAGCCATTGAAGTAGTCTTCAATGGATTTAGTACCCTTCTTCCATTGTTTTAGCTGCTCACGGATCTGAAGAATGTGACCTCTACTCGGTTGAGCATAGGTATTGGTAAGAGTACTCCAGATCTCAGCCGACGTATTGGCTTTGGAGAGAAGAGGCTGCACCGATAAGGAGATAGCACCGAGAAGACTCGAGAGTAGTAGCTGATCCTGCCTTTGCCAATGTTTGTAGGCAGGATTAACGGTGGTGGTGCCGTCGGTGGTAAGAGTGGCATCAGGGGTGATCGTTGAACCATCAAGATAACCGGCAAGATCATAGCCATTGCATAAGGCATGAACTTGTCGTTTCCACATCAGGAAGTTAGTGGAGGTGAGCTTCGTAACGTTAGACATATTAACGTTAACGAGGGATGACGCATCGGCGGGGGCAACGACTTCAGAAGTTGCAGACATGATCGACAGAGGAACGAGAAAGAAGAGGAAGAGAGAGAGGAGAGAATTTGAAAGAAACGGCGATCGAGAGAAAAAAAAATTAGGGTTTTAACCTTTTATGGCTCTGATACCATAATAAGACTGAGCGTATCTTATTCATTAGGGAATGTACAATATATATAGTCTCATACAATAGGGTTTCTATAAGCACTAATTACATTTGTATCCTTCTCTCCTTTATAGAACGAATCTTTCATATTATCCTTGGTTGTACCTTGTAAATGTACTTAACTAAAGCAACAATGCCTCCTCTCCATTGCTATTTCCTCCTGAACCATTAGTCTTCTTAGAATTAGTTTGCTGGTGAATAATTAACCCTGTTTGTTAAAAAAAAAAAAAAAAAAGTGAATAATTAACCCTATGTCTTGTGCTAGATCAGAACTTCATTTGCGCAAAGATCTTCCAAAATGCTACATACGGACTGGTTTAGCATGTGTATTGGATCATGATGTTTGGTGTGCTCTCAGTGGTCTGGTTTTGATGTCCAGATATAATTGTATATATATATTAGTGTTTGAAGGGAAGATGGTAAGGCTGATAGGAACATTTCAGAGTGAATGGGTCAAAAGTCCTCAAGACTATATATGATAGGTTCTCTCACTCCATTATTGATTTAGACGAAAGCTATGTCAGTTTTTAGATTGAATATGATATATTCTTCTCTATGAAGTCCAATGTGCATGGGAACTAATAGAAAAAGACAAAAATAAAACGTTCATCGCCGATCCGTTTTGTTTATATGTTAGATTTTTCTTGTTTCCAAAATGAAACGACTGTATAAAAATCAAAACCAATTTGTATAACGTAATCATAAAGTCACAAAAGTCTATCATTACTCGCATATCTCTAAACAAATTGAATGTCCATATGATACAATAATGGGATACTTAAACACAAAAAAAGTCGCCATACTTGCATTGCATGTACATGAAAAACTTCTATAAATATAAATCTGGATACTTAAGTACTACATAAGTAACACAAATTAAAATTACGTAACCGGTAAGAAATTTATATATGCACACAATTAAGCTTTAATTAGGCAAAATGAGTGAAATAAACAGAAGAAAATGATTATATGGGCCAATATAGTTAGATGTGGTAATGTCAATATCAAGGCACGCTGTTATTTGCGAATGGGCCCTTAGTATATTTTTGATCGGCATTTAAGTAAGCCAACTCTTTTTTTCTTTGTGGTCACCTAACTTAACGTTTCCAACGTTTATATACTACATACAACAAAGGTAGATACAAAGATATCTCATTCATCCCTAGCTCATCTTATATATTTTCTTTTTTTTTTGGCATCAAATATTCATATTCACATCATGTAAGTTTGAATTTGGGTGATGACACTGCGACAATCCATCACAAATCACTAGACTATATAAGTTTAAAATCTGTAATACCTCCTTAAATTTACATAGTGTAATTGAACTTGAATATAGATGCTGAATTTGAGTATGTGGTGACGTAACAAATTCTTGTGGACGACACTTGAATGCCTAAAACTCATACACAATGCCCAACTTTTGAAGCTCGTAAGAAACTAATATATAGAGCCACCTATGATATTTAAGCAATGGTCTTGTTCCTAGGCATGTCAATTGAGTAAATCCGGTCTACCCGACAGATTCAAACCTCCGAAGACCAAAATATTATTAGTATGTATGGTCCGATTTGAATAAGACTAGAATTCTAAGAATTTATAAATTAACATGTTTTTAGCAAATCCAAGTTAATTCAACTAAGAAGGTGAAAAAAAAAAAAAAGCTTTAATAAAATAAAAATAGAAAACTCACAAGCAAAGCTTATTGATAAACAACAAAACACATCAAATAAATTCTAGCTATTGGAGTCAATATATGTAATGACTAATGATATTGATTTGAATCAGTTTTTCTAGATTCACCAACAAAATGAATGTTCAAAGTTTTTATGTGTTTTGGAAATATACGAAATATTATACGGTTTGTATTGGTACACATGGGAGTAACTGAAAGGGAAAAAAAAAAGAATTTAAAAGAGAATGGTGCACAGGAAAAAAAAAAAAAAAAGAAAAGAAAAACGAAAGAATTTGATAGAGAATAATAAAATTGAAAAGTAGTCTTACGTTTTACTTCACAAAAACTAAAAGAGATTTACGCTATATTTTCTAAAAATGGTAGAAATATCATTTTGCCCAATTACTCCGATTGGTAACTCTTTGGTCAAAAACAGAGTGATATTGTTACTTTGACGCTAATATTGAAGAATGTCTTTGGTGTTCGTGGCTGTGATGTGAACACTATTTGATCCATGAAGGTGGGAATCTTAACTAGGCGTTAATTGGTAAAATGTGGTTTAATCTGTAATGACTATTGCATGATATATAGAATTTCTTGTAAGTTTTGTTAAAGAAAGGTGTGTGGTTACTTTATTCGAAGGTAGGTGTGATTGGTTTAGGTGGTTTCTGAGTAATGTAGTTTTATAATGTGGTGATTATGCCATGTTTCTTTAAGGCATGAAGGTGGCAATCTTAACTAGGCTTATGAAAAGTAATTTAATTTTATGATTAATGGACAGTAGATCGGAATGGATTGTAGTTAATAAAATACATTTGGTTAAGATGGACGGTTATTATAGGATTGAACTATCCAATCGTAGTGGCTCAAGATGAATGGTTGATACTTGGTACAAGACTTGGCTATCAAGGTTAGACATAAGAGCGTGAGTCAAAATGTCATGATATACGATTGTTATAATAAGGTCATATCATACTATCAGTCCTGCATACTATCATAATATCTAAAATCATGATTGAAAATTATTATAGAACCAAGCTGTCAATACTTTTAGATCAATATAAATTATTGTTACTTGTATGGACTATTGACCAGTAAGAAATGTGTGTATGTTGTAGAGATTATTGTAGTTTTTACTTAAGAGTGCATATAAAATTTATTGAGCATGAGACTAAGTGATATGAATGAATCATATGATTCTATTAATTGCATGATCCGATCGATGGTTGCTGAATTAGCATGTGGATGGGGAATGCCATCTTTACGAGGTAATTCATTATTTTTACTTTTTTTTTGTATGCAATTGAGTACTAGTGTTTAGTGTACTGCGCACAAAACTATCATGTGAACAAGTTTTTTGAACTTAGGGGATTTTGGTTTTGTAAGATTGGATAGGGGCTTTGAACATTTTTGAATATATGTAATGAATTTTCTTTTTATTTCATTTTATGTTGCAGTTAAAACTTTAAGAAACTGTTCAAAGGAAAAATCGGCTTGCCGAATTAGACAGACCATATGTAATAAGAGGCGAAACTGTTTGTGTGTCGGAGTGTTTTAGTTCGCCCACAACCACCGAACTCTTGTTCAATAGTCTTTGGCAATAATACAGAAACATTTCGAGACAAATTCTCCCCAACAAGGACAACACTAGATTTTCTGGTCTTCTCACAGTAAAGCTATGTAGGTTCCATCACAACTACACTGGTTTTCCTACAAAAATACTTTCTAGGATTTTTGGTTAACCATACAGTGACTTTCTAGGATGTTCGTGTAACTTAAATTTGTTTTCGTTAATGAAACCTCACAACCATAAAATCATCTTTTCATTGGTACTAATCGCATATGAAAGATACAAACAAACAAGTTTTCTAAAATGAAAATTTGATTAGAATATCACTTTATCTTGCATTTTATAATGTCTCCTCTCCACACAAAAAAAGGTGTCAATAACTTCTTCTACTTTTTTTTTTGCTAAAACTTCTTCTTTAGTATATCTTTACGTTAACCCCCCCCCCAAAAAAAAACACTCATATGGCATAATCAACGAAAATAATGATGCTAAGACTAGATATAAAGAAAAAAAAAGTAGACGAGACAAAACAGCTACACGTTGGCAGTATCTTACTAGCTATGGGAGGGAAAAAAAAAAAAAAAGATCACGTTTCTTAATAAAATCTTGTAATGCAAAATGAAGAAATCGAAATTTCGTAACCGTAAAAGTCGGAATAAAAAAATAATCTGATAAAAGAATACAAATCTTGGGAACTAATAATAATTTATTAATCGTGAGGAAAAAATAAATAACGGACCATTCTGGTTCCGGTACCGGTTCAGACGACGTTAACAGGCTTCCGAAGGAACATGAGTGATGAAGGTGGCGCGTCTCCAATCCACGCGCCGACGTAGAGACGTTCGTAGTAATGGACACAGTAAAGAGATAGTGAGAGCTGAAGCTGGTCTCGTGTCCATAGGAACTTAGGGAGCCGTGCGAGGACAGGACGGATACACAGGAAGTAGAGACATCTATAGCCGCCGAGGGCCGACACTACGGATCGAAGGGACAAAGACGGTCGTGGTGACACTTGTTGGAAACAGAGCTCTTCCCATATAGAGTCGTTACGAGCCACGGCCGACCAAAGACGGCACACACATGCGGCTGAACAGAGAGATGGACCGTCTAGTCGCCGAAGGATTTCCACAAGAACGTCGTGATGGTCGTTGATACTGAATTCGGGACGATCTTGTGCCACTCTTTGTCTCTTGTTGTTACTTTTCTCCACCATGCCTATACGTTTCTCCGACATGGTAAAGCAAGAGAGGTAGATAGAGATCTGTGTGTTTTCAAAGAGAGAAGATTGATACAGCTGTTAATATCACACGGGCACATAGAAATATTTATATGTGTATATATTGTGTGTGAGTGAGAGAGGCAGGGAGAGGAGTGATGTTTATATTTCAATCTGATAATAGAATAAAAATATAATGTTGGTTGGGTGGTTCTTGTTCCTTTTATATAAAACCTTAGTCTGTATCATTACTTGTTGTTGTCTTTTTGTTTCAAAAGCTATTGGTATAACATATAACTATTTGTTTTTGTTTTGTTTTGCTTCACTAATCTTTACATGTCTTTTAAATCCTAGTATGACCAATGGAATTACTTAATACGGGTATCAAACTATTCATATTCAATTATTGATTGGAATGAATCATATAATTATAGTAATTCACATATATATGCTTAGAGTCAATCAAATCAAATTTAACATGCTATTTTGATCATTTTGTGCTATTATTAATTTTGAAATTTTTTTTTTTAAAGTGGAGAGAAAAGAATGTTTACATCCAAGTATCCAACTAAGTGAGAACTATTTAGGAAAGAGTTAAGTTTTTATTTATTTATTTTGAATGCAACTCTGTTATAAAATTGAAATCTAATACTCCCTCCGTTTCATAATATAGAATGTTTTAGAGGTTTTTCTTTGTTTCATAATATAAAATGCTTTCAACTTTTAAGTAACTTTTAGATTATTTTTATATTTTTTTATTATTTATTTTATGCAGTTTTGTTTATGATTGGTTGAATTTTTTTAAAGTGGTTATTTCTTAATCTGTGTGCTTTCACTCAAAACATCTTATATTTTGAAACGGATAGAGTATATTAGTGATTAGTGTTTGTCTTTTGAAAGTGAGCCAGAGGGATAACCTAAAACTTCAAACCTAATCGAGATTGATAGGTAAATTAATCTTGTGGTATACTATTACTATGTATAGATTTTAACTATAATAAGTATTACAAAATGTGTAAAAAAAAAAACTATTACAAAATGTGACTACGTGTGTAAACAAAACCTACTTGTGATTTTTTTATAGATACTGGTGGGTATTATTGGGTAACGTAAAAAGTAAAGAAGGATTTGGAACGACTAGTTCTTTGTTTCCTCCACTCCACGCTTTGCTTTCTGAACGGTAGTGTTGAGTCAAATCCCTCACGTTGACTTTTTTTTGTTTGTTTTTCTTTTTGTTTTTTCTCAATCCCATATTTATAAATAATTATAGCATGTACACGTACTTTAAATACAATCCAATCGAAAATTCATACACCCTTGAAAAACTAGACCGTTGTCATAGTGATTTGATAACATGGAGCATGTTCGTTTCATGGCCGCAAGTACCTACGATTGCGACAACCACAACTATTATGGTTCGTTTGATTGTTGCAGGTACCTGCGACGTAACGCAGCAGCAAACACATCTTCTCATTTTAAACGTCGATTAGATACGGCGATTAAAAAAATTGTGTTTGCCGTTGCCGCAGTCGCCTGCGTCAATAAAACGAACATGCCCAATTGATACCTCGTACGTTTAGATACCAATTCATGGTAAATCTTGGTCACTGAGATTAGATTATTTGACCCATCAACCACACTAGTATAGATTCCAAAACTTACTATAGAAGTATGTGGATTCGATAAAATATTACTCCTTCTGTCCCATAAAAATTGATGTTTTGGGATATTTTTTTGTTTCACAAAGATTGATGTTTTGTAAACTTTAAGAAGTAATCATTGAAAATATTTAAAATTTTGAATTGTTATTGGTTTAAAATTAAATAATATTTCTTTAGTAAAAAAAATATATTTAAATTCAGTAATCATTGTTTTCTTAAAATGTGTAAAAAGTTCTAAACATCAATCTATAACACAGAAAGTAAAACGTAGTTATTATTATTATTATTATTATTATTATTATTATTATTATTATTATTATTGTTGTTGTTAAAGAAGCGTAGTTATTTCGTGTCAGTGTACAAAGATAACAATATCACATACTATATTAATTATGTCCAGTTAGCTGTTTCTATACTTCTTGCTTGCGGGCAAGTTTTAGATTTTTGATAATAACGCATTAGAAAATACCATTATGCGTTCTTATCAATTAGAGTATTTACCTTTCTTCAACGTTTATGTGTTATGGTGTGATTGATTAATTCTATTTTCTTTTGATAAATCATAGAAATTCCAGATCTTCGATTCATAATTTCTACTGATGTTCGGACCAGCCGTCGTTACGATTGGTCAATTTCTTTCACCTGAACATAATAAACAGATTTTTTTTTTCTTCAGAAAATAGTGTTAAAAAGTAAAAAAAACCAGCACAAAACCAATACCAAAGAATAATTTAAAATAAAATTAAAATCTACAGAAAAACCAAACGATTAAAAATTAGAACCCAAAAACCCAAAACAAAAAAAAACACGTTGCCAATCGATCGAAAGTACTGTTTGGAGCTTTTCCAAAAATATTTTCATAAATATCTTAACTCTTCTTTACATGAAAAATGCATTCAACTGCGTGATCACTCTCAAACATTATTGCACGTATAACAACAATACTGTCTAACAATATAAAAATTTGGTGTTAGTCTATTTTAGTGGACGAAAATGCTAGCAAAGCCTACACACCATTTACACCTAATAATTATATATAATTAGATTTTAAGGAAATCAAAAGTTGTAAATTTATTGGGAGTATAACTAACGGATATATTGATAGATATATAATAGTATAAAATATGCATGTGAACATCTATATCTATAGGCAGAGAGAAAAGTTGTGACTTGTGAATGGGAATCGAGGTGAAGTGAGGAAGTGTCCAAGGGAAAGACTCCACGAGAGAGAACTGCAAATCCGATGCTCTTCCAATTTCGTTTTTCTATTTTGCCTTTATCATTTTTTTTAATAACTACATATCTAAAAATTATGTATATAAAGACACTTAAAAAAACAAAATAAAATGCAAATAAAAAAGGAACAAGACACTATAATTTGCAAATTTATTTTCACTTTTTTTTTTTATCTTCTTTTTCTTTGTAGTGAAAAGAAAAATGGTGTATTAGGATTAAAAACACCTGAAAAGTTACACTTATATTGATATTTGTACCTTCTTTTTTTGGTGCAAACATATTGATATTTGTACATTATATTATAAATATGTAGAATACATATGCGTGCCTTGGTGTATGTAGTTATTACAGTTTATCTTCTCGAGGTTGTTCGTTCTTCTTGTTGTTTTTTGTATTTACCTTTTTTTTTTGAGTTCTTCCATATGTCTTCTTCATATTTCTCAGTCTTTCTTGTTTCAGGGCCGTTGTGCAATTTATCTATAGGGTATATACATGTTTGTATAATCACGTAGATCTAAAAGTAAAAACCCATTGCATGACGTAACAAGTAAACAAGACTTTAAATACTTAAAAAAAAAACTTTATACCAATTGTTATTTCGTTTTTTTCTTTTTCGTGATGCATGTTTCTATTATTCATCGGAAGAGTTCTACCAATCCTAAGAAGAAACCGCATGATGCTGAATTTGAAAATCTTGCAAAAACATCTTATTGTTTAACACTAGACCATATGAAAGAATAAAAAAGGCGAGAGTAAGAGAAAGGGGGAAAATTATGTAAATTTTTTGTTCAATATATAAATTTTTTTTTTCTAAATAAAGGAGATATATGGTAATCATTTTAAAATGCAACTGGAACAACAAAGATACGGCAACACACTTGATCACCATTCAAATATTTTCTATTTTGCTCTAGTATATATAACCACAATTTTCTTTTGGTAATGTTGTCACTGTAAATGTGCTGTTGACCATATTAATGTCTTTACTTTTAAAAAAATTATTTAATTTTAAAAATTTATATCAATTAGCTTTCATGATCAGCAATTTTTATTTTCGGAGACAGAACTCTACTCTAAATATTATACGATGATGGTCACTATGATATTTGTGACAATTGTGAGTGGTGGATCAAGTATGAAGTATGTATCAATTTATTCATGGAATATATTTCTCATTCCACACAAAATATATATATATATATATATATATAAGTACTCGAAAATTAGAAAAGCATAATTTTGTATCATTTTCAGTGAACAATAGCCGTAGACTACCATCCAAATGAAGAGACAAACGAAAGACTGTCACCTAAACTCGAAAAAAAACTATAATTAAATTAAATAATGAAAAGAAAAGTAATTAACTAAAAAGTTTGATCTTGACGTCACATAAAATATTAATTCAAAATATAAAAAATAACCCAACATTATGCATTTATCAAACATAGTCATTAAGCAACTATTTAGTTGTCTTTTTTGGTATTGGATTTTCGCCAAATATAGCAAATCCAAAATTCGTTCTTAAAACTTATGTCGTCCTTAGCCTTCATTATATGTTATAATGTGCATTAATATGGTATATAAAATACCAATAAAATAGATTAAATAATTTGAATTTGAACTGTAATAAAATTATTGAAGAAGGGAAACTATATATATATATGTATGAAATGTTGACAAGAAGATGAAGTAAAAGAGAAAGGATTTTTTTTTTTTTTCTATAAGAGAAAGGATTTTGTTTTGTCATGTGGGTGTATAAACTATTTATTATATTATTAATAGTCTTATTTACAAACGTTAGTTTCCTAATTATGGAAATGCTGAATACATGAAATAACAAGAAGATAATTACGAAATATCATTCATATCATACTTGAGATGTTTTGATGCTATTTCATTTAGTTTCTTTCAGATATCCACTTACTCTTTCGACGACTAGCGTTTGTACTTTGTAACAAGATTGACATGTGCGGCATCAAATTGGTCAACCTTATATAATTATCGTATTGACTCTGGTTTTATCAATATAATTTTGATTTTCCTGAAAAATGGGTAGGGGATACAATGAACATTGTATTTTATTTTATTTAAGAAAATAACACTAACGTCTCGGTCTCTCTCTTCGTTTTGCAAGATTTATTCATTTGAGACAGAAATCAGGATGAAGACAAAACTCGTAAAAATTAACTAAATAACGATTTTGGTTTTGTTTAACTTTGTTGAGATATCTACCGTCGTGTTGAATTGAAGGTCAACCATGCTACGAGATGATGGAGATTACAAGCAACAAAGCATCCGATGTTTGTATATATTAATTTAGATTTTTGAAACTTATGTACTTTTATTTTTTAACTTATGTACTTATGTTTAAGTATACCTCTATATCTATATAAATATATGTATTGTAACTTGACTATTAATAGTCTCCGACGACAATTGTTCTACACTCTCTTCTTCTTCTTCTTTTTTTTTTTTTTTTTTTTTTTTACATCAAACACTCCATTATATTAGATTAAAGTGGAGCCAAACAAACCAATAAACTTACACAGAAGGAAAAGTAAACTACAAATATTGTTCTTAAAATATACAACAAACAAACTTTAGAGCTTGACTTGAAACCATGAAAATAACAAAATAAATAAGGGGGACAACAAGTCCTAAAGATAAAGAGTTTTCACACAATCTGAGGCCACTCGTGGTGATAGATGACCGACCAATGCCGCATGACCGACTACACTCTCTTCTACATGTACATAATTCTACTACATAGATTCCGGTTTTAAAAATCCCAGCCTATCATTGATTATACCTCATAAAATTGTTAGATTCATCATTTCCGACTCGATTAACGACTAATCTTCATGTAGCATCAATTATTTAATTATGTTTGTCTAGTTAGATTATAATTCGTCTAATCTGATTACTTTTCGTTTAATTTTTTGTAAACCAATTATTTTTGGAACCAAATATAAATCAAATATTTTTTTGTTATTTAGACATTTAAATTAAGAGTTTGTGATGTTTTACAATAACTAATGTACAAATTTTTAATAAAAATCATAAAATTTTATTTTAAATTATGTTTTTATGTGTTTATCATATATAGAATTATACATATATTTAATACTATTTATTTTATTTTATTATTAACTTAATAAAATAAATTTAAAATTAGTTTTTGATTAATTCCCATTTAATCTCTGACTTTCTCGTTAGACGCTAGGCCCATCCCAACCGCCCGATTTGCACATAGCGAATTTTAAAACAGGACCTAAGAAAATCTTTGATAGAATAAGAAATATGAGCATTCAAGATCATGAACATCTATCACTTAAGAAACAAGATATATATATAAAATATAGAAGAAATGTTTGTTAGTATAACTTAGAAAACTTATTTATCGATTTAAAAGATGCTAAGTCGTTTGTTATACTAATATATAAATATATATATATATATATATATATTATTTCGGAAGGATGACATTATTTTAAAATATATAAGTGAATATTAGTTTTTGACTATTTATTTTCTTGCTGAGAAGCTTCTATATAACTATTCTATTTTGAAGAATCTAAAATACCACTTTACATAAAAGATTAGTTTATTGTATAAATATGGTTAAACAAGATTCCTTTTAAGTGATCAGTTTTGCGTCTACTATAACAAATTTGTAAAATAACCTAGGATGTAACCTAAGCAATTTCTAAAATAAAGGAAAAGAAAAAAAAAACAGTAAAAGGGATACAATGTCAATTTAAGGAACTGGTATCCAATGTCTAACTTAGTTCCAAATCAACCAGCTAGACTTTCTGATAAAAATACATATAACATATTCTTTATCTCAATATAATAAGAATTTACCAAAGACGCATGCACAGAGCACAAGGCGAAAGATTTGGTCAGCCCTAAACGCTAAAACAAGTAAAAACAGCGAAGAAATTAAAGAAGAATGACACATTTGGGCCAGCCTTCCATCAAATCTTTGATACGTATAGTATCGATACAGCTCATGTACATTATTTGTAAATGAATACAATAATTAAATTAAAAATTACGTAATAAGGATTTAGTAAATGATTAGAGGAGTAAAGAAGGTTAAGAGGAGGGATAATGAGATAAAAGCTCAAGTACAATGATAAAGAAAACAAAGAAGAAAAAGGGTGAACACAAACATACCTTCCAATATACAAACAAAGACTGCCATATTTGTCCTAATCCCCATTTCACCTTCACGTATACATACATACACATAACACATATTCAGGATTAGTTGTATATATACTCATTTGTTCAAACATACTTGTCATTTTCAAAAGTACTTAGTGTCAAAGGCGAGATTGAGAGCTCGGTTCAGCCTCACGAGGTCATGCATGCCGAAATTACTGTCATCACTCATCAGTTGTGGTTGTGGACGTCTGTTTTCAATTCTAAAAAATCGTTACGTTATATATATATATATATATATATATATATTTGAAAATATTATATAATTGATTAAATCTCTCTTTCTTTTTCTTTTTTTTTTCAAGAAGTTGATTACAGTTCTGGTTTTGGTTTTAGTCCAGACCAGCCAGATGTGTAAAAACATATAACTAATAATTATTAAGCAAAAAAAAAAAAAAACAGGATATGCCGTAACTCTAGCCAAACGGACTGACCAAACCGACCCTAAACTTTGAACTGAAAAGCCCGTCGGACTCTCGGTCTTCAGTAACATATTGCAATGTATCACCGTATGCTAACTACTACGACTCTGCTAAGTGCTAACCACAGGAGGTAGATGTTGTCATAAACGACTCGCCACATCCGCATTGCCCTTGGGAATTAGGATTGATGAATACAAATTCTGATCTGCAATTAACATAAACATGGTTAAATTATATCGAGAAGAGTATTAAAAACAGACTTTGCGTTTGTAAATGTGACAGAGGTCCAAACCTGAGTTTATCATCTACAAAATCTATCTTGGTTCCAATCACCATGCATTAAGGCCTTAGGTTCAATAAGTATTCTCACACCTTTCTCCTCCACCAGCTCATCAAATTTCCCTTTCTCATCTGAAAAAATCACTCACAAAGAAACGTGTATATATAAACAAAGGCTCAACCGCTCAAGTCAAGACACACGATCGATCAACAATACGCAACTTTGACCGAGATAATATAGAAAAAATGTGCATTAGCTGATATATATAGGAAGATAGAGATTTCAGTACATCATAACACCTTGAACCATATATTGATACTCATGTACGCAGCTTTGTTGGCTAGTCTAGTACTTCTGCCCATTCAGTCATGCAGATATGAACAAAAAAATTGACTACCAAATCTCTAGCCAAAGGTCCATTTGCAAAAATTGTCAACAACACAGCTCAAAACGGCATCACTTTGCAAAAAGGCCTCAAGCCCAACTCAAAGCATTCAGTGTCCAAGCCCACATGTGATACAAAAACATTGCAACGGTCACCTGCAGCAAGAGACAAAAACATAGGAGTTGCAGATGAGTAAGACATTGATTCGAGGTTGCCGGTGTAGAGGTAGGGACTTGTTGTTGAATTTGTTCAGTTCCTTCTGCTGCAAAGTATTGATGTTGAGTCTGGTGTGTGGTTGATTCACCTATCTGATCTTGTGGTGGACCTGCGACTTGCGCTTTGTTTAGTGTTACAGGGGATGCACACAACCAAGCATCAATTAGTGGTGTAGCAGGAGTAGATTGATCATCAACGTATGTGTCAGAACAGGGGAATGACTCTTCGTCAAAGATAACATGCCGACTTATGTACACACGACCTGTAGGTGGATAAAAACATCGATATCCCTTGTATTTTTCAGTATAGCCAAGAAAAACACATTTCAGAGATTTTGGATCAAACTTGTTGCGAGCATAAGCCCTTAGAGTGGGAAAGCAGGCACAACCAAAGGTTCTCAAGGCAGAGTAGTTTGGAGCCTTGGCAAAGAGAACTTCATAAGGACTTTTGTGGCTTGGAAGAGCTGTTGTTGGCAGCAGATTACTTAAAAAGTTTGCAGTGAAGAATGATTCGACCCAAAATCTTTGTGGAACTTTGCTTTGAAACAGAAGAGTGAGACCATTCTCTGTAATTTGTCTATGCTTTCTCTCGGCTAAACCATTTTGTTCAGGCGTGTGAGGACATGAAATATACTGTTGTATTCCAGAAGTTTGCAAGTGTTGTAAGAATTGGTGACTTATGAATTCTCCCCCTCCATCACACTGAAAAATCCCAATCTTTGCTTGAAGTAGGTTCTCAACAAAGCTTTGAAACTTGATGAAAATGGAATAAAAATCTGACTTTCTCATTAAGGGATAAAACCAACAGAATCTTGAGTAATGATCGATGGAGATTACATAGAATCGAAAACCTTGAACTGAAGGAACAGGAGCTGGACCCCAGAGATCACAATGTATCCTCTCAAGGGGTCTAGTTGAACTAAAAACAGAAGGAGAAAATGGCAATTTAGTACTCTTCCCAAGTCGACATGATTCACACACCTTGTTGGTACTCTTCGTTATTTGAATTGCCTTATTAGAAGATAGAAGCTGGAGAACTGTGGGATTCAGATGTCCTAAGCGTCTATGCCAAACTTCATCACTTGTGGAGATTTGTCTGGTAGAGTAGTACATCTGATACTTGTGATTCTCCATCAGATAGAGCCCTTCACTTGTTCATACCATTGTCAGGATTTTTTGAGTTGCTTTGTCCTTTACAACAACACCATCATCATCAAAAGTGAAAGAACAGGGATAATCTTTGGTTAACTTTGATACAGATAATAAAGATTTGGCAATATCTGGGCACACTAACACATCCTTCAAAGGAAGATTACCTGATGTAGAGGGAAGTTTAGACGAACCAATGTGAGTTATAGGCAGAAAATTACCATCACTGGCCATCACTGTGTCTGAACCATAGTATGGTTGTGCTTGTTGCAGGCGCTGAGTGGAATTTGTAATGTGAGCCGTCTCACCAGTATCCGGGTGCCAACCAGTCTCATCAGTAACATCAGTGATGTGTAACGCAGCTAGAGCAGAAGCGACAGCTCCTTGTTGTTCATAGTTGTCATCGTATTTGTGCCAACAGTCAAGAGCTTGATGACCTTTCTTTCCGCAAATCTGACAGGTAGGTTTTTCAGCAACAGATGAACCTGAGCTTCCAGAGCTGAACTGTTGATGAAATCCACGTCCTCGAGTGGAGAAGCTTCCTCGTCCTCGATTTCGTCCTCCTCTGCCACGAGACTGTCCACGACCTCTGTTGGTGGTGTAGAAAGCCAGATGCGGTGAGACTTCTGAAGGTGTGACATAGCTTTGAAGCCTGTCATCATAGCCTTGTAGACGATGCAGAATGTCTTCATAAGGTGGTTCAGGAACAACATCCAAAGAAGACTCAAGCGAGGTTATCAGAGGCTCATATTCACGAGTGAGACCATGAATCGTGAAGACATTTTTGAGATCTCGTAGATATTCATCCATGGTTTTCCCTTCTTTTGAAATGCCATGGAGACGCCTCTGAAGTTGCAGAACTCGGGATGACGAAGTGCGGTTGTAATGACCGGCAAGGTTAGTCCACACATCATGAGAGGTTGTGGATCCGACCACCACACTAAGGATATCTTCAGACAACGAACCAAGAAGCCATGCCATAACAACTTGATCCGAGCGACGCCATGCTTCATAATCTGGGTTTGGAGCTATGACGTTTTGTTCTTCGTTGTTACGGATGGTGATGGTACTCGCCGGTGCAGTAGCAGTCCCTGTGACAAAGCCCAGAAGTCCTTGCCCGGAGAGAAAAGACTCGAACTGGGATTTCCACAGGATGTAGTTGCGTTCTATAAGTTTGACGGTGACACAATTTGAAATGTTTAAAGTAGGATAGGAATAGAGCTCCATGGCTCTGATACTATGGAGCTCTATTCCTAGATATTTTTACAAAATCTCTAGCCAAAGGTCCATTTGAATGGTTAAGATTCAAAATTGGTGTCATTGTTCCACCGACTCCAAGTTTGAGTGGGAGTGTCAACAACACAGCTCAAAACGGCATCACTTTGCAAAAAGGCCTCAAGCCCAACTCAAAGCATTCAGTGTCCAAGCCCACATGTGATACAAAAACATTGCAACGGTCACCTGCAGCAAGAGACAAAAACAGAGAAGTTGCAGAGAGTACAACCTTATCATCAAACAGTATGGAGGTCAAAGTCAGTAACCAATTTGATGCTCTACGAAGCTACAGCGAAACTGCTTAAAAGAGTACAGCTCAGCAATCAAAGAGACACTAGGTTAAAATCCTTGTAATCTATAAATAAGAAAAGAGGTTGTAATCTCAAAATAAGTTGAAAGGGAAATAAAACTTTATCCTTCAATTACTTTCAAACATGACGACATATTTGTGAAGAAACAAGATGGTACGCACCTACCAACAAGTTTGAGAACAGAAATAAGTTACATATCTAATATACTGTAAACTAAATAGCACTTGAAACAGAGCAATACATACATACTTATCAATGAGCTAAAAACAAGAGTACTGGATAAACCTGCGGCAAAACATCTGGAAACCTTAAGAGAACATATGCATTCAGCTAAAGTGATCCTGAATTCATAAGACAAGAACACATCCACAGAATCATTGACTCTATAACTAGATAGAACATAACACATAGCAACCATTGATGAGCCCTTAGAACATAGCAATGCATCCATTGAATGTAAACTAGATAGCACTTAGAACATAGCCAGTTTTTTCACATCAATGAAACGTGTGGAGAAGATCTAAAGACCTCAAAGCATACAGCTGTAGTGTCCCTTTAGTTATTTTGTCAAATAAAACAAGAAACATCCACAGAATCATCATTGACTCTATAAGTAGATAGAACTTATACATAGCAATCATCAATGAGCCAAAAAACATCATAAAAGACTCGGACTATAGCCCGTCAATTCCTTACCGGGTCGGATCTATCCACTTCAGTTTTGTTTAGAGTTTGGTGAATTTGGAGCTCTTTCAGCGACTTTGTTTATTTGATGATCCTGTGTATATTCCTCCTATAAAGTTCCTCACTTTAGTTAATTAATTGGGTTCTACAAACCAATGTTATTTTCCATCTTTGTTCCTCGAAATGGCGAATTTCTTTTAGATGATATTATAGTTCTGCGTATTGTTGTTATTTGCAGGAAGTTTACTCATTGGAGGAAAGTGTTTCTCTGAAACGAAAGGTTCATGAGAACTGAATATTTGTCTAGTACTGATTTGTTTCTTAAAGAGCCTTCGGTTTTTCCCGATGACTCGCACTTGGATGCTCATCGTGCGGTTGCTTATATCGACAAGTTTGCTAGATTTTCCTGGATATTTGAAAGTCTCCTCTGCCTCTTTGCTTAGTGGTTAACTTAGTTTTCTTCTTTGAGTTATTCAGGGAAACAGAGAGTTTGCAACACAAGGAAGATATGCCGAGTTCTATCATGAACCCGTTACAGGTTTGATAGGGTTGCTATTATCTTTATAGTAGCTGCTGGTTGCTGGAGTGGATCTCTCATGCCTGAACTGCTTAAAGACTGCAACATTTCGCTGATGAAATTGTTGGGTTTGACACTGAAGCTGATGAGTTTGTCATCCGCTGCATATGGGAGCGTGCAGCAGAATTCTTCCCCAAGTTAAGAGATATTTTCCTCGAAGATATCATCCGTAACAGGAAAGTGAGAGTCGGGTTGCGTCCTTACAGTAAGTCTCTTGCTTCTATTGCTTCAAAGGTACTTGAAACCGGTGTTTCGAATGATCACAAAACCTGAACGTACTTGTCTTTTAATTGATGATATTGCCTGATGGGAAGCCAGTGATTGGATCCGTGCCCGGACTACAAAACCTGTACTTGGTAGCAGGTAATGAAGGAGGAGGACTTTCCATGGTAATTAAGATTCATAATAATGTTCTTAAACCTTTCTAAAGTACATGATCATGATTCCCGGTTTTCTTGAACTAGTTTAGGCTCTAGGAACAGCGGAAGTGGTATCGGACATGGTACTGGGGAAACCGTCACAGGTAGCTAGTTCAACGTTTGGGGTTGGAGGACGTTGTTGCTGAGGAAATAGACGCAGTTCAGTTTAGTTAAGGGACTGAATCTTCTTAAGCATTGTTGTTGCTGAATGGTCTCTCAAAGGGAGTGGTGTCTAAATGTTTTTTGCAGTAGTGTTTGTCTCAGGCATTCTTGTCCATGCATGGTCTTGTATCGTTTCGTTTTCTATGTTTGTTTATAATTTTGCGTTTGTAGTTTCACTAGACGATGATGAGGATTTACAACCACCGATTTATAAGCAATTTAATTTATCTGTGTGTTCATAAGTTGATAATAGCTTTAAATTTCATCTACAGCTAAACCCGAAATGAAATTGAAGCTACGTTGCCACCGTTAGCCCATATATGAGAAATAAAAAGGAGGGTGTTTTAGTGTGTGTACCTGAATCATCCCAGGATAGTGTCTACCAGGCCAGGGAGTAACACTTGACTCTGCCAACGTAAGACAAAAGGATATATGATATTAACTCTTAAGTTTCTCAGATATAACCATAAGATAACACAAGAAAAGGCTATTTAAGCAATTCTAGTAGTCCAAGTGACCTTAAATGCCCGTCTCTCTTTGAGAATAGTAAGGCTGGATCTCGTCCTTCAAGTATTATCTAAGAAGTCTTGGTTCAATGTTGAATTTCTTGAAAGGAAACCCATTTCCTTTGCAAACTCAGCTGTTTCAGAAAGGGATTCAAAAGTTAGCATAGCTGAATGGTCTTCTGAACCACATCACGCATATTTATTTACTGGATTAAGAGAACCAAGTTTGCTGTTACAAGAAGAGGCCCTTTCATTTAGTCCACCATATTAACAAACACATCCACGGGAGCTAGCTGTAATTGTACCAAAACATGATCATATATATTTACAATAAAAAATAATAATCAAAACATGTGTTATTCTATCTTGAGGCATATGTAAGGTAAGTTAGACTAACCTTAGTGACATTGTCCATAGCCAAAAACAAAATTTCTAACTTGTTTGCATATTCCATTTTTTTTTAAGAGTTTGGAGAGGTTCTTTATCCTTTTCTCCTCGTTCATGGCTTCTTCTACCTTCAACCTTTAATATCCATTCATATAATATGCAAACAAATTAGAAATTTTGATTTTGAACTTTTCATTGCTTCACACAATTGATATGTTTTTGAACTTTTCTCCTCGTTCATGGCTTCTTCTACCTTCAACCTTTAATATCCATTCATATAATATGCAAACAAGTTAGAAATTTTGTTTTTGAACTTTTCATTGCTTCACACAATTGATATGGGACAAGACCTTTGGTTAGGGAGCCTTTTGTTTTGCAGACAATTTCTTCTACTCTTCTCCATTCATCTTCGCAACCTGTACTCACAATTCATCTGCACAACTTAGCTTCATGAGTTCAAATATAACAGAAAGAAAAGAGACTACAATAGTTGAATTTTACATTACTTACCGAAAAGCAGCACTTCTCTTGTTTGCATACATATATTATGTAGGCAAATATAGGTTGTTTCTGCTTCAAGGGATCCTACAGCATCCTAAAAACTGAGAATACTGTCAGCGTTTTTTTACCTGTTATTACTATTACTATAAAAACAGTTCTTGAGGTCAAAAGATACATGTATAAATGATTGTTGTGGACATTATCACCTCTGCTCGAGTCAACTCCAACCAGAGGTGTTGTCATAGAAGCTGTTACAATGCTTTGGAAACTATTGCCAAGATCTGCGCCAGCCCGGCCCTCAAGGTGTTGTAAATTCCGATAAGAGAAAAATCCGAAAGAGCAAATAGGCGTTGTCGATGTCTACTTTTGTTTTCGTCAAAGGAAATACAAAATGCAAGATATACCTTTTGTCGATATTCAGGGAATTACTTTCCCTCAAGGGATGGATCCCATGCTCTTAGAAATGAGAGATCTCAACCTAACAAAATTTCCAGACTCTTGTACAAGTTACCCTACCTTTTAATAGCTTGCTTCTGGTTATATAATTACTTGATTCGAAAACTTGAGTATAGTCTGTAAAAAATTTCAAACCAAATTTTTTGAAATTATACTAATCTAACGCAAGACCTTCAAATCATAATTTTGTATAGCACGTAGGCTTTGCTCTAAAAAAACAAGGATGAACAAAACTTCAGAGAGTAAATAAAATAAAAGATAGAAACTTATCTAATAGGACATAGATTGCTCCCTTGCATGCAAGTAGTGATTTTATCCATCTGCAAACTCATCATCCATCAAAATTTTCGAAGTCAACAAAGTTTGCAAATAATCATCCATCAAAATCTCATTCAGGATATAAGTCGATAAAGCTATGTTTTGTAGTATCTAAAACTAAAGGAATAGAATTATTTGATAGCAATATAACTTCCCATGCTTCAAAACTATATAGTTGAACAAAGCAATTCATCAGCACAACTTACCTTCAAGAGTTCAAACTACAGTAAGAAAAGAGACTATAACGATAATGTTAACACTTAATTTACCTCCAAAATGCTCTAGTTATCTTTTCGTAGAGCAGTAGTCTACTTGTTTGCATATACTAGGTAGGCAGACACAGGTTGTGTACGTAGGTTTCAAGCAGTCCTTTAGTTATCTAGACAACGAGAATGATGTCAGTTCTATTGCATTTTCATTACAACTGAAACAGCTGTCATGATCTAGGATTCATCACCTCGTCTTGGCATCTCTGTAACTCTAACCGCAGCTTCAACATTGGTATAGAGGCTGAACTTGAGAGATCGTACAATGATTTGGAAGCCATTCCACTGATCTGCAATCTACATCCTCCAAAAACACAAGGTTGAGTCAAATTCAAAGAGTAAAATTAACTACAAGATATAGAAACTTTATGGCCTCCAGGATTTTTCTGAACTCCAGCTTGTCCTCATTCTTTACTATGGTCAAACACAAGCAAGATGCTGCTTCTGGTGGACAATCTGTAACAAGACACAAAAAGAAGCAATCAAAGATTTCTTTTTATTGTTACCGCTCCCAGATCAACTACATGTTTTTATATTTATATAGTTAAGTAAATCCCTCAAAGTAAGTTATCATAGTTATTGCTCCCAATCGTGAATTCCCCCGTAAAAATGCAGTAAGGAACTTACAATGCGGGCAACCAGGCAACTAACTCAACTGAGTCCACATCATGAGCAATTACCACCAATTGCGCCTTGTTCTGCAATCAAGAAAACATAAATGCTTCAGAAAAGATCCTGCAGCTAGCTAACTAGATTACCCTTCAGGAGAAATGCAAAACCATCCTCGACCAATAAACTGATCCGTCCCTTTCCAAGATCCATCCACAAAACAGTGGTGACTGGTTCTATATCCACTGCTCACAACGATAGAAGTACCCGTAATACCAGGGATCGGCCGAGAGCTGGCCTGAGAAGAGGGTTCTAGAGATTCCTCCTGTGCCGAAAACCAAAGCTTGGCTTCCTCTTCCGCTACTTGTAAAATCGCTAAAGGATTTGAGTCTAAATTACTAAAATTTTTATCATTTCTAGCCTTCCAAATATACCAAAGAATCCACGGGAAA
Source organism: Camelina sativa (assembly GCF_030686135.1). NCBI lineage: Eukaryota > Viridiplantae > Streptophyta > Magnoliopsida > Brassicales > Brassicaceae > Camelina > Camelina sativa. The sequence goes on from NC_141890.1 coordinate 38,510,146, forward strand.
ATATCCACCGAAGGAGACTGTTGAGATCTCCAGAATAAATGATCCATGTTTGCATAGATTGAATCCGAAGGGAAACAGCCTGAGGATGTCGGGAATGGGGATAAAGCCCACACCTGCCAAACCGGGGGACATAAGAAAAGGGCATGATTGATTGTCTCCTCCGTCACGCCACAACGTGCACACTCCAGATCACAACTCATACCACGACGCTGTAAATTAGTTGTAGTAGCCACACAACCCATAATAACTTGCCACAAAAAATGCCGAATTTTTGGTGGACACCGAAGCTGCCAAACGAATGCCTGTAATGGAATAATATTGGGACCAGAAACAGATAAAACAGCCTCCAGTTTCTGAGGCAAGGCCTTATATCCAGATTTAACGGTGTACAAGCCAGATTGTGTCAAGTGCCAACCCAGTCTATCCGGTGTGTTAAGTTTACGAATAGGTAAAGCAGAAATAGGGCTAACATCCTCCAGCTCGAAAGAGGCCGAAAGCAACGCCAGATTCTAGGAGTGCGAGCTCCTGTCAATAAAAGTTTCAACTCTAAGCGTAGGATCGACTGGCGATCCCGAACGCAATGCTGGTCTCGGAGATTGGGCAGGAATCCAGGGATAAGACCATACTAAAATGGAATCGCCAGATCCTACCCGTTTAATAAGTCTTTTGTTTACCAGAGATCGAGCAGACACCATACTCCGCCATCCATAAGACGATGAGTAGGATTTAATTGGATCCAAAGGATCGGAATGCCTGTAATATCAACCTTTGAAAACCTTTGCAAATAAAGAATCTGGAACTGTGATCAGTCGCCAGAGTTGCTTAGCCAGCAGCGCGGTGTTAAAATCATCCAAACACCGAAAGCCTAACCCCCATCCAACTTATCAACACATAAATTGTCCCAAGCTATCCAGTGTAACCCTCTTGTTTCCCCAGAAAAACTCCACCAAAAATTTGAGATCACACTAGTAAGTTTTCGTGTAACCGTTTTCGGAAGTCGAAAACAAAACATGACAAAGGTGGGAACGGCGGTGGCGACCGATTTGATTATGACCTCCTTCCCCCCCTAGACAGCAATCTAGCAGGCCAGTCACCTGCTCTCGTAAATTATAGTTTGTAATAGTGCGAACGGAAACAAATAAAAAAAAATCCAACGAACTAAGTAAAGATCCTTTTTATGTAGAAATAAATTTGATCTGCATTAGATTATAGTCCATCTATCCGCTGATAGTTTAGTCTGCTTCGTCTGCAACGTTCATTCAAAGTTTTAGCTGATCATCCCACGTCCAAAAGATGTGTTACAACAGTGTTCTCTCCAAAATTCTCACTATATATAGAAGCTTATGGCTTTGAACTTCTATTAAAATGTCACTAATAGCGTCTTTCTGATTTCTCTTTCTGTGTTAATTCAAGTTTCGTATCATAATTCTTGTTTTTTTTTATCTTAGAGGATTAAGATCTACCCATCTTTGTTAATATATATACTCAAATATAATAATATATTCTTAGTAACACCTACTAAGGAGCATCATTTCATTGACTACTCGTTAATCCTTATCATACTTGATTTCACATTCCACGTTGCTTTCGTCACAAGAATATTCCAACTAAGGAGCGTCATTTCATTGACTAATCTAGCTAGTTCTAACGAAACTATGTAAACTGTATTATATAATATTCTCATTGATGTTTTGAAATATTTTTTGTCTCACAAAGATTGATGTTTTGTAAACTTCAAGAAATAATTATTGAAAATATTTAAAATTTTGAATTGTTGTTGGTGTAAAATTAAATAATATCTCTTTAGTCAAAGAAAAAAATATATTTAAACTTAATAATCATTGTTTTCTTAAAATGTGTAAAAGATTCTATACATCAATCTTTTAGGGACAGAAAGAGTACAAAACAGAAATCAAACATTTGTTTATTATGTAACCAAAGCTAAAAGTTCTATCCTCTTTCACATAATCACTAGATTAGGACCCGCGGTATACCGCGGGACAAATTATTTATAACTAAAACATTTAAATTATAAATTGTATTTGTTGATTAAATATGTTATAGTTATATAATAATTATTAATTTTATGGTTTAAAGTTTAAACCATATACAATACTGCAATATAATTTATTTTTTACATAATATTTATTAATCAATTTAATTAGATATGTCTATTCTCGGATACTGATAGTGTTAACAAAATAATGAAATGATGTTTTACCCTTTAACACCAAATTAATGATATTTTAAATTTATATAAATATCGACAAAACCCGTCATGCTATATAACTCTGTCCCGAGATATTTTAACTCGCACTATATAATCTTAATTTTTAATATTTATTTTTTAGTATTATAAATATTAGATTGAGTTGATATGTTATAGGTTATAACCATTTACATTTTATAAGATTGACGCTTCTTGTAAAATTTAAATATTTATAATACTTCGAATTCTTAAAATGGTTGAGTATTTCTCATATTTGAAGTTTCGTAAAAGTTTAAATATATTATTAATATTTTAAAGATCTTTTAACTTATTTTAAAAGTTGAAATATTTAAAATATTTAAACTTCTTACAAAGTTTAAATATTTATAATATTTGAAACTTCATAAACGTTTAAATATTATAAATATTTTTAACATTTTTGCTGTAAATAGTTGCTTAAAATTGAAAAAATTGGTTGAACAAAACTCCGTTGAATAATATTCAACTCATTCATCTCCAAAATAGTCGTTGAATCTATATTATTATTTTCACAGCATTTTTCTGAAGAAAGCTTTGAATTCAGACTTATTTACAGACAATACCATTGTAATTAATATAAATAAAAAAATTAAAAAACAAAACCCAGCTTCGTTGGCCGAAAATATGGAAACTATATTACTTCTTCACTTCCTTCGCCGTGTTTTCTGCAAATTCAACAATCAATCATAACAATTTATATTATTTTGATATCAATCTTCAAAGATATCGCAACCATAACATCCCCTAATACTCCTAAACATCCGCAAATTACTGAACGTGATCTGCTAGATCCTATCAGCAGAAAAAACTAAACTTCCCAACAATAGAGAATCCTGTATATTCTTTCTTCTTTATACGCAATCATAACAATCCCCAATTGCAGACTATATAAACACAGTCTCACCAATGATAGAATCAAAACAAACAAAGCTAAATAAATTCATACCTAAAACAATGGCAGGCTTTCCTCCGAGACATTCGTCCATACAAGACCGCATGGAGAATGTAGGTCAAAGTCCTTCATAATTGGCACCAATATACAGCTGCTACAGGAGAAACACTTGAACTCATTTTGGCTGACGAGACTGTGAGTATCATTTTCATATGGTCTATTCTTTTCATAACTTTCTCTACCCTCACTACTTTATATTATATATTATAGATGGTTTCCGGTAATCAATGGTGCGGGAAGGGCCGAAATTGTTATGTCATCGCTTAATGCTTCTTATCTTTGGGATCATTGTAAAGTCCTAAAGTTAACTAAGAACATGCGTCTGCTCTCCAATGATTTGAGTGTTACTGAAGCTAAGGACATCAAAGAGTTTTCAGATTGGCTATTAGCTGTTGGAGATGGTAGGATTTCTGAACCTAATGATGGTGAGGCTATGATTGATATTCCCAATGAATTTCTTATTACAGAAGCAGATAATCAAATACATGCAATTAGCATGGAGATTTATGGCAATCCAGCATCTTGGAAAGATGAAGAAGATCCCAACTTCTTTCAGAGAAGAGCCATTTTAGCACCAACAAACGATGATGTGAACACAATCAATCAATATATGCTAGAGATGCTAGTGTTCGTATATGTTATTATATCATCTAGTGTTGTTAAATATTGATTGTCTTTTAACTCGTGTTCTAATTAATGACAGCTGAGGAGAGACTTTATTTGAGTGCTGATAGCATTGATCCTACTGATTCAGATTCACTTTCCAATCCTGTGATTACACCTGATTTCTTAAATAGCATCAAGATATCTGGGTTGCCTCATCATAATTTGCGTTCGAAAATTGGAGCTCCGATTATGCTGCTTCGTAACATCGATCCTAAGGGTGGGCTATGTAATGGAACAAGACTTCAAATAACACAAATGGCTAATCATGTTCTGGAAGCGAGAGTAGTAATCACAGTGTGATAGAGCAGGTGATATTGTTTTGATTCCTAAAATTGATTTGACTCCATCAGATACCAAGTTGCCTTTCAAAATGCGTCGCAGACAGTTTCCACTTTCTGTTGCATTCGCCATGACTGTAAATAAAAGTCAAGACCAATCGCTAGAGAAGGTGGGACATTATTTGCCAAAACATGTGTTCTCCCATGGTCAGCTATATGTTGCTTTATCTAGAGTTACTTCTAAGAAGGGATTGAAGATTTTGATTGTCAACAAAAAAGGCAAGATAGAAAGACAGACCACTAATGTGGTTTTCAAAGAGGTGTTTCAGAATAAAGACATTAGTTGCCCAAATTTGAAAGAGTTGGAAGGTATGTAACCTCTTTCATTTCAGAACTTTACAGTATTGTACCATTAGAAGTTTATTGATGGTGAAATAAATATTTATATTTTTTGTAGATGGCTAATTTGGAAGGAGGTTAGCTGAAGATACTGGGTTGAATAATTTATTGTTAGTTAGCATCGTAACTCTTGCCACAAAAACTTTTTGGTTTTCTTTCTATTTTTATGCAAGAAATTGAAAACTTAGTATTAAGTTGAAACTACTTCATTCTGACTTTTTAATTTGAAGACGCCAAATTCATAAACTAAGCATGTTAAACAAAAGAACATCTCACACCAACTGATGCAGAGAATATATATCAGTAATATCTATCTATAAACATACCTCTTAATCTGGTGTGAATTTGTGTGTAGAAACAAGTCCCGTATCTGATGCAAGAACATTACCAATGTTGTCTTTGAATTTAACATACACAACAAATAGTTTTAAAAGTAAGTTTTATCATATATTAAGCAGAATGGCCAGATTCAATTTATAAGAAAGGCTGGAATAGATTCTTATCTTATCTGGCAAAACTTCTACATACTTCTTCATTGATATTCAGGTCGCAAACCTGAACATAGACATATGCAAGTGCCTGTTAATATACTCATTAGGAACATTATAAGGCTGCTACTATAGAGAATCCTTCTAAACTTCTTATTAAGAAAGTATGTTCTTTTGTTTGGAAACCAAACTGACCTTAATGCATCTAAAAAAGAAATAAAAAGGAAAATTCACTTATCTTACACTATAGACGATTAAGGAAACCAATTTCAGGAAATCTGTTACTGAGGATCGACATATAAAACCTGCAAACTAGACAAAGATCCGCCAGATTTATAGAAGTTTTTGAATAAAACACAGAACGCAGTTGGAGTAATAAGAAGAAGAAGAATTCTAAAATTTCCTAAGTTAAACAATATTCAATCCTACCTAAGCAAAATTCCCAAAACCCGATTTTGGAAAACAGAAAATTGATTGCATCAAATTCCATAATAGCAGACCGAAAGACTCATAAAACAAACCCAAAGAGTCGCAAATCAATTATTGATCAAGAAATACCTTCGTCACTTAATAATTCCGGAGATTATGACCAAGGAAATCTCATCGGACACTGTATGGACTTTAATCGTTTTGATCGGGAATAAAACGAAATTTATAACGACATCTGGATAGACAAAAAATGAGGTGGTGGTGTTCTGAAAAAGCAGAGAAATAACCATACAGACAAAGACGACGAGAGAGAGAGAGAGAGAGTGAGAGAACATGGGTCAGAATATTATTTTTGTTATGTCCTGGGCCACACAATTTTAGACTCATTAATATTTGATGGTCAATTTGTGTTTTTCTTAATGAGCCTCTACAGATCCAATGTGATTTTTGTTTTTTTTATAAAAAAAACATAGATTTTATAACTTATACACTAACATTACAAGGAAACATTGTTTTGCTGATGCATACAAATGTCTAGAGAATTGTAGATAATCTACTCCAATCAAAATTAAAAATTTAAATTATACAGTCATTATACATAAACGCCAAGAACAAGAAACTGTATGTCACAAATTAACAAATTTTACTAATTTCAAGATTATACATTATACAATCTTACATTTCTTAATTTTAAAAAATTAAGCCATTTTTAGAGAAAATCATTATATAATTGGCCCGCGGTATACCGCGGTTTAAAATCTAGTAAGTTGAACATTTTTGCTGTAAGATTATTTTATTTATTCAACTTTTTAAGTTGAACGGACTGAATAGTTCTTTCTAACATTTTCAACCTTTTCAATGCAAATGGTGAAAATTGATTGAATAATTTTATTCAACCTGTTCAATCTCTTCAATCGTGCAACCATTTGCACCCTTTATAAAGTTTAACTTTTTAAAAAAATATTTATAATATTTATACTTTTTATAAAATATAAAATATTTATGATATTTAACTTTTTAAAAATTTTAAAAATTTATAATATTTAACTTTTTAAAAATCTTTAAAATAAAAAACCGAAATAAACCAAATAAAAGTTTTTAAAGTTTGAATGCATGATAAATCAAGTTTTCTACTCAATTGTATTATGAATCATTTTGGTTTCTTTTATAGTATGACTCTGAACTATTGCCCAATTTTTTTAGGCGATGTGGGATATTTTACCCGTATTTTTTTTATTCATCTATTGAGTAATATATGTACATTTTTTAAAATTTGTATTACATCATATGCAGTAAAAATCACAATATTTTTATTAATTAAATGCATTATAGAATAATTTAAGATAATTTAAATATAAATTCAAATAAAAATAAAAGGGAATCATATATTTATTTTTGAATGAGGTAGAAAGATTTCCTTATTTTTTAAAATCTTACTTATAATTAATTTTGAAATTTTTGGTAACTAATATTAAAGTCAATGCATTAAATGTAAAAACTTTCCAAAAAGTATTTTTGCTGCAAAAATACTAGTATAGATACTATCCCAAGTCCTAATGTATCAAAACGATGATCAATTGTTACACGCAATTGAAGCATAGTGATAGGAATGTTGCAAATGTCTCACCATGGTGGTGTTACAGTTTTTGAGAAAGAGACTCGACAAGCTTTTTCTTAAATCACCAAACTTGATAAAATATTTGGAACAGGTAGCAAATTTTTCAACACACATAGCTCCTTCATCTTAGACACTTACTTAGAAGTTACATATCATCAACACATAAACTCCTTAAAACAACAACACACACAGACACAAAGTAGTTTACAAACGAAAAGACACAAAGGTAACTCATTAATTGACACTAAGATGAGAGAAACCCCAAAACACCAAATCATCAAGCCGCTCATTGGTCGGACAATTCCCACCATGAACTAACAGACCTTCCTCACCATCCTTAACCGCTGCAGTAAACGCACACCACCCGCGTTGGCTCGGCTTCTCCTCCTCTTTCCCACAGACAATCCTCTCCCACACTAACGTCTCTGTATCAAGCTTGTAAAGCTCTCCACTCATCTTCCCAGCTCCCATATGCATAAGCTCATGCGGCTCTTCCTCCCCACCATATATAACAATGTATTTCCCGTAAGAAACCGCCGGAAACACGCTTCTCGCCGACGGTACATCCCCGGTGGTCTCCACAGCAGTCCATTTCTCACTAGCCAGATCAAAACAATGAATATCACCCAATTCATTACCATCAAACCCAAACAAAACCCAAATTTTCCCTTCCACAACCACAAGCCCCGGTGCTCCTCTTCCTTTACAAGCTTCCCCAGCATCAGGATACTCAACCCACTTCTGATCAACAACATCGTAAGCGTGAAGCGTGTTCACACGTCCCTTAGCAGTAACACCACCAAAGACATAAACTTTACGATCATCACAAGCCATTGAATGGTAGCTACGACCAGGGAGCCCTTCTTCAACAGGAGATAACATTTTCCACTCATTAGTCACAGTGTCATAAGAATACAAACCGTTGTACTTCCGCTGATCATCACGGCCACCGTAGACGTAGATCGTTGTACCGATCGTGACCGTGGAGACTCCAAAACAGGGGAAAGGGGCTTCCCCTGTCGCAGGAGCTATAGACCATTCTTGACTCTGGATATCGAAAACGTAAAGATCGTTGTCGATATGGATCGTCGGCTTCAGCTCACCGCCGAAACAGTAAACTTTGTTCCCAACGACGGTCATGGCGTGTGAGCTTCTCGGTCCAGGACCAGCTCCCTTTTGACTCACCTGATCAACATAATCAAGATCAGATTTTTTCAAGAATCGAAGCCCTTAATTATATTTTGAAGATTGAAAGATTCGATTTTTACCTTGACCCATTTGTTCTCCACCGGACACATTTTTTCTTTGTTCTTCACACCAAAAAAGATTATCTTTAAGAAACTCTGATAGATCAAAATTCAATGGCTATGGTTTGTTCTTGATATTGCGTGTAGACTTTACTTATATAGGCAAATGTGGTGTCACGGGACCACGATGCATTAATTAAAATATACAAAGCAAATTAAGATATCTCTTACGAACCCTTCGAATGTTGGAAAAGAAAAATAAAATGGAGATACGTTACCATTTTTAATTGTGGCAGTTTACCAAAAAATAATATGATTGTTATTTGGTTCCGTATTAAGAAAAAAAATCTTCACTAAATTATTAAATTTGGTCACTTTTTTATATATATTAGTTGTCATAGTTATCGACTTAAATAAATATTAACAAAGATATTTTAAGAAAAAAAAATTAAAATGGTAAACAAAATCAATCAAACTATTCTTCACTTACCATTCCAGATAATAAAAGGAAAAACTCGTAAATATCATATCTACAAATTTTATTGCAAAAAAAAAATTATTATTCATTTAATGTTTTAAAATTATTATCAAAAGCTTTAGTTTAAAATAAATACTATGAACATAAAAAATTGTGATATTTTTCGAATATGATGCTTTTGATTAGTTTTGAAAAATTGCCTCTAGTATTATGGTTTTTCCGTGCATTTTTTAACAATATTTTGTAAGATATATTATTATTATTATTATTATTATTATTAGGGATATTTTTAAAAATATCTTTTTTCATATATTTTCTTAAAAATATCTGTCTATGTTGATTATTTTTAAAAATATTATTTTTTATATACAAAATGACCAAATTATCCTTTATTTGTGTGACAGCAGAATGTACAGTTATCAAAATCAAAAAATTTCCCATCAAAAAATAAAAGAATCTCGCCAAAAAATGAAAAAATTTATCACCAAAAATTCTTATTTCTGTTAAAATAAAAAAAATTCCGACAAAATCGAAAAATTTTCCTGCCTAAAAAATAAAAATATTTTACGTTAAAATTACGAAATTGGATTTTTTCTCCAAATTTTTTGAAATTTATACCTTGTAAAAACTTTTTAAAATGATTTACAAAGTTTTTAAAACTTTTTAAAAGGTTTTGAAAAGGTTTAAAAGGTTAAAAAACCTTATAAATGCTTTTATAAAGTTGTAAACCTTTAAAAAAACTTTATAAAAAATTGTAAATCTTTTTGACAGAAAAATATGTTGGAATCTTTTTGGCGGGAAAATTTTGTTTTTCATTTTATTGATTAAAATATTTTTATGTAAGAATAAAATAATCATTAAAAATTAAAGAAGTGTAAAAATAAAATTAATCAAAAAATAAGTATTTTTGAAAAATAATATATAAAAAAAAGATATTTCTAATAAATTCTCGTATTATTATGCGTCTTGAGTATGTTATGAATAATTGAATAGAGGTGTAACTGTAGAAGACGATACGAAATCCACGGGTGGATCCGTGGATTATTACGTGTACACGTGGCGGTGCTTATCTTTATGATTTATGAATTCCCTTTAGCGCAGAGGGTCACATGCGACTTTTTAATTATTCAGAAACAAAAGAAAAAAAATAAGAGAGAGAAGAGAAGGCTGAAAACCTTAAGGTCAAAACTGAAAAGTAAAAAAAAAACAGAAAAAAATGAGAGATGCACGTAGACAACAATTGGAATCTGGTGAATAATGCAGGCTACATTAATGTAAGTAACCTAAAGGTTCCGACCCAATGTGGCAGTTTCATGTACTGGGTTAGTACTAGCACTATGTTACGGGATTGGTTTTTTTTTTTTATCATATTTTTTTGTTTTGTTTTTCTCAATTTATAATTTAATTTGGATTCAATCATAAATTTTTGATAATTTCAATAATATTTTTTATTAATATTATTTACATTATCATATGATACTTGAGTTTTTTATTTCATAAATTTAGTTTATGAATAGATTTAAAATTTTATTATCAAATAAGTTTAGGGATTACAAACTATTAGTTCTTGATTTGTGTCTTATTCACAAACTTTTTAGAACATTAAGACATATTACTCTTTGATGTCTACATTTTAAATGTTCTTGATGGATCTCTTAGAGTACTTTAGGTTTAGGCACTTCAACCTTTGTCTCATAAATCTGACATAAACCAAAGATGAAACTTTTAAAACTTACTAAGATCGAAAGAAAAATAAAAAATGATAATTTTCACATAGAAAGTTCTGGAAGTAGTAGTAAGTAATTTGTATTGTACTAAACCTTGAAAAAGAAAACTTTCTGGTCCAAAGCAGCAATTTGTTCAATATCATCTTCATTTAAAGCCTAAGTCAACAAAGAAGAGGTGAGTCAATTTACACAAACACTAATATTTCTTCTTGAAGCAACCCTAAAAGCTTGAATAAAAACGACATCTTTACCTCGATTGGACCTACGATTCTAAAATAAATTGATGAACTTTGTCATGTCCAAGTTGTTTTTTTGTGATTTTTTTAATCTTTTGTATATAAGATGACAATTGTGTGGTTAGGGAGGGACTTACCTGAGAAATTGATATCTCTATGTCTCTCTTCTCTTCTTCCTTGTTCTTCACATTACTATGCGTCTCTCTCTCTATTCTATCTTTTCAAATTTCTTCTATATCCTAATTTTTAACCTTGCCTCTTCTTCCAAAGAGTTCTCGATAACCGGAGAATTTGATTGCAGAATCTGTAGATTTTGATGAAATTCTTGTTCGAATTAATCAAAAGTGAATTTGGTGAGATTGCTTTGCCTCTTTAACAATGACCTATGCTTCTCCCATGTCTCTTGCCGCATGAGTCGTGTGTTTTCTTCTCTTTCTGTTTGTTTCATCGAAGGCAAAACTTTGTGACGATTCTTTTGTTTCTTCTCTCTAACTGAATTCAAAAGCAGTCTTATAGTGTGAAAGAGAAGAACAAACAATTAGAGTTTTCGTGTTTTTTTTAAGCAGTCTTATATGAATTGGTTTTTATTATTCTTTTTTATGTTATATATGTATATATTTTTCATAAATTAATATCATAATTAATTAAATTTTTGATAAATTTTATTATTATTTGCATCATCATATGATAGTTGAGTTTTTGATTTCATATATTAAATTTTTGAATATATTTATTTTATAAATAAGTATAATTTAATATATGTATAATTTATACAAATTTAAAATTATTTATGATTAATAATTTTTTATTTGCTCTGATTTTAATAGTTTTATTTTACTACATTATTACCAATTCATATATTAATAAATACATGTTACATATAGGAGTATTACTTTTACACAATAAATATATTGTAAATCCCCTACATGTTTACATTTAATTTTGTATGCACTATATAGACAATATTTCACGTAATGTATTCAAACTCTTAATATCTTCATACCACTTGGCATGGGTTCGTTGCATTTGTCTAATAATCATATGCAGTTTTTTAGCAAAGCATTGCAAAATCTTAAAATAGCCCGAGAAGTGATATAAATGTACTTCAAATAAACTTTATTATGAGAAGAGAACAATCTGCATTCTCAAAACTCATTGTTAACATGGCAAAGCCAAAATCATTTTCAAGAAAAAATATTTTTTTTGTTTTAAAAAAAAAAAGACTAAAACTTTAGCTGTAGAAATTAAGGAAAATAAATCCCATTATATGAATGACCAACTAAATCCACATCAGTTGTCTAATATATATGATTGTCTAACAAAACTGATACCAAACAAAATAGGAACAATACTCTCAATCTAAGAGACAAAGACTAATATCTAGCATGCCTTCAATCTTATCTCTCAGTGACAAAACCAAATCATTTCCATTAAACTTTTCTTTTGAAAGTCCTATGACCTGAAAATAAATATATATCATCAGATGCCAGAAAACCAAATCATTTCCATTAAACTCTTCTTTTGAAAGCCCTATAACCTGAAAATAAATAATTTCCTAATAATCATCAGATGCAAGAAAACCAATCAACAATACAAAAGAAACAAATCATTAGGTTATTATTCTTTAATGAAAAGAATAACAACATGAGAGTAACAAATGAAAAACAATGATCGAAGATAACGAGATTCTTAAATAGCCTCCAAAACAAACTAAAGCAATAGGTTATGGTACTTTCACATGGCGATTAAATGTATGTACCCAGCAAGATCCTATCCCCAATCTACAAAATTTCAGCTAAACAACAAAGATAGCATCGTAGAATCAGAAACCACAATTTCAATCTCACAATTATCCCAGATTCAGCCAAATACCAAACATCAAGAAAACATTCAAAATTCAAACCTCGATACCTTGTTCATTTCTTGAAGCTTCTTAATCAAACCCTCCCCAATTGACATCTTCAAATCGTCCTCCACGAGAGTCATTGAGTTGCAAAAACCTCTGAGATATCTTCAAATCTCCAGGCTCCGGATCAATCATGGCTTCTCATAGATCAGTACGAACAATGGGTTTGAGATCACAGTGAAAAGAAGAAAAATATAAAAGAAGAAGAAATCGAGCATTCAGCAGCACAGTTGGACCGTGGTATCATCACAACACCGAAGAAGAAATGAGAAGTTGGTTAAAACGCTCCCTCTTTCGTTTTCCTATTGCTTTGTCTACATGAGAGTAAAAACACCTGATATGTATTAATGTTATAATCTGATTGGTTATTGTTTTGTCCACATAAGAGTAAAAATAGCTGACATGTATTAATTTTATAATCTGATTGGTTAGAGAATTTAACTGATGTGTCAACACCAGCTTCAACATTGAAGCTGATGTGTCACACCAGAAATGCAACACATCCTTTTTTTTTTTTTTTTTTAACAAAAATAACCAGCTCAAATGAGCCAGTTAGGAGGAAAATTGTCTACAAACAAAACATGATGCGGAGACACATGCGCTTGACGTGCTAAAGAATCCGCTCGTACATTAGCATTACGTGAAACATAAAGTAAAGAAAATGAAGAAAACTCCTCCTTGTCAATTCGAATGTCATCGAGATAGGTTGCGAAAGCTGGCAAATCAGTTGGGGTAGACACCATGTTCACCAAATCAGAACAGTCGGTGAGAAAAGCCACATCCCGGAAGTCATGGCCAATCATACAACGCATCACCCAGATAAAACCTTCAACTTCTGCATGTAACACATTCTTCTTTTATTATATTGATAACTCACCCTTTAATTTAGCAATAACTTTGTTCCGCTTCCAAATTATTATTGTATAGGTTAGAAAAAGTGTTTGTTTTTGTTGTGAATATAAATATAAATAATAGTAAAAATTTTATATCTACAGAAGGATCAGATATTGAATAAAAAGAATTAATTTAAACTTCTTCTATAATTGAAATTTGTAAATCGTATTCGTCTATCTTACAATGAATATTTCGTTTGTATAGTGACGATTAGCTCCACATAAGTTACTTAACATTTATAACATGCATACATTCTTTTGCGACTTTGCACTTCTCCTATTTTTGACTTTCATAACATTATAGTGTTTATTAAATGGAATTCCAAGTATTAAATAATAGAGATTTTACTATCTTTTATTTAATAAAATAAATACCAGAACAAAAAAGACAACCTAACAAACTGTTAACCTTTATTTGGGGTCACCCCAAGAGTACCTCCATCATTCTTCACAATGAAAACATTCATAGTATGCAACTTAAAACTTTCACATTTGTTTCATCTTATATAAATCCAATCACTGACTACTCCTATCAAATATAAAAACTCAATAATTCATTCCAAAACTCTCATCAACATGTGGATGGATAAGTTCTTCTTGATCCTTCTTTCAGTTGTATGCATTGCCGTGTTCGTTACAGCTCAACCCTTGCCGTCACCGCAACCTTTCCAAGTAGATTGTTGGTCATCACTAGAAATGATTCCCGACTGTGTACCCGAAATATTCCGATCCATAACAAACGGACAATTCGGGAATGTGGGACCTTCTTGCTGCCATGCCTTCTTGGGTCTCCATGCTGATTGCATCCCTCAGATGTTTATCTTTGCTCCCCTCTTCCCTCCTTCTCGCAGACTCAGGGATCATTGTTCTCAGACAGTAATTGTCCCATAAACCCTTTTGAGACTTCGTTTCAAGAAGTTTTTATTATTAAACATGTTTTATGCTTTTAATGTGCTAATAATTAGCAGAACTATGTTTCTGCTTTCTCTATCAGATATCAATATTAACTTCCATGTAAACACTATATATCCATGCTATGTGATATGCCTTTCTCTTTGTACTTTCAAAAACTCTCATTTGTCTACGATATGACTTATCATGAATATGATCAGCATTATAAATGTGTATCGATGGCCAAAATCTTCGGCCTAAAGCAGAAACTAGGAAGTTAAGAAGCATGAACTTGGTTGTATGAACTTCCTTAATTTAATTTTGGTCTGATATTTTATTTTGCGGTTCAAAATTAGAAACCTATATAAAAGTGATTTTAATAGTTGTCTAGTATTTGTTAAATTCAATTTGAAACTAAAAGTTTTGCTGTACTTTTCAATTTCGGGATATGATAAGTGTTAATCCATTTAGCCTAAATTATGACTCGATGTAGTTTCTTGATAATCTTTTCCCTATCCAAATTGGATCAGCTTAGTTTATCTGATTGAACCAGCCTATTTAAACATATATTTTTGTAACTTTGTATTTCGTTTATCATTTTTTTTGTTTGAATAAAAAATATAATAAAAATATAGTCAGTTTTGTTTGAATCGTACCTTATTCAAATTGCCGTACTCATTCACTTCTAGAGTTTTGTCTCTTATATATACCACACACCTGTAAAGTGTAAACTTCATTAGTCAATAACTAACTACTATACCAACGTCATCGAGTCCGAAAAATCAACGAATATGCCAAACACGAAAATGAAATAATCTCAACCAAGAAAAGAAACATCTAGAGTATTCAAATATGTAACATCTGTGTTCCGAGAAAAGAGTTTGGGATGTATGGATTAAACCAAACAAGTGAATTTTAATTGATTTGGTTTAATTAAATTCTGGTTTAATTAAATCAAACCAAAAAAATTTAATTTCTCTTATAAAGTCACGCCTTCTTTCTTTTTTTTTGTTGGTGTCGACATTGTTATCAGAGAGAGGGAGAGAAAGTGTGAGAACCCTTGGTTTTTTGATGTAAAGAAGGAAAAGTAGGAGATCAAGCTTTTTCCTTAGAACAAAGAGAGAAACAAAACTGTTAGGGTTTGGGAGAAGGAGGATCCGACTGCTCAAATTGTTTCGAAAGGTATTAATATTTGGTAGGGTTGTAGCTAAGAGATTTTCGTACTCTCCTTTTTACATAAGTGAATTTGAGTTAATATTCTAGGAGATATCGGCAGTTTCATGGGCCGTTTCTTCTCAATCGCGGATTAAGACCAGCGGATGTTTCGGGATCGATTGTGGTTTCATCTGGACATATAGACCTTGATTTTTACCGGAGGGATTGGAAAGTTAACGAAGCGAGTTTGGTTGTTCTTGGATATTGGAGAGCTTCTCTTTTGGTTGTAGTTATTTTTCGTGAATCACTTGTTAAGGTGAGTGCGTGACCATGAGCTTATCTAAGCGATTGGGTTGGATAACTTGTTTTGTGTGATGATATGTAGGTGTGGTGAAAGTGTTATTGGTTGTTCTGTTTAATGGTTGGTTTGTTATATTTTATTTGTAGTTGTACTTTTGATTTGCTCGTGTGTATAACTCGTAGATGGGAGGATCGCCTCACTGGGTATTTTTGGTAATACTCACGCATCTCATTGTGTTTGTGGTTCAGGTAGAGGCAAAGTGTGACCATGGGATCATGGCTATGAAGAGGAGGATGTTCTAAAGACTTAGTTGTTATGTTTTGGTTTCTGCTAGGTTGCTAGAATTGGAATGTTCGTGTTAGAACCATGGGTTAAGTTGTTAGTTTTTAGTCTATGATTCTGGTTAATTATTGGTTTATTATTATTGGTATTTTCCGCTGCTTATTTGGTTATTTGAGTTTCTGCATATTTAAATAAATATTTTTGGGTTATTTATTGATTATTTATTATATTATTATTATTATTTATTAGTTATTATTATAAAAAAAAATGGGTCGGGTCGTTTCAGTTTGGTATCTGATATAGGAACCTGGTGAGGGAACCCACGTGGATAGATGGAAATAGGCAAATGGTTGATAACGCTGTTCTGCCTATTCGTTGGATGGTAGATGGAACGCAACGAAGAGATGGTGAATAGACAAATGGTTGAAAATATTGTTCTGTCTATTCGATAGCAGTGGAAGATGAAAATATAGATGGGTGGAGTGAAGGACGCCACACAGATCTGTGAAATGATCTATGATAAGTCAAATCTCAGTCTTCAAGGAATCACACACAAGGAGAAGGAGAAAAGGGTGGTTGCTTCTATCTCAGAGTGTAGCAAGATAGCTAGACCACTTTCTGCTTTGTTATGCAAAGATGTCAAGTTTGAATTCACTAATGAGTGTAGGATAGCCTTTGAAAGGATTAAGAAAGAGCTTGTGAGTGCTCCTATTGTTCAGCCACCAGATTGGGATCTTCCATTTGAGGTTTTGTGTGATGTTAGTGACTATGCAGTGGGAGCAGTGCTGGGACAGAGAAGAGACAAGAAACTTCATGCAATCTACTATGCAAGCAGACCACTTGATGATGCACAAAGAAATTATGTAACAACGGAGAAAGAATTGTTGGCGGTTGTGTTTGCTTTTGAAAAGTTCAGGTCTTATCTAGTTGGATCCAAAGTCATTGTTCATATTGATCATGCTGCATTAAAATATTTGATGCAGAAGAAGGATGCTAAGCCTAGACTATTGAGATGGATTCTTCTTCTACAAGAGTTTGACATTGAAGTGAGGGATAAGAAGGGAATTGAGAATGGTGTTGCTGACCACTTGTCCAAGATTAAAACTGATGATGATGTCCCAATACAAGACTGTTTGCCTGAAGAACATGTCTACTTTGTGGATACTGGGTTTCGGACTGATGAAACAAAGAGTCTGCTCATGGATGCAGATGGTGTCGATCGACACCACACTGACATTGGTCGACACCCATTTTTTCCCGAGACAGATTGGTCGTATGAAGGAGATTTAGCTGTTGTGGCTAGCTCCAACCAACCCTGGTATGCTGATATTGCCAATTATCTTGCTGCAGAGGTAGAACCAGAGAATTTCACTGGCTATAACAAGAAGATGTTCATGAGAGAGCTTAGGAGATACTATTGGGATGAACCTTACTTGTATAAGCATTGCAGTGATGGAGTTTACAGAAGATGCTTAGCAGAGACTGAGGTACCTGACGTTTTGTTTCATTGTCATGGATCTGACTATGCAGGACATTTTGCTACATTCAAGACAATGTCCAAGGTTCTCCAAGCAGGCTTTTGGTGGCCAACGATGTTCAAAGACGCTCATGAATTTGTCTCAAGATGCGATGCTTGTCAAAGGAAAGGTCAAATCAGTAAGAAGAATGAGATGCGACAAAACTTCATTCTTGAAGTTGAAGTGTTTGATTGCTGGGGTATTGACTTTATGGGACCGTTTCCGTCTTCTTATCAGAGCAACTACATCCTGGTTGCTGTTGATTATGTCTCAAAGTGGGTTGAAGCGATTGCATGTCCAAAGAATGATTCTGCAGTGGTTCTTAAACTGTTTAAGACCATTATCTTTCCAAGGTTTGGGGTGCCTTGAATTGTTATCAGTGATGGAGGTAAACACTTTATCAATAAAGTGTTTGACAAGCTGCTGAAAAAGTATGGTGTTCAGCATAGAGCGGCTACTCCATATCATCCACAGACTAGTGGGCAAGTAGAGGTTTCCAATAGGCAGACTAAGGAGATTCTTGAAAAGACAATTGGTGTTACAAGGAAGGACTGGGCTATGAAGCTTGATGATGCACTTTGGGCATATAGAACTGCTTATAAAACGCCACTTGGCACCACACCTTTCCATCTGCTTTATGGGAAAGCATGTCATCTTCCAGTGGAGTTAGAGCACATGGCAGCCTGGATAGTTAAGTTGATGAATTTTGATGCCAAGACAGCTTCAGAGAGAAGGTTAGTGCAGTTGAATGAGTTGGATGAGCTGAGATTTCATGCATTTGAGAACTCCAAGCTGTACAAGGAGAGAACCAAGACATATCATGATAAGAAGATTATCTCCAGACACTTTGAGCCTAATGACCAGGTACTCCTCTATAATTCTCGTTTGAAGCTGTTTCCCGGAAAGCTCCGTTCCCGTTGGTCTGGTCCTTTTACTGTCCAAGAAGTTAGACCATATGGAGCCATTGTGTTGCTGAATTCCAAAGGAGAAAAGTTCACTGTTAATGGTCAAAGGGTGAAACATTATTGGGCTCAAGCCGAGATACCAGACGGACACATTGTGCGTTTGGACGAAGCACCCTCCGCCTAATCCATTGCCAAGTCAAGCTAATGACTTAAAACAAGCGCTGAGTGGGAGGCAACCCACTGGTAGGAACTATTTATTTTTCAATTTTTTTTTAGGATTACTAACATATTGATTTTTTGGTTTTGAGTTTTTTTTGTTTCAGAAAAAAAAAAAAAAATTAAAAAAAACAAACAAAAAGTTTCGGATACCATTGATCAGCATCAGCATCGATCGATACCACATGGGTATCGGTCGACACCACTATTGGATCGCAGAAAGGTTGATGGGTTTAAGGATTGGGTTTGCAAGCATTGGGCCTGAATTTGCAATTGGGTCTGGTCCGACAAAAGTAGCATCGATCGATACCACTTAATGGGCATCGATCGACACCGTTCAAACCGAGCAACACCCAATTAAATCCCCGAGTCTTCTTCTTCTACCTCCATTCGACAACAACTCGAGATAAACCCTAAAATCTTCATATCTTCTCTGATTTTGATCTGTTTTGAGTGATTCCAAGTGCTATTCCACTCGATTTTCTCTCCTCTACCCAGATCCAGTGTCAATTTTGCGTTCTGAAGTGATGGCTCCCAACAAGAAGGCACGAACCAACGACGGCGAAGCTTCATCTTCTCGCCCAACCCGCCGTCCGCCTCCATCAGCTCTGGCGAGTGATGCCCCGCCATCACGACCTCCGACGAGAGCCTCCTCCAACCTCCCTGACCTTTCACTTCCATCTCCCATCCAATCTCAGTTCCCATGGCCAAAGGAGGAAGGTAAACCGATTCCCACACAAAGAGAAAGGCCAAAAAAGCCTCTTGTTGAGCTTGGGAAGCCTGAATTCATCATTAGGCCACTGTATGTTTGGGGAGAATATGAGACAATGCTGTATAATACTTGGTTAGATGTTGTCATTGAGCCTAAAAAGTTTGTTGATCCTGCTGTTCTTCGTAGAATGGGAATTTATGATGAAGTTTTAGGATTGCTAGATAAGATGAATATGGGAACCATCTGTACTAAGCAATATGATATTTATCCGGATTTAGTGCGGCAGTTTATGGCTTTTGTTAGGATCACTTATCTGAATAAGCAGGCACCATCAACACGTGACGGTCAAATGCATTTCTTCATCAAATGACTGCCTTATAGTATCACTTTTGAAAAAATTTGTGATGTCGTTGGTCGGATTTGTTGGCATCACCCCACTGTTTTGCCCAAGCATTATGAGGATCTCTCTGATTTGTGGTCTTGCATAGGACTAGGAGAGTATGATTCTAAGACAGCTCTTCAGTCAGAAGTCCGCCATCCGGTGCTTAGGTATATTCTTCGGGCTCTTGGTACCACTTTTCAGTGTAAGATGGAGCCTAACAAGATGAGAGCAACAGAGCTTTAATTCTTTAGCCTTGGAGTTGGCCGCTTGATTCCTTCTCTTTCTCTTGAGCAGCGTCGTGACCCTTTGTGCCTGAACTTTGGGGCTATTTTTGCACACCACTTGGTTGATTTGCAGACCAAACCATTTGTGGGTACTAGCACTAAGAAAGAGGCTGTGGGGAACCTTATTACTGCCATTCTTCAGTTCAAGAGAATTCCTACTGATGGTTATAGCGTTGTCACTAAAAGACATCTCATGGATGAGCAGTATTTGAGGAGTACACATTGGCTGAAACCAGGCTTGCTGTGGAGGTTTGTTGATGACGCGGGAGAGCACTTTGTTCGCCTTCCACGACCCAATCTTACTACCATTGGTCGTGATCCAGAGCAGTTACGTTTTCACCCTTCTGCTGATGACTACATTGCTTGTCCTCCTTCTCGTCGCCATCGCGTTTCACGGACTACTTCCGCTGCTGCACCTGCTCCTCACCCTGCTGGGGGTTTTGAGATTGGGTCATCTTCTGGCACTACCGCTTTCCTTGAGTTTCCCGAGCCACCGGAGGATCCCGCCACTATGTCTCAGGGAGCTCATCAGGCCTATGTGGTTACTGCTTTGCGTTCTATCTGGAACGACATGGCCACGATGTCTAGTTGCTGCATTCTTCCTACTAGGCCCAGATCACCTTCCGCGTCTTCACCACCTGCTGATTCCGTCTCTGATGACGACGATGTTTCTGCTAGCTTCTGATCATGGTCTTCTTTATCTTTTTCTCTTTTTAGGATTGAGTCATTTTTATTATTGCATTGAGTCAGTTTGTGTTTGAAATTTGTTTGAACTTATGAACTATCTATCTATCATGTTGTTTTTAACCTGTGTTTGTGTTTGAGTGCTCTCTTAACAGAATTAACATCAAAGGATTGATCCAAAAACACATGAACACAACTCACTGCAACTAATAAGGAGTTTCGGCCAATATTCACTGTTTGTCGAGGGTGTCGATCGACACCACCTTGGTGTCAGTCGACACCGATGGGTAACCCGAGAATGTTCATCTTTTCTTTATAATTTTTAAACATATTTTTGTTTCTTTCCCTTTCCCTTGCTTGAAAACACTGGGGACAGTGTCGTTTAAGTCTGGGGGAGGTTAGTACTAACAACTAACTTGTGTCAAAACCATATTTTGTTTTTATTGAGTAAAATTTTTCATTTTATTTGGGAATTATTATCTCTAACTAATGGTTACTGTTCTTTGGCTAACACTCTAATGATTCTTGACTAAACTTGACCTCAGAACTGAAGTGTGGAAAAGACTATGAGCTGTATCAACAATCCTGAAAGCCCTTATTCAAAGGATATCTAGTTAAACCAATGTTGTCTCAACTTTTATCAGGATTTTAACCGGACTTAATCTCTTACTGTGGGTTAGAAATCAGTGGACTAGACTTCTTCTTCAGGCCATACAAGACAATGCAATTTTTCAAAGTATGTCTCCCCTCTCTCTTCCCATCAGTACTTCAAAAAAAAAAGAGATCAGAAAAAAAAAAAAAAAAACAAGAAGAGAAGAGAATAAAGATGAGATGATTTTGATCAGTTTAGAGAGGTAGGTAAATTACCTGTGACCTCATTATTCTACTCTTGAGTCAAATGATCACACAAAGTTTGGAAGCGAGGGGTAGGTAAATTACTGATGACCCCGATATTCGCTTACACCTTTGATATATAAAAAAAAATATATATATCAGTCGATTGGAAGTGAGAAAAGGGAGAGGAAAGGAGATGTATGAAGAATGTCTTGGTCTGAAGAGAGTCCATATGCCACTGATTGATACACCAAGGTAAGAACTCACATGTAATTGCTTTAATTTATGTAATGAGATGACAATGGTGAGATTAGAGGGTTCCTAAGGATTGTGGGATTTGAGTAAGGAATGTTGATGCTTCTCAATTGACAAAGTATATGAAGTAAGTTCTGAAGATCAAGGCGATGAAGAGTGCGAAAAACAGTTATCTGCAGTTGAGTGAATTCCATGTTTTCAAACCTCTTTCACAGGTGTAAGTTTATGTTTTGCTTGAGGGCAAGCAAAGGCTAATTCTGGGGGAGTTGATATATCATGGTTTTTACGGTTTTTAACCATGATATAAGTGTGTTTTTTGAGTCTTTTGATTTGTTTTCTAGGTTGTTTTTGTGTCATTACAGGTTCTCTAGGATTTTGGTACAGATGGAGCGAAATGGAGCAATTTGGACATTTTGGAGCATTTAACCCGGAGGAAACAAACTTGGAGTCGAAACAGAGTGATGGTGTCGATCTACAACACATGAGCATCGATTGACACCCTAGTTTACCCGATGAGAGAACAAGAAAGGAAGTTTTGCAATTTTGCCTGAAGTTTTCCATAATTGCATCATAAGCTCTTGGACGTGTTTTAGGATGTATATATTTTATTTTTGGGTTTTAGAAACCTCTAAGTTATATTTTTTAGCAGTTTTTAAGAGAGAGATTATTGAGAGCTTTTGGGAGAGAAGGATCTGAATTCTTTGTAGAGAGAAGATTTCTAAACTCCCTCTTTTACTATTCAATAATATATTGTATGTTATTCAGAAATATGATTTGTTCTTCAATAAACATGTCTGAGTAATTTGCTTGTTAGGTTTAGGGTTTTTCATAGGGTTTTTATGATTTATTAGATCTGTGATTTTTAGGGTTCTTAATCTTTTATGATCTTCATCATTGGTTGTTCTTCACAATAATTCTTGTTTGATCACCTAGAATTGTTATCATAGGGTAATAAATTAATATGAGAATATAATTGTTTTCCTGATTAAACCATTGATGAGCAAAATTATTTATTACAAAAAGATTTGAAATAATAATTTTGTGAACTTATCTAAACCTGTTCTTAAAGCTGATTTTTAA
This sequence comes from Camelina sativa, assembly GCF_030686135.1. Lineage (NCBI taxonomy): Eukaryota > Viridiplantae > Streptophyta > Magnoliopsida > Brassicales > Brassicaceae > Camelina > Camelina sativa. The sequence goes on from NC_141890.1 coordinate 38,533,209, forward strand.
CTTAGAATTTTACAAAGAGATTTGAATTTTCTGGTTTTAAATTTAGATAATAATTGCAGTGAGAACTGAATTGTTTTACAAAAATTTTTAGAGTTCTAGATCTGATTTTTAATTGCTTGAACCTTAATTAATTTATTTGATTTATTATTTCATAATTTCCTGAGAAATTCCCTAGGCTTAACCTTTTGATTTTCTGATTTCACAACAGTTTAATTTAATATTTTGCCTTGCCTTTTTAATTCAAATAATCTTGTTTAGCGTAATTCATAAAACTCTATAATCCATTGTGTTTGATCTTGAGTCTCTGTGGATTCGACCCCTAGAGTATTACAACTGCAAGGCTGTTAATACCATTAGGGTATTACAATTTGAGCTTATCAGCGTTGTATGGGAGGCTATGTCGTACATCATTATGCTGGACTTAGGTGGGGAGAGGAGCATGTACGGGGCGAGTTTTGTTCAGGATACCTCGGAGAAGATTCGGGTTCTGAAGCTGAACATGAAGGAAGCTCAGGATCGACAGAGGAGTTATGCCGACAAGAGAAGGAGAGATCTTGAGTTTTAGGTGGGAGACAGAGTGTACCTCAATATGGCCATGTTGCGGGGTCCGAACAGGTCATTAACAGAGACTAAGTTGAGTTTGAGGTATATGGGTCCGTTCAGAGTGATTGAGCGGGTGGGACCGATAGCATATAGACTGGAGTTGCCTGAGGTTATGCATGGGTTCCACAAGGTTTTTCATGTTGTTGGCTAAGATTCCTGAGGATCTTCAGCCTAACATGACTTTGGAGGCGAGATCAATGAGGGTTCTCGAGAGGAGGATCAAGGAACTTCAGAAGAAGAAGATTCCTTTGATGAGAGTCCTATGGGACTGTGATGGTGTTGAGGAGCAGACTTGGGAGCCAGAGGCGAGGATGAAGACAACATTCAAGAAGTGGTTTGAGAAGCAGGTCGCAACTTGAACTTGTCTAGCCTGGTCCCAGTTGTAGTAAGTGGCTGGAGCGGGAATGGAGTATTCCAGCCCATCTCTCTTGTTTACTTGGTCGCTTTGGGGTGGTTGGTTGTGCAACTAAGTAACAAGATGAGGTGGTGTTCGGGATATGAAGTTCCGCGAGGCTGTTGTTAAAGAGGGAAAGTTTCATGAATTAGAAGTTGCTAAAAGAGGAAAGTTTCCAAAAGTGGAAAGTTCTAAAAATGGAAAGTTTTATGGGAGTTAGAACTTTGTCAATTTTTAGTGGTTGTGAGCCTTGGAGGGGCTTGTGTGGCCTTCGTGGCGGACTGTTGAGTCATTTTGTGCCGTGAGTGGCAGTCTTTCGAAACATTGTGTGGCCTTTGTGGCGGGCTGTTTAGCCATTGTGACGGGCTTTTAGCCAATTGTGTGGCCTTTGTGGCGGGTTTTCTAGCCAATTGTGTGGCATTTGTGGCGGGCTTTTAGCCAATTGACGGTCCTTCGGGACGTGTGGTCTGTTTAGGCAATCCTTCAGGATGAGTGGTCTTTGTGACGGCCCTTCGGGATATAAGGTCTTCATGACGGTTCTTCGGGATATATGGTCTTCATGACGGTACTTTGGGACAAGTGGTCTTTGTGACGCTCCTTCGGGACGAGTGGTCTTCGTGACAATCCTTCGGGACAAGTGGTCTTTATGACGGTCCTGTTTAGGACATTGTTTGGCCTTGGTGGCGGTCCTGTTTAGGACATTTGTTTGGCCTTAGTGGCGGTCCTGTTTAGGACATTTGTTAGCCTTTGTGGCGGCCCTTGTGGCATTTTGACGATCCTTGTGTGGTCATGAGGTATTCTAGTGAGGGGATATGTAGTTGGTACGACATTGTGTTGTTTTACGCGAGCCACAGGAAGGAAACCTGTTAGGGATAGGACTCAGACGTGTTCAGAATTGTTTGCTCTAAGGACAGTTGGTCCTGAATGACTCTTGGGGGACTTTGGTTCTCCTAGTACCGCTATATTCTGAGACTTTGTGGCTTGTGAGTATGGTTGGTATATCGACTTCAGATGACGATCCGGGGGCGCGCTGTAGGGTGGCAACCCGAGAGACGAATATTGGACTTCCTTATAAATTATGGCATGCGGGCTTAGACCCGATGAGAAGCCAACATTATGGCATGCGTGTTTCGGCCTGATGAGGAGCCAATAAAAATCAAGGCCGAGACCTATGAGTAAAGAAAAGTCCAAAATTCGAGAGCAAATAATGCCTGGAACGTGAGTTTATCACCTAGAGGTAACATTTGTAGATCTGGCAGAGGAAGTGCGGGCCGTGGAGACGTTGCACATGAGTCTTTGGCTGACGGTTGTTTGAGATTCGAGGACGAATCTATGTTGGTGGGGGAGAATTGTAACATCCGTGTTCTGGGAATAGAGTTTAGGATGTGTTGAGTAAACCAAAGGAGTGGATTTTAATTGATTTTTGGTTTAATTAAATCCTGGTTCAATCAAATCAAACCAAAAACCTTTAATCTCTCTCATAAAGTCACGCCTCCTCTCTTTTTTCTTTGCTGGTGTTGACATTGTTATCTGAGAGAGGGAGAGAAAGTTTGAGAACCCTTGGTTTTTTGGTGTAAAGGAGGAAGAGTAGGAGATCAAGCTTTTTCCTTAGAGTAAAGAGAGAAACAAAACTGTTAAGGTTTGGGAGAAGGAGGATCCAAATGGTCAAATTTTTTTGAAAGGTATTGATATTTGGTAGGGTTGTAGCTAAGAGATTTTCGTACTCTCTTTTTTACAGAAGTGAATTTGAGTTAATATTCTAGGAGATATCGGCAGTTTCCTGGGAGGTTTTTTCTCAATCGCGGATTAAAACCAGCGAGTGTTTCGGGATCGATTGCGGTTTCATCTGAGATCTGATCGTGCTGACATTTTGTGGGAAGCTTCTGGACGTATAGAGCTTGCTTTTCACCGGAGGGATTGGAAAGTTAACAGAGTGAGTTTGGTTGTTCTTGGATATTGGAGAGCTTCTCTTTGGTTGTAGTTATTTTCGTGAATCACTTGTTAAGGTGAGTGCGTGACCATGAGTTTATCTAAGCGATTGGGTTGTATAACTTGTTTTGTGTGATGATTTGTAGGTGTGGTGAAAGTGTTATTGGTTGTTTTGTTTAATAGTTGGTTTGTTATATTTTATTTGTAGTTGTACTTTTGATTTGCTTGTATGTATAGCTCGTAGATGGGAGGATCGCCTCACTGGGTATTTTTGGTAATACTCACACATCTCATTGTGTTTGTGGTACAGGTAGACAAAGTGTGACCGTGAGATCATGGCTTTGAAGAGGAGGATGTTCTAAGGACTTAGTTGTTATGTTTTGGTTTCTACTAGATTGCTAGAATTGGAATGTTGGTGTTAGAACCATGGTTTAAGTTGTTAGTTTTTAGTCTATGATTTTGGTTAATTATTGGTTTATTATTATTAGTATTTTCCGTTGTTTATTGGGTGATTTGAGTTTCTGTATTTTTAAATAAATATTTTTGGATTATTTATTTATTATTTATTATATTGTTATTATTATTTATTAGTTATTATTAAGAAAAAAACGGATTTATTATATTATTATTATTATTTATTAGTTATTATTAAGAAAAAAATGGGTCGGATCGTTTTAAAATAAAAATAATATAGTGAACATAAAGGAACATGCATACTTCTTTATTCGATCTTGCGTTACTTAAAAAATGAACACAATAATATTAAATCAAGTAATTGGATGCATGAAAAATATAAAATTGTTAAATGCTTCATTACCTCCCAAGGTCTTTGGCGAGTTTTGTTTATTGATTGATGTAATTGACTTTGATATAAATTACTTCTTTCTATGGCTTACTTCGATCTAAATTGCCGAAGATTTAGACTTTTGTAATGAGCTAGTAGCGACGAATATTAAATCGTCAATAATAAACACGCATGCTTTATAATGTCATTTCTTCTACTCCACTTAGGATCATGGTGGATGTCTCATAAAGGGGATAAATTCACATCAAGGAATATTTAAAAGAAAACAAAAGGTGTGTCACTATTATTTTCGACGGTTTGTTAAGTTCTTTCGAGAAAAAGTTAGTCGCATTAACAAATATCTTTCTTTTTTAGCATACATTACCATCTGAACATGACCACTCCTACACAAAGGAGTAGTAAGATGTGGTTAAAACCATTTTTTCTTTTTTGTTATATTTTTCTTTTTTCGATTTCTGATACAAAGAATAAATATAATTATATAGAAGAAATGTGAACTTTCCCGCCTATGTAGATGCATGTATCACATAATTACAGGAATGGCTAGATACAAGTAAAAACCATAGCCACTGCCGACTGCAATGTGAGTAATTGTTGTAGATTAGCCAGCCTCACCATTGGTGGAACAGTTGTTTGGATATTACACACCAAAAAACAAACAAGTGTTCTAAACAAAGAATAAAGAGATAGATTCATAAAATAAATATAAAAATTGATTGATGATTATCAAATGATATTATATGTGTTTATATAGGGATAAGAAACTTGGTAACAAAACCAAGTATTGATTATTCTTGAAACTAAAAGTAAATAAATATAGATAGTTGAATGAATACCCAACTCTTGGTGCATGTTTCATTCCCAATGTTTCTTTCCCTAGGTGAGTTGAACTCTATTTTCGTCACTCCTCTTTGACCACAAAATAAAGTGATTATTTTCGACTTTCTTGGATTTGAATTAGGCTCAAAGTGCGCTGGACTTGATAGGTATCATCCCCAATAGATTTTCCCATGCTCTTTTTGGCCATAAGCTCTTGAATTAACTCATTAAGTGCATTCTTTAGCTTCTTAGCTTTTGCTATAGTCATTGGTCCTTCAGGTACAAGCAATGGTTCCTCTGCTACAAGCTTCTCGGGTTCAAGCTCAGCTACAAGTTCCTCGGATTCAAACTCAGCTACAAGCTGCTCCTCATTAGCTCCATCCATGATCACATCAACAAGGTACCTCTCTTATTTCAGCTCTGATGGATCTTGCTTTGGGTTTAGTTAATAATGCTATGGCTGATATTACTTTAAGGGAGCCGAGTTCTCATAGACAGAGAATTAATAGTCCCCATGTTAAAAAAGGTGTTAGTGGTTCTAGGATGGTTGTTATGGCTTTTGCTTCTATGGGGAAACGTTTATTAGATAAGGCTTTGTCTAAACCTGCAGGGGCAGGGAATAAACAGAAGGGGATAGGGAGACAGGACAATACTACATTGCAAGGTAAACCAGCAGATGGTGGTCGTCAAGTCAAGAAACGGATGGTGGTGCTCTCGAACCCATCGGCTTAAACGTGAAGACCTTAAGTTGGAAATGTCATAACATAGGGGCTGACCTGACAGAGAATTATTTGGAAGATTTGTGGAAGAAGCACCTACCAGACATTTTATTTTTATCAGAAACAAAGAAATATTTTTCTTATTTACAAAAATTTCAGAATAAGTTTGGTTATAATAATTTGTATACTGTTGAAACCTGCGGGTCTAGTGGTGGTTTAGCTTTATGTTCCATGGATGAAATAAAACTTTCAATTCTTTATGATAGTGATCGTATTATTGATGCAAAAGCATTCTTTGGACAACAACTGTTTTTTTTGTCTTTTGTTTATGGTGATCCTGTTCCTCAACATCGAGCGAATGTATGAGATAAGTTATCGAATATTGGCTATTTCCGTGTTGATCCTTGGTTTATGATTGGTGATTTTAACGAATTGGTTGGGAATCATGAGAAAAAGGGTGGTGCGTTGAGGGCAGCCTCTTCTTTTGTGCCTTTTAAATCAATGCTTCAACATTGCGGGATGCTTGAATTTCCTTGTTATGGTGAGCATCTATCCTGGAGAGGTAATTGATGTAATAATCAGGTGGTTCGGTGTCGGTTAGACCGTGCGTTGGGTAATGAGGATTGGCATGGGTTTTATCCTAACTCGAAGGTAAATTACTTGGATATGATTGGTTCTGATCATTTCCCAATTTTAGCAACTTGTCTGAAAGTAGATAGGAGACGAAATTGGCAGTTCCGCTTTGATAAGCGCTAGTTCGAAAAGGATGGTTTAACAGGGGCGGTTGAGTCCGGGTGGAATCATACAAGGAATTTTTGGATACCGGGTTTTGCGGATAAGAAAAAAAATTGTAAGAATTTGATTTCCTGGTGGCGAAAGAATAATATATGTACTGGTCCTTCGCTCATCTCGTCCTTGAAGGCGGCTCTGCAGGAGGCGAAGATTGATGTCTCGATTTCTCAGGAGGAAATCCGGGATATTGAGAGGAACTTAAAAGAGGCGTAGCGTCATGAAGAATTATATCTGCAACAAAAAAGTAGGAATTCTGGTTAAGGGTTGGTGACAAAAATACAAAATTATTCCAAGCCATTACTAAGCAACGGCGGGTGCAAAATAGGATTATTGGTTTATTTGATGTCGATAATGTCTGGAATGGATCAACCTCTGGTATGGAGAATATTGCTATAAATTACTTTGAGGATCTCTTCAAGAAATCAGATGTCAGGGGTATTTCAGAGATGATTTAGGAGATTACCCCACTTATTACGGATAGTATGAACAGGGATCTAATTAGGGACATCTCTGAAGCGGAAGTATGAAAAGCTTTGTTTGATATGCATCCGGAGAAAACTCCAGGTCCTGATGGAATGATGGTCTTGTTTTTTCAACGTTTCTAATCATCGTTAAAAAGGGATTTGGTGGCTTTGGTTAAAGAGTTTTTTAGAACGGGTAGCTTTGATCCTCGTTTAAATGAGACGCATATCTGCCTCATTCCTAAAATAGATCGACCGTAGCGGATGGCGGAGTTTAGGCCGATCAGTCTTTGTAACGTGAGTTATAAAATTATTTCTAAAGTACTGTGTTTTCGGCTTAAATGGTTCTTGCCATTCCTGGTTTCAGAAACTCAGTCGGTTTTTGTTTATGGTCGCTTAATCACAGATAATATTCTTGTTGCTCAGGAGATGTTTTTTTGGCTAAATACTAATCGACGGTGTACTTCGGAGTTTCTGGCCTTCAAAACGGATATGAATAAAGCTTATGATCGTGTTGAGTGAGATTTCTTGGAAGCAGTTATGGTTAGGTTAGGATGCGATAGGATATGGATTTCATGGATTATGTGGTGCGTATCTTCTGTGTCGTATCAAGTTCTTATTAATGGTTAGCCTCAGGGCTCTATTACACAACATAGGGGATTACATCAAAGGGATCTTCTGTCACTGTATTTGTTTAAACTTTGCAAAGAGGTTTTGATAGCAAACATTAAGAAGGTTAAACGGGAGAAGAAATTAACGGGTATCACAATCGCTCGTGATTGTCCCACTATTTCACATTTGTTATTTGGTGATGATAGCCTGTTTTTTTTGTAAAGCAGAGGCGACTGAATGTAGAATGGTAATGGAAATAATAAGTAATTATGGTAAAGCCTCGGGGCAAGAGGTTAATCTGGAGAAGTCTTCTATTATGTTTGGTAAGAAGGTTCCGTCTGACATCCGAACTCCGTTAAAATCCGTTATTGGTATTTCTAAGGAAGGCGGCATTGGTTCCTATTTGGGTATCCCTGAAAACCTTTGGGGTTCGAGAACTGAGGTTTTTAGCTATGTTAATGATTGTCCGGATGATCGAGTAAAGATTGGTCTACTAAGTATCTATCGAAAGGTGGTAAGGAAGTTATGATTAAATCGGTTGTGTTAGCTCTCCCGGTTCATGTTATGTCGTGTTATAAACTGCCACAGAAGCTGACGTCTAAACTAATGAGCGCTATCTCAAAATTTTGGTGGAAGTTTAATGATAAGGCACATATGCACTGGGTAGCTTGGGATAAAATGTGCAAAGACAAATGTGAAGGAGGTCTGGGCTTCCGTGCTCTGGAAAAATTTAATGACGCCATGCTGGCTAAACAGTATTGGCGGTTAATTCATCATCTGACATCCTTAATGGCTTGGGTGATGCGAGGTCGATATTTTAGGAATAAACTTTCCTCTTATGGCCAAAAAACAGTATTATCCTTCATTTGCATGGAGGAGTTTTCATGCAACTAAAGACTTGGTGGAACAAGGATCGAGGTGGGCGATAGGCATTTTACTAAGTCGGGGAAGTATTTGGTCAAATCGGGTTACCAGCTTGCCCGGGAATTGATCAAAGAAGTTGAATACGAGCCGTCGTGTTCGGCTCTTCGGGCTCAAGCTTGGAAACTTGAAGTTCCCCGAAGGTCCAACATATTTTCTGGAAGATTGCCTTTGGTACTCTTTCTGTGTTGGAACGGATTGCTCATCGGGGTGTCTGATGTGATACTTAGTGTAAACGGTGTGATTCGGCGATAGAGACTATAAATCATGCTCTCTTTGAGTGTCCTCGTTCGCACAGTATCTGGGAGTTGTCTCCGGTATCGTTAGCCCCTGATGGCTTTCCCTATGGTTCAATATATTCGAATTTAGATTTTATATTCTGGCGGACGTCCTCTCAATCGGGGGTTTCAGACATCGTTTTTCGTCTACCATGGATTCTATGGTCAATTTGGAAAGATAGAAATAAAAAAGTTTTCCAGGGTACAGAGGCAGCGCCAATTGATATTTTAAATCAGGCGATTAATGATAAATTACTATGGTAGGAGGCCAAATCTTTTCCTGAGAGATATCTGGATTCTTCGCCAATTTTGGAGGCCAGAGACCCCTTTCCTCGTTGTCAGGTTGATGGATTCTTTCCAGAATCGGATCCTCTTGAGGGTTTAGGATGGTGGTATTGTAATAGTGAGGATTCGACGCTACTCGTGGGAGCGCGGAGCCTTAGACGCAGCCCTACTCCTCTGCATGCAGAGTTACAAGCATTAATTTGGGCTATTAAGTCCAATCTGGCGGGTGGCATTGATTATCAATTTTTTGAGACGGATTGTGCAGAGTTAGTCACGATGATTCAGATGCCTGATGATTGGCCCGCATTTTTGAACCTGCTGGATAATTTCTCTTTACTTAGATCATATTTCCCTTCCTTCACCCTCTCTAGGATCCCACATAGATCCAATGTAAAAGCAAATTGTCTTACTTAATTTTCATGATCTTTAATTTATAAATTTTTTTTTGTAAACTTATATCTCCTGTTCGAACAAACAATCTTGAAAATTTCCTTTAATTTAATCTAATGTTTAGTTAAAAAAAAAAAAAAAAAAATCAAAATTAATATCTCAATGAGATGCGGCGTTTGGGTACTATTCAAAACTGTCTCCTCCACTCAACATATAGCATCGCCGGCGACGGAGAAGACTTAGAAAAAATGGAAGGACTTTGTTTAACCCTTCAGCCCTTTCCTTCCTCCGTTATTCAACGGCGGCTCTCTACTTTTAACCTCCACAACAGACTTATCAGACCCTCTTCTTGTGCTCCTCTTCGTGCTCATCAAAAGGTTTCATTTTTCTTCATCCAATTTCATCTTCTTGTATACACACCATAGTTGCAATTTCGTAAATTTTCACTATGAATCGAGTTGGTGGTATCAATAGCTTTTCAGCTTCTGGAGTTGGGATAAAAAAAAAGTCAGAATCGATGTTAGGTAGGTCCTCTAGTATCCTGGAATTGCTTTTTGAACATTGAGTGCACTTGAGAATCTGTTATGTAGTGAAGAAACTGTATTATGTTGAGAACTTAAGTAGCTTTTTTGTTTTTGTTTGGTTAGGCTGGAATCACAGAAGGTTCTGATTCAGCATCGGAGGGTAAAGTGAGTGATGTCAAGATCAGTGAGCAAGAAGTGAATATGTACCAGAATGAAGTAGTTGAAAGTCAGGGTATTAAGATAAGGAGAAGACCACCCACTGGACCTCCAATGCATTACGTTGGACCTTTTGAATTCCGCCTTCAGAACGAGGGCAATACACCTCGTAACATTTTGGAAGAGATTGTATGGCACAAGGATAAAGAAGTTGCTCAGGTATGCTTCTTTGTTTCTTTCATTTATGTTCCTCAGTTGCTTTGATTCCCAAGGTTTGCTACATTTGCAGATGAAAGAGAGAAAGCCACTTTATACCTTGAAGAAGGCTCTTGATAATATTCCTCCGGCTCAAGACTTCATTGGTGCTCTTAGATCTGCTCATCAAAGAACCGGGTTGCCTGGTTTAATAGCTGAGGTTAAGAAAGCTTCACCAAGCAGAGGAATCCTAAGAGAGGATTTTAACTCGGTATGAACTCACCTCTTTCTTCCCATCCTGTCAATGTGAATACGTTTAGGGATTGAAAGAATTATGTCTGAAGGCTTGATATCTTAGGTTGAAATTGCACAAGCTTATGAAAAGGGTGGAGCAGCATGTCTTAGTGTTTTGACAGATGACAAATACTTCAAGGTAATGCTGTAAAGAACTTTGAGACCAACGAAAGTATGATTAGCTTGTTCGTAATGAAGCCATAATCTGTTTCATATAGGGAAGCTATGAGAACCTGCAAGCTATAAGGGAAGCTGGTGTAAAGGTTCTTGCTTTCTCTGTTTAATCCTGTTCGGATTCTTTGTCATTCCACAGTGACATGCAAAGTTCTGATGTCTTGTCACAAAAAAAAAATGCAGTGCCCTTTGCTGTTGAAAGAGTTCATTGTTGAGGCATGGCAGATATACTATGGTAGAAGCAAGGGCGCAGATGCAGTTCTGTTGATCGCTTCTGTGTTACCTGACCTTGACATCAAATACATGATTAAGATTTGCAAAATACTTGGAATGGCTACACTTGTGGAGGTGTGTATGTGTTTCTTCAGGGGAGCCACTTTCATATATGCCTCAACAAAAGAAATGCTTCTGCCTCTTCGTAATCCTGATTTTTTCTGGTTACTACATGCCATTAGGTTCATGACGAAAGGGAGATGGATCGTGTACTTGCAATTGAAGGAGTCGAGCTCATTGGCATCAATAACCGTAACCTTGGTAATGCTTGAACAAGACCTCCTTCAAAGCTAGAGAATACAATCCGTCTTGATCCGTTTTACCACCCTTTCTTTCAGAAACGTTTGAGGTAGATCTTGGTATCACAAAGAAGCTACTTGAAGGAGAGCGTGGCGAACTGATCCGTCAAAAAGACATCCTCGTAAGTAGTAGTATTCACATTCCTTGTTTCTCTTACCCCCCTTACAATGTATACACACACCTCACTTAAAGTCTGTCTATCCTCAACTTGTCTTTACACGGTAGGTGGTTGGAGAATCTGGGTTATTCACTCCCGAAGATATCGCCTTTGTACAAGAAGCCGGCGTCAAAGCAGTAAGCTTACACAAACATTATGGCTTACACAAACATTATGGTCAAAGATAACATTTCTCAAAATGCTGGTTCACCTAATCTTAGCTCCCATGTGATTTTTCTTTTTCTGTTATTAGGTTCTAGTCGGCGAATCTCTTATTAAACAAAGTGATCCCGGGAAGGCAATCAGCACCCTTTTTGGAAGAGATATATCAAAGTAGAAAGCTTTTGTATAGAGAAAATCTTCACTGCGTCTCTTGATAAGGCTCTTTTTTTCTTTTAAGTGCCGTGCTCATTCAAGTGTGCAGAGGCTTGTGTCTTTGCAGAAATGTCAAAAAAAAAAAAAAATTCTCTCGTCATACATACACAACGTGTACATGAGGATAAATCAAGTCAATGCATTGGTCGATGACTCAATAAATTTCCGGCAGTACATGAGGATAAATCATTAACTACGAGAAATTGGTCCATAATTTAGAATTGACTGTCACAAGTAAGAAAAAAATAGAATTGAGTTTTCATATAAATAAATAGACTTAACAACATCGACGATCACTCCTTTATTGAGAGACCAACTTACATATAATTTAAAGTGCAATTGCTGACTCTTGGAAGCTGGAAGAGAGATAGATCCATCTATATAGTTTACCAACCTGAGGGAAAGAAAACATACACATGGGACAAGATCATGAGTTCCTTTCGCGCATTTTATGTCGTCGATCTATGAAAACTACAGAGAATGTGCGTTACCTGGATTCATAATGCATCAAAGGAGTTCAAGAACAAGAGCAGAAGCACCTCCGCCTCCGTTGCACACTCCTCCCACACCGTACTTTCCGTTTCTCTTCTTTAGTATCCCAAGCAATGTGATTAGAATACGAGCGCCACTGCAGCCTAGAGGATGTCCTAAAGAGACAGCTCCTCCGTTTACGTTCACCTTCTCCTGTTAAGGAAAGAGGAATGTTAATGAAATCACTTGAGTAAGTTGACTGAGAAGATGATGTTATTAGGAGACTTACCGGGCTAATCCCAAGTAGCTTTTGGTTAGCTAGTGCTACAACCTGGGAAAAAGGCAGTTTAATAAGAATAAGCCATCGCAAATGTTTGTCCCTTCTTTAGGGGAAGAAGTCCAATTTTCTTACTGCAAATGCTTCATTAATCTCATAGTAATCAACTTGAGAAGATTCCAAACCAGCATGTGCAATAGCTTTCGGTATCGCAAGAGCAGGAGCAGTAGTGAAAAACTCTGGTTCCTGCAGGGTTCAAGTCTCACTTAGTGAATAGAATAAGACATCTAAAATTATTGTATTTAAGAAGGAAAGGCGAGATTATAAGTAACGTACCTGAGCTGCATCACCATAACCTTTAATTTTTGCGAGTACTTGAAGTCCTAGCTGAAGCGCCTTCTCTCCACTCACTAGGACAAGAGCAGCTGCACCATCACTGTCAAAAGGAGGCAAATTTTACTTCAGAGAAAGAGAAGTTGCAAGTCTAACAAAAGATCTATTTCATAGATCACACTGGTTCTCTAAAACATAAGAATATATATATATGGTCATCTGGTAAAAGTACCTTATGCTAGATGCATTTCCAGCTGTAACAGTGCCTCCATTCTCCTTGAAACTAGGACGTAGTTTCCTCAACTTTGCAGCATCAAACTGAGACAATGCGATATCGTACATGAAGCAAATCATAATAAATTAGACCTCATTTTATGGAGTTGTCTAACCATAAGGTTCATTTCGTAACGTGTAATGCTTCATACAGTAAAAGATACAAATCACTAAAAATTTATGTCTAGCAAACAAGTACATGGATCAAATTTTCTTTACAAGTAGCCGATGGAAATACTCTACGGTTTAGCTTAGTTCCTTTAGAAAAAAAAAATTATGTATGCAAAGGGTGAATATAAAATGAAAAAACAGAAGCTCAGGTTCATTGGAGTACTAATGCATAATCTATATAACCAAAAGGGGATAAAAATCACCTTCCCAAGACCTTCATCCTTGTCAACAATGGTTGATGGCCTACCTCTTCCTCCAGAAACTTCAACCTGCATAACCAAATTACCTTAGTGTATATTCACCAAATATAACGCACAAAACCCAAAACCAAAACAATACAAAAATATACTAACCGGGACGATTTCCCATGTGAAGGCCCCAGCTTCCTGGGCAGCAATACCACGCTCAAAACTCTGAACTGCATAGTCATCCTACATATTTATGAGTAAGACACCAATCAACTGGTGTTTTGAGTTTACCATAAACAATGAGCCCAACTAACCAATTTGTGTAATTCACAGTTTCAGAGAGAGAGAGGTAAACTATCATAGCTAATTTATCAAGGCATCAGGAACAAGAAACTAAGACAAAGTATACAGATTACAAGTTAATGGGGGACATATTACAAGTTAATCTATGCAGAGTATCTACAGATTACAAGTTAATGATTCAAAGAAAATTGAGGAACAACATACTTGCTGCTCCCTCGTTATCTCAAACTTCTCAGCACATAATTCTGCGCAACTTCCCATCCCACAGTCGTTATAGACATCCCAAAGTCCATCCTTTAGCATTCCATCTACTACTGAATCATGACCAAATCGAGATCCTTTCCTGCATCAAAAATTTTGGATAAGAAACAATGATGCATAGAGTACAAAGACCAAAAGATTGCGTAAAACCACATCACTACCTCGCTTCTGCCAAATATTTAGGTGTATTAGACATGCTTTCCATGCCACCAGCCACAACTACGTCATTGATCCCTAACTGGATACTTTGAGCAGCAATCATTACCGCTGAAAACCACCCAAAAAGCCCTTGTTAAAAGAATCAAATCCAAAGTCTAAAATAAAAAAAACAGAGCCCAAATGTCTCAAAGTTGTCTCACCTTTCATGCCTGATGCACAAACCTTGTTGACAGTGGTACATATAACAGAGTTAGGGATTCCTGCACCTAAAGCAGCCTGACGAGCAGGAGCTTGACCCAAATTAGCACTAAGAACATTGCCAAATACAACTTCTTGGACAAGAGCTGGATCAACATTGGCTCTCTTCAAAGCAGCTGAAACAGTAAAACCAACACGGGCACGTCAAATTATATACAAAACTAAAGACTTTGCACAGAAGTAAGATCTGTTTTGTACCTGCAATAGCTAAAGATCCAAGCTTTGTAGCAGGTAAAGATGAAAGAGATCCAAGAAAGCCACCCATTGGAGTACGTGCAACACCCACAATGCAAACATCTGTTACAATCAACAACATTCATGTACTCAAAAGTTCTGATCTTTCAATTTCAGTTTTTTGCCAATGATTATGAAAAAAGAGAGAGTTGTTACCTTTCGGATTCACAGAATCTGCTGTATGGGCCATAATAGCTAATCAATCTACACCAAATGGTGTCAAATGTTAATGAAGTAAAAGTCAACAAGGGACCAAACTCGTTTAAGAGTCAGATCCATTTATAAACATCTGGGGAAGTGAGAATACGATCAAATGATAGAAACAGAGATCTGTAAGGATCGTTTACCTGATTCTTCAGTTCCAGAAGAGAGCGACGAATGGGAAGAGAGGGAGCCAAGTCGTTGTGAAAATGACAACAGATTCTACAATTATAACTGGGAGAGGAGAGACAGAGAGAAACAGAGAGGGGGGAGAGGGTCCTATAAAAGAGGACGCTTTCTTGTGATGTTGTTGTTGTCTTCAGCGACGATAACTACGATGAAGAGCAACACGACGGCTATGTGATCTGTTACTTCAAATCTTTTAATGTTTTTTAAAGGAAGATAATTGCACATGTTAACCTTTACTTATTTACGCTAATCCTTATTTTAATTATATACTCGTTGTTTGTTCCATTTGACTTATTTACGCAAAATCTTTAATTTAAATACATATATACTTGATTACTTGTTGTTTGTTCCATTTGACTTATTTAATATATATGATGGGCTGAAAGTTGTTGTGTCCATTTCAAAGAAAAAAAGTTATTTAAATTATTTTAAATAAAATATATCACGAATTTAATTTGCATACTTAAATTTATCCAAATTTTTAGAACGGTTATTTTAAGCTATATTTTATTTTTTGGGATGATGTTTTTGAGCTTTAAGTATTTAAAAAATTTTAGGAACTTTTTTGAAAAAAATTATTATGAAATTTATTTTACATAGAAAATAAATTAGGGCTGGGCATTTGGATAATCCGTTCGGGTTTGGGTATTACCCATTCGGGTTCAAGTAAACGGGTTTAGAAAAATAGAACCTATTGGGTATTTTTAGATATATGGGTTCGGTTCGGTTTGAGTATTATCGGGTTCGGGTCGGTTTGGGTTACAAATTTTAGAACCCGATTAGTATCCGAACTACCGGGTACCCGAAAAAATATAATTAAAATTAATTAAATTTAAATAAATTTAGTTAAATTTTGACTTATGCGACAAAATATTTTAGATATTTTGATTATTTTTGATATTTAGGTTTAAAACTAAATGAAATATTCAAAATTATAATCATAATTTTGGGGTAATGACATTATATTAATGATAAATATTATAAATATGTTTATATGTTCGGATTTAATGGGTACCCAAACAGGTATCGGGTATTACCCGACTCTAACCCGAACCCACGGATATTAGAAAATAGAACCCAATAGGGTTTTATAGGCAAACTCGTATCCAACCCGAATCTGATTTTTTGGGTCGGGTTCCAGATTGGGTTTTCGGGTACGATTTTTATGTCCAAGCCTAGAAATTACGAAGTGAAATATAAATCCAGATAAACCAGCAAAGTTTATGAGTGATATGAGAAAACAAAGAAAATAAGCACCAAAAGATTTAATTGATTTCTCTAGAGCCATCCAAAAGATTTAAACAAGAATTAAAATAAACACCAAAGTCTAGTAAAAACAATACACATAAACACGAAAACCACACTCGTAGGATTTGATTGACAAATGTTTTAGAAACTTTTCAAAGCAAAAAAATCTTAAAATTTTGAAATGAATCAAATCAACCTCTAGAAATGTTGACCTTTTTTAATTATTTATAGCCAAAATATTTCCTTAATTCATATTTTTGGCTATATAAAGCATTTTTTTCTAACACACATAATTTTAAGTTTTCCAAATTTTTAATTTCTACCGCCAAAATACTAAAACAATAAATCTACAATCACAAAAAAAAAAATATATACATCTTAAAATCTACAGTCAAAAATCTATAATCAATTATGTCTGTAATCAACAGAAAATGTAGAAAAATAGTTAGTAATTCGAAAGCATAATTGGTAAATATATTGTGTGATTAATGTACACATGTATATTTGGTAATATGATGATAATCACTATTAGATAAAAATAAACAAATTAATTATAAACTCAAAAGAGAGAACATGTGAGGATTAAAATAAGAGAGAGAAAAATCCAAAAAACTATTTTGGTGCTGTGGAAAATTGAATGTGTAAAGCCCAAAAAAAAATCATTTTTTAATGTTAGCTACAATAAAAAATATATATTCTAAAGTATGAGTTTTTGGAAAAATATATCGGTTGTCTGTTCATTTGACTTATTTAATATATATATATGATGGGTTGGAGGTTGGTGTGTCCATTTGAAAAGAAAAATTATTTAGACTATCTTAAGTGAATAAGGGATTAAAGTTTTGGAAAACATCATGGATTCCGAAAATTTGGGTAGTTAAATTCATCCAAATATAAACAATAAAATTAATTTTGGAATGGGTTTCAGATTAGGTTTATTTTGGGATGATATTTCCCGAATTTTAGAATTTTGAAAAATTTGCAGAAATTTAGGAATTTTTTATATATAAGAAATAAAAAAGTGAAAAACAAATCCAAATAAACCAATACTGAAATGATACGGAAAACCAAAGAAACCAAGCCGATATAATTGACTTCTCTAGAGCCAGCCAAAAGTTTTATCAAAATTTAATATAAGCACTAAAGTCTACTCAAAACAGTATTCCACGAAACATATAAACACGAAATTACACTTGTAATCAACAGAAAAAGCTGGAAAAAAAAAGATAGGTAGTAAATTAAACAATATTTCAATTGTACTGATTAATATACATATGTACATATGGTATTATGATAATAATCACATATAAATTAATTTTATATAGTAATTAATTAAGATAAAAACTGCAATCCACGCAATCAATAGAAATTTCCATTTTCACACCCGTCGTTCAACCCCTAAGTTTATGGTGTTGAAATGTATTGTCAAAACGGCAAAACCTGTCATTGGCGTGTTTATGCTGCCAAAGTTGATGCATCTGACCATTTCCAAATTTGCCAAGCAAAGCTAGAGCACACATGCACAGTGGATATGATACGAAATTAACTCACAAGGCTCAAGAACCACCATGGGCCATGGCCGTCAATGTCGAATGCTAGTTGGATAACTTGCACATTCTTCATCTTACCACTTGAAACACAAAAAGCACTTCATGATCCCTTTCTTTTTGTTCGAGGCATTTTCACATTGTTTCGGCTTTCTTAATAAAACACCAAAGTCAAGAGTCATACTCATCCAACAAACAAAAGTTGGATTATTATTACACTCATCCAAGATTAGTATTCAGAAGTTTAAAAGCACTTCACTCATAGGAAATGTTGAACCATTGTAAGATTCATTGTTATTTGTTATGAGTCTGAACCTTTGCCGCGGACCTAGTAATCTGAGCTGCCGTAAGTTGCTTAAATTTGCTTAGGAAATAGAGAACATAAAAGCTTAAGCTTCCTTTAACCCAAGCCTCTTGCTAGAGAATTAGGTTAATGCTGGAAGATGTCTTTATTCATGTTTGAGTCCCATTTTTATAAAAACTTTTACAACCGACTCTTGACTACTAATTAAGTAAAATTGCCAAAATCATAATTGAATCTAAAAAAGAAACAGCAGTAAGTCGACATAAGAAGCTTCTCAAGTCTTCTTGTTCCTTCTATGATACTTAATTCCATAATGTGTATCATTACTCTCATCCTCCACTACAAGCTCCACTTCTGGATACGCTTCGATGAGTTTGGACACATCCTCCCACATTACCTCATCTTTTGCATCTTTAATCCATTTGAGTTTGACCAGCACTTGCCTAATATTGCCTCTCTTACGTGCCTTGTGGCTTGGTTGGAGCCAGCCTTCCCTGCAAAACCAGAGGTAAATAAGTGACGACGTCGGGTCATTCCCCTTTATGATCCTTCAGAAGAGAAAATTGGAACACATCATGAACTTTCGATCCCTCCGGAAGGTGTAAACGGTACGAAACTGTTCCTATATAAACCGCAATTTCAAATGGACCATAATATTTTGGGGATAGTTTCGTGTAAGCCTTCTTAGAGTTCGTTAACTGTCGATATGGTTGTAATTTGAGCAACATCCAATCTCCCACCTGAAACTTTACAAACCGATGATGGTTATCATACGTGAGCTTCATCCAATGCTGAGTTTCGAGAAGTCTTTCTCTTGCTAATGCTAGGAATTCATCTTGCTGTTCCAACGCGACATCAACTGCTTCCACTCGCCTAACACCTCCCAAGGCTCCCTCCCATATACTACTCGAAATGCCAGTTACGCGGAGCATCACCTCTTAAACAATGAAGATACATTTCCAAGGTCCGATTAACAATTTGCGTCTGCCCATCAGATTGAGGTCGATATGTTGTAGTGAAACACAATTTTGTCCCCATCATTCTCCACAATTCTCGCCAAAATAGGCTTCGAGATACTTATCACAATTAGTCACTATGGTATCGAGAATACCATGTAAGCGCATAATGTCACAAAAAAATATTTGTGCTACGGAGGTAGTAGTAGTATACGAATGATTAAGAGCAATGAAATGAGCATATTTTGAGAAATGATCAACCACTATTAGTCCACTACTAAGATCACTGTTTTCCCAAAAACTTTAGGCAAAGCTTCCAAGAAATCCATAGTAATATCCGGCCAAACTTGCATAGGAACTTGAAGTGGTTGTAGCAATCCAGCAGGTTGGAATGTTTCCCACTTGTTTTGATGGCAAATTTGACACTCCCTCACAAATTCTTAAACAGTCTTCTTCCACCCTTTCCAGTAATAATTCGATCAATGGTTTTTTGAACCCCCTCATGACCAAAGTTTTGAAATCCTGATACCACTTCGCGACCAAAGTTGAGTCGTTCGAGATGTAAATTCTGCCCTTAAAATTATCAGCCCTTCTCTAGCCTCCCATTCACGAGGAAGCTCTCCTCATATTATCTTATCGCGAATTTTGGCGAGGTGAGGCTGGAATGCAACTTCAGCTTTTAATCATTCAAGAATTCTTGAGCCAGACCCTAGTATCATATAAACCACACATTTTCTCTCAACTTCATTCTCACTCCGTCGTGACAATGCATCTGCAACCTCATTTGATTTGCTTGAATGAAATTCAACTGTAAAGTCAAACCCCAACAACTTACTAATCCAGTGAATTTGTGGTGTTGTTGATAAGCGTTGCTCAAGTATGAACTTAAGACTATAATGACCAGTTCGTATAATAAACTGTCTTTCCCATAAGATTGTACAACTATAAGTGTTAGACTATATAATATAAAGATGAACTTACCTAGAGAATGACTTCCCTTCCATCATGTAGATCTCCACCTGATATAGAGAAGCAATAGACTTAAAAATCATGAACACAAGGCCTAATCCTAATCTAAATCCTTTGTAATTACCAATATCAGTTTGGTTTCATCAAAGATCTGCAACAGTATCATAAAGAGATAGATATAAACTGCAAGGTTGTGTTAGTAATTGGCTGGGGAAACTTTGAAAAGGCATTGAGCTTTTTTTCAATAGACTCGAACTCAGATACTAAGCTATGGAAATTCCAGTTAGGCTCAGATCAATACTAATCCCATCAACGTTCCTTGGACAAGGAGGTTCCAAAACTGTTCCCCTGCAGAAAGAAAAATTTACATAAAACAACAAGCAACCAATTGTTGACAAACCACTTATGGGAAGCATCATGGAGCTCCTCTGCAATTAAGAGAAACAGAGAGAGAGACAAAGACAAAAAAAAACTTATCTCACATAGTCACATACATGTCGGCATTTCTTCAGCTAGCGCCGGTGACCGGTCTTCACTTCCAATAGCAATTTGCGTCATTCCTTGACAAGTTCGCATAGACTTTTACTCACGATAACTTCAGATTCATTGAGAAATCGAGTAGAACTGAAACCTGGTGGAAAGAGACAAAAGAAATTTCGGACCATCTACATCCCCCGCGGTCGTGAGTGGACAAAATCCGTTTGACCCGCAAACCAAATAGGTCGAGTCCGCAAGACCCACCAATTTTTGGGCATGAAACTAAAGGCCAAAGCCCGATCCGCTATGATACTTAACGGGCTATGACCGCGGGCCTTAGGCCCAATTGACACCTCTAAGTTATAACCCAAATCACGGGTATATATATATATATATATATATATATATATATATATATATATATATATATATATTTTTTTTTTTTTTGTTAGAGATGTTATATTCGTTAATGGTTCAATATGTTTGTGTAGACTATTAGTGAAACGATCGCATCCGGATTCTCAATCCTCACATAGGATCCACGAGAAACAATCTAACCGGATCTCCATAATTTTGACGAGACAACCGGCGTAGAAATCGCTCCTTACAAAAACTCCCACAAATACACAAAACCCCACCTCATCTAGTTAATGAGTCGCACAACCAACCACCCTTAGCGACCGAGTAACAAGAGAGGTGGGATAGAATATTTGATTCCATCCAGCCACGGACAACACTTCCCCATGAATACTCTGATTCACTAACAACTCCTCAAGTGTCGAACGACACCTCCACCTGGTGTCGAATGTCACCCATCACACTACTTGCGAACCAAGACACATAGTGTCGATCGACATTCTCCTAGTGTCGGTTGACACCGACACCCACGACATCACTTCCGTCGATCTCTTTTCATCCAAACCTAACTCCATCTGTCCTCCTAGGACCCAAACACACAACAACATGCTGGTGTCGACCGACACCATTTTGGTGTCGCTCGAGATCCCAACCTTACCACAAAACTATATATGCCAGACCACAATACAAAGACTTGATTAAAACAAAAACTAATTAAAACACAAACCAACTGTTCATTTCATAAACCCACCCTTGGATACAAAGCTTAGAGCACCACGAAACTCCCCACCGAATTTCAGCTGAATCAGACTCCATTTCATCCTCCAAAACGTTATTCCGAAGTAGCCATCTCGGACCAGTCCACGCAGTCCATATGCAGGTGTTGGTGTCGACCGACACCACAATAGTGTTGAACGACACCAATCCAGAAATCACGATCCGAGCCTCCCTTCAAGCTCCTTCTTGCTGCAAAACCCTAATCTTTCACAACCATCTATTTCCTAATCGATTAAACATCAAACAACAAGACTTACCTGGATAACAACCATAAGAAAGCCTCCTTGACTCTCCTAATCCACCACCAAGTAATCAAATCCTTCCCCACACACATATCGATGATGGATCTCCCTTCTCCTTCTTCTAACCCTCCTCAAGGCTCCCTTTGCTCTTAGGATCAAACTCATAATCTCCCTCTCTCCTTCTCTTTCTCTCTTAGAAGCGACAAACACCCCTCCCAAGAAAATAGGCTGCACATGCCTTTTAAATCAAGATTTAGGGTTTCTAAACCCAAACCAAGATAAACCGAGCAATTTCAAAACAAACCGAACAACCACCAATTTAGTGGTGTCGACCGACACCCATCTTGGTGTCGATCGATACCTACCCTAAATTGGGTTCAGGATGTTACAATTCTTCCCCTCTAACAAAAGATTCGTCCTCGAATCTGAGAACATCGCCACTCATCCGCAAAACTCCTCTAACCATGGCTGCAATGGTTCACACCACCTAAACATCCGGTCTACCGCAACCAGGACACCACCGGCCCAAACCACCCTGAACCTACTGGTCAACACAATTCAGACCCCCATGGAGCAGTATCGATCGACACTATGGGGTAGTGTCGACGGGTGTCGGTCGACGGGTGTCGGTCGACACCTCCCTTTCAGCGAGTAGATGGTACTTGTTTTCTCTGGTTTGTGTGTTTGTTTGTTGATTGTTTGACATTAGAATCTTAGTTGCTTGTGTGTATAGCTCAGTAGATAGGAGGATTGCCTCACTGAGTGTTTATAAAATACTCATGCATCTCAATTTGTGTTTATGGTGCAGGTAAAGGCAAAGTGTGATCGTGGAATCAAGGCAATGAAGAGGAGGATGTTCTAGTGGATCGATTGGTTGTTGTTTATCTTCTGTTAGGTTGCCAGAGTTGAGTCCTTAGAATGTTGTCTAGGATTTCTGGTTCCTTGATTTATGTTAGATTTGTTTATTGGTTTAATTGTTATGGAATTAATACTGGATATTTGGTTGTTGGTTAATTCTTGGTTTAATGATATCGTTTATGTTATCCGCTGTTGTGTGATTGTGGTTAGGTGACTAGTAGGTATGAGACCACTAGTTAATTAATATTTAAAAAAGAAAAAATGGGTCGGGTCGTTTCAATTATATTACATATTATTGATTTATAGTTGAATATTTGTTCGTTATTATGTGGATGTTCAAAGTGTCTTATTATGTGGATATTTATTTGAGGATGATCATATTAAACATAAGAATACTTAATTAACAAAAGAAAACATTATTAATGCGTCGTTTCCAATAAGAATATTTGGATTTTTCAATTGACCCATCTTTGAATCACTAATCTTCTAATGGTGTCTATTATGTAATGTTTATGTGGACAACATTCTTTGCAAAATTGGTGTTCATTAATTTGTATGAAGCAGATTGTATATGAAAAAAATCTGAAAGTTGATGTTCACGAGACAATGACCACATGGTCAGTTTCTTTGTGGCATCAACAACCACTTCCCATGTGTTGTCTTTCTTCTCTTCAATGTTTCCTCCATAACATTAACCTCCAAATTAAGTATTGTTCTCTCCTTTGCACCATCGGAAAAAAATATTACATCAAATCAGATTTAAATGGATATATGCATTAAATCTTATGAGAGTAATGGTCTGTGTATGTTAACATATCCATACTCATCTTCTTATTGTTGCTCATAAACCCTGAACACTAAATTCATAAACACAATCCTAAACCCTAAACCTTAATCTCTAAAACCTAAACATTCAAGTCTAAACCATTAACCATAAAATCTAACTGTAAACCCTAAACCCTAATCTCTAAACCCTAAACTCTAAACCATAACGCAAATCTTAAACTCTAAACCTCTAACCTTAAACATTAAACTCTAAGCCCTGAACCTTAAACCCTAAACTTAATTTGACATAAATTAACAAAACTTAGCTAAAAGTAAATATATTTTTTAAGTAGAAACCATATCATAAATTGAACAAACAAACTTCATTTTATTATTGTTTACATCAAAATATTTTTGTTTCAATTTTTTTTATAATATTTTATTGAACATCCAAGCATATCCCCAAAACTGTGACACATGAATATATATGACCAAAATGTCTAAAAAATAATAATGAATGGACGATATTAATAATATAATGGACGATGAATTAGTACGAATTTAACTAAAACTAAAGTAGGAAAGTTTCAACCTTAAAATTTTTTGGACAGAAGATTTATGAAACCATGTGGTTGTTGTTTCGTGGACATTAATTTGAGATTTGATAATCAAAGAAAGATTTATAGTGTGATGGTATTGTTGTAAATAGAATTATAGTGAAAGGGTAAAATAGTATAGAAAAAGTCTCCAAATAGTAGAAAGTGTGTCAAATGAGAATACATTTTTAAAAAGTGAGTTAGAATGGAGATTTTACTTAATGTAATTGCAACCAAAGCGACAAAGGACTATGTAAATTGATTTTTTTTTTGGATAAGCTCCGATTACATCATAGAAATGGTAAAAAGAGTTCTTTCATATATAGTTTGTTTTCTATATTCTTTTACTTAGATAGTTTTTTATTTTTTTGATTACATGCATGGATTATATCTGTTTGTACAAATGCCTCGACGAGTGCTGCTCCTTAATGCATAGAGCCCAGTGCAATATGCTAGTTTGGTACAAAAATGGGATCTCCAATAGGTGGAGATAAAAGATATATATATATAAGTAAACTAGCCTCTCCTTGAGCCTCTAAAGATAAAAAAGGCACTTGAAAGATCATGAACCCAAACCGCAACTGTCAAGTTCAAACCCGAATCCATTTAATAAACCCGAACTTAACCGGAAATCAAAATCCGAGAACATTTTTTTTTGGTTAAAGCAAAGGTTTATTTACAAAACCCTATCTCTCTCTTCTTCGTCTCTTCTCTCTCAAAAACTCTCGCCGCCGTGAAAACCCAAATTTATCGACGGAACCATGTCTACCGGAGAAGGAGCTCATACAGAAATGGCAGAGAGAGTTTCTAGAAAGAGAAGAGTCGGCGTAAAGAAAAGTACTAAAGCGGCGAGGAACAAAAGGTTAAAATCGAAACCTTCTTCTTCCGATAGGTTTAAAGTTACAATGAAGAATCAAAAGATTTTTCAGAAGAGAGCACGAGACTACAATTCCGATGAAGAAGACGAAGACGAAGAAGAGAAGCAGCCAGAAGTAACAATTCGTGAGCAGATCTTCACTGATGCGAACATGGGACCAAATTACGATGTGATTGAAGAAGATGATGGTTCGGATAAAGATGAGCATTCGGATGGTGAAGATCATGGAGAGATTGAATCTGGAGTTACAAAGTTTGCTACTGATGGTTGTAATGCTTTTAAAGTCGCTTTTAAAGCTATTATGAAGAAGACTAAAGGAGATGATGATACTTTGGTGAGATTTTTATGAACTAGATTCTTTGGAAACATAAAGTTTGATTTTGGGGGAAAAGTGTTGAATAGTGTGTTGTTGTTGTGTGTAAACAGGGTCCGGTTTTATCAGCACATAAGCATCTTATAGCAGAGAAGCTAGCTGAAGAAGATGCTGAAAAGAAAGCTAAAGGTCAAGCTAGAAAGGCTAAATATGTGGTATGAGTTTTGTTTTTTTTTTGTATTTACTGTGTTCTTGTGTGTGTCCTGCTTTTGATGATGATAACAATTGCTTTTCTTTTTTTTGAAGATTGCTGAGAAAGGACATGTTAAACCTGGTAGCTATTTGGATTCCCATGAGAAGATTCTTATTGGTGTTGCCACTAAAGGAGGTATTGTTGCTTCAGTTAACTCTCTCTTTTTAATTACTTTTTTGGTGTTTGGCTTTTGATACTGATTCAAGTTTTCCTCTCCATGAACTCCTGGAATCACAGTGGTCAAACTTTTCAATGCTGTAAGTTTGTTTCTATGTCTTTCTTTGGGTTACTAAGTATTCTCCGGGAGTGATTCCTCTGATTTGAAACTTCATGTTTTTCAAATAGGTAAACAAGGCTCAACATGCTCAGAAGGGTTTGAATCCTTCAAGGTCAAAAGACGCTAAAGGTAGGCTTAGATTTTGGCATGAATAATTTTTTTGTATCCACTGTCTTGTTCTTGTCTTCTAAATCTGTTTTTTTTTTTGTTATATTTGGAACATCCATCAGTGTTGAAGAAGCGAAGAAAAGAAGCATTCTTCTCTGAGTTAGGGAAAACAAAAACCGACACTAAGGTTTGGCAGTCTCCATATCTCTTACTCTCTCCCCCCTATGATTTTCTCTTGAGTGTTTAGTCCTCTTCACTTTTGGATGAATGTATTAGCTAGTTAGTACTGTCATTTCATTATGAGGGCTGTTATTTATAAATTAGAAGTATTCTTGGTTAATTTACTAGTGGCAACTTTTAGTGTTTATAAAGCTTTCACATTTGGATGAATGTATAATAGCAAGTTAGTATTCTGTTTTCATCTGGCTCATAAGTGAAAATTACTGAACGAATCACCTTCATGAATGATAGCTGTTAGTTACGAATCAAAAGTAACCTTGGTTGGATGGTGCAGGGTCAAACACCGTCAAATGATGATGACGCTCCTGCTTGGGCTCCTCTACGTGACAATTACATGTTAGCTAATCCAAAGCTGAAGGACTGGGACAAGAAACAGGTATCGTTCCATTCTTTTATCCACAAAACTGGAACCACCTGGCTTGCATGCTGATATATACTCTGATCTGAAACTTGAAATTGAATTGTCTGCAGGAAACAAGCGAGGGAGATGATTTTGCCGGTTTGTCAGGAGATGAAAGTTATGAAGACTGAAGATCTTAAACTAGTAGTTACAGTACGAGCAAACATTAATTTTGTTTTTGTATCATGCATCTTTTGTCTGATCAATATGAATGAATTCAGTATTTTTGATAGTGCAATAGTGGAACCTAAAAGCAAGATAATGTAATATCAAATTATCAAAAGGTTGATTCTTGTTTTTAAGCTTTAAAAAAATACACTTGTTACTTTCTTAGTATCATCAACCTATACCGTAAATATAGAGAACATGGGCCTCAATGATACTATATAATCTTCTACATAATTCATACTTAACGACATTAAAAAATATACATTCGATGTTTTGTCTTGGCTACACAAATTACAACAGAACAAAATTTAAGGATCATGAACCTCAATCTGTAGAAGAGTTTCACTGTCAGGTCATGCTGAAGTAGCCATATGACACAAGATAACAAACTTATGCAAAAAGAGGCAGAAGCAAAGAATGAAGCTTTTTCTCGGCTGAAAGCTCGTATTCCTAAACAACCAATAATGGCCTTTAGACCAGATCTCCCGCTGTAAATGCTTCATTCTATAACAGCCAATTATAGTTACATCTGTTTGGCTGATATCTCCGCTCTGTGATTCTTCATTGTTTCGTTTTTTTTTTGGTATCTTCAATAGCTTCTTGCTGGACTCATCGGGTCGTAATCATAAGCTTCACCCGACTTGACAAACCGTCCCTTCACACGCCGTCTCACATCAGCCCTTTCTTTCCGAGAGACGTACCTCACTCGCTTGTCAAACCTATTAATATAACATATGTACAGCATTAACAATCATAACCTTCACTGATGAATGATGATTACATTCCTTTTCCATGTGGTTTTATACTTACTTGCGAGCCTTCTTTTTTTCCTTGTAACGCATAACAGCATTGTTACGTGTTGTTGCATGTGAGGAAGCAATTATGTCCTGTGATGTTGGAGGGCACCATGGTTGTGGCTCGTTTGAAAGCTGCTTCATTGATGATGCCCCACAATCTTGGAAATCTCCTGCATTACTTTCTCCAGTGACACCAGAGAAGGAGATATTCGAATGAGCTGGCTTTGATGAATAGCAAATTATTGGCTCGGTTCTACAAGTCATGAACGAATCATCTGCAGATGCATTATTACTTATGGCTGGCTGCTGCATTGCGTTTCCTTCGATTGAGCCCTTAATAAGAAAAACACAGGAGAGCATAAGGATCACAGGAAAAAAAAATCATCCTTAACTTTAGCGATATTAGTCTCTGATAGAAGAAGACTGAAAGAACCTCAGGAGCTTCATCTTTGTCAAAAAGACTTCCGATTCCACCGTGTTCAAAGAGATATCTTGATGAGTTGAAGGCTGCACCAAAGAGTTCTTCATAGTTCTCAAGAGCCATGTCGACTTCATCCATAATAAGATTCCCATTGAAGTCATCTTCACATACTCCAAGCTCCTACAACCAGTACAATAATAAGAAAACATGTAGACGCCAGTTGCGTTCAAATTTCTACCACAATATAAAGATAATCACGTTAAAGTACCTTAGCCAATGAAGTATTTTCTGGAACACTAGAGCGATCCATACCTTGTGCAGCCGAACTGGTTCCAGACTGATCTACATTGACATTTTGGACACCTGATTTGTCTCCAGGGCCTTCATCTATAGTCATCAAACCCATTCCTTGTTCACATGCAGATTCTCCAGTAGAAGACATATTCAAATCCAAACAGAAAGACCATATGGAGGAAAGTTCGGCACTCGAAGGGCAACCAGAATAACAATTGATGGTTTGCCTTTTATGATGTGAAGTAGTAGTAGTAGAACTTGTTCCATCATGGCCTACCCAATCACAGTTTTGACATAAAGAAACCCTCTCATCGCTACACCGAACAGATGCTGGCTGTGCATTACACCTCTCACATATCAAAGTCCGCGAATGACGTTTCGATAACGCGTTAGCAGAATGAACATTACGGTCACAGGAAAGGCACAAACACGCTGCATCAGACCGACAATACACCATTGATCTTTGCTCACCACAGTAATCACACATATAACCCATCTTTAAAACTGAACCAATCTCAATGTTTTTTTGGCTCAACCGTCACACTGAACTGAAGAAAGCAAGCTCCTTTCACTATAACCAAGAATCAAACCCTTTTGGTTAGTCCCTTTTATATCATAATCTTGCCACAATACATTATATAACTAACAATAGATGGGAACTTGGTATAAAAAAAAGCAAGTCCAGAAGTAGATAAAGATCCAATCTTTTGAACATCTATATATAAAAGATTGTAAATTTCTATGTAGACATTGCTAGAAATCAAAACCAATCAAACAAGAGATCAGAGGAACCAATTAAAATCACAGAAAAGACTTCAAAATTTCAGATCAACAAGTACGAATCAGAGCAGGGAACTCAGAAAATTATAGATTTCTTGTTACCAATCAGAGAAGTGAAAGAAGATCCATTTCAAGATCAGCCAAAAAGAATAGAGAATCAAAGCAAGCCTCACTCAAATAAGGGTTTAAAAAAAAACAATCAAGACTCACGTAGGAGAGACAGATCTTCTGAAGCAGAAACAAAACAAAGATTCTGAAAAGGAAGAAACTTTGAGAAGAGAAGGCAATGATTCCACAACTTCTTCTTCAGCTGCGTGTGAAGAAGAAGGGTAAAAAAGAAGAAATGAGTATAGATGGATAGACAATGGGTGGGTCGTGTCTGCAAAGGGATGTAAGCAAGGAAAGAGGCATGTGACATAAGCTGATAATTCTAGAAACATTTGGGTGAAAAGTATAAAAAGTGCAAAATGCTGAGGATCCCCACTGATATTTTTAGGAATATTAACGCCACTCGCTTTACGAGTTTTGTACTCGCGATGTGAGATGCACAAGTGGATTATTTTATCGGTTCTTGATTCTCAAAAGTGTCTATTTTTATATGCTTTAAGCCCAATCACACAACGTAGCCTTTGCTTTGACCTTTGCAAAAACCAAAATATCTTGTCTTTTATTTATTTGTCTATTTTAACAGGCACATGAATGAGTGAAGGAACAAAATATCTTGCCTAAAAGAGGAGATATTTTTTTTATTTTTTTAGGTGTAAAGAAAAGAGAAGACCAAAAATAATATCTGGCAAATAAGAAAGAAACGTCTACACAAAAAAAGATATTTGTTGAATCTGTAACACTGACACGAAGGTCGGTGTCCACTCTCACCTATATTTTTTTAATTAATTTGACAAGTAAAAGTTGAAAACTTTTCGTTTGGAAATTTGTACACTAGACAGTCACTCATGCTAGTGTAAAGTGTTTTTAAGATTTTTGTACTTTCATTTTTATTATTTTTATTTATTTTACAAGCATTTAAATTAGGTAAATTACCCATTGAAATTTTCTATATGACATATAAACACATACATATGCAGTTAACAAAAAGTGGTTCCTTATCTCAATTGAACATCAAAGAGCATAATCAAATGAGAAGTAAGAATCGATTAACGACAATGTTAGCTTTTCAAGAATCAAGAAATAGGCTTAGCTAAGTATGAGATGAATTTGATTGAGACGTATACAGATGCGTGGATTTTTAAAAAGTTGAGCATTTGAATGGTTTTGATATCTCTAAATCGTCGAGTATTTTGAGAAATGAACAGATGTTTAGTTTTAGTTTGCCAAAAAAAAAAAAAAAAGATGTTTAGTTGAAGCCTCTTGTATACCAAGTCTTTCGAAAAAAATGCTTAATACAAATCACAATTGACATCAAGACAGAAAGAAGGAAAATGAAACAAAACCTATAAGTTCAAGTACAATATGAGAAACTAGAAGAATAATAAATAAAATCATTCAGTCCCGTAAAAATAAAAATAGCATAGTAAATTGTCATATTTTTATCTACTAAAAACAATTACTTGCCAATTTGGGAAATCCCCTTTTGTAGATTATAAGTCCAAACATGTACGAAAATTATCTTATAAATTTTTGTAAATCTCCACTACACTTTTTCGACACTTGCTTATTGAACCACACCATTTTTAAACCACTAAATCATTTTTACTATCAATATAAGTAAAAAATCGAAAGTTAAACATCTTAGTCTCTGAGAAGAATCATAAGCAAAATCGTTCACTCTGCTATATACCAAATAAATTTTCATACAGATATATAAAAAAATTACTTGCCAATTTTAGAAGTCCTCTTTTGTAGGTAAAATGTCCAAATGTGTACGAAAAATATCTAGTAAACTTTAGCAAATCTCCACTACATTTTCTTTAACACTTATTTATTGTACCACAACATATAAGAACTTTTTCAACGGGGGATTTAGGAGGCCTCTTATGTTTAATTTGGGCCAAAAATAAATCAAAAACACAGATAATAATAAGAGGCAGTTCTGATTTCGGATCAATAAGAAGTACCTCTTATTGATACGTGTCAGCTTCTTGTTCGATGTTGTTTTAATACTTAAAAAAAAAAAAAAAATTATATCGACTCATTTTTCCTCTTCCTTCTCTCTCTTTACCGATAATATCTCTGCAAGGCTAGATCGACCAGAACGACAATCGGAGGAGATGGATGGTTATATGAGGTGATCGGAAGTTTTATCATCATCTCCACCGTGGCCGAGTGTCAACGTCGACTGTGGTGCAGCTAATCGGCGAGTCGATTCATGGAAAACGGTGAGTCTCTATTATTATACAATTGTCTTTGTCATGGTACGTTTCTATTTCTGTTTGTATGAATTAGTGTTTAGTTAAGGTTTAGGGATTAGGGTTCTTCGAAATCAGTTTATTTATGTGTTCATAGGCATGATTGAACTTAGTGTTAATGAAATTAGCCATGATTGAAGATGAGTTTAGGCATATATTGTTTGTTTTCATCGGTCTTGTCTTCATACAGCTCTACGGCTTGTTCTGGTTTTCTTATTTGTATCTCTGCTTTTTGCTTCAATCAATAAGTAGTCTCTTCTTGAATATGATAAAGTTTTTTCTAATTTAATCTATGTATTTCTGTTTTAGTTGA
This sequence comes from Camelina sativa, assembly GCF_030686135.1. Lineage (NCBI taxonomy): Eukaryota > Viridiplantae > Streptophyta > Magnoliopsida > Brassicales > Brassicaceae > Camelina > Camelina sativa. Next base: position 38,564,686 of record NC_141890.1, read on the forward strand.
GGTTAATTTGGAGAAACTGAAATTGGAGATGGTTTATGAGCTGGTTTGGAAGAAATCAAATCAGTCTACTACTTCACTGACCAACTCCACACTTTTAGCTTCAAATGCAGCTCCTAACAGAGATTTCCCTCCGATCACCAACTAGTTATTTCGTGTTTTTACTAAAAGCTCTGACAAATATTGGCAGGGGCTAGATGGTGAAGCTACGGAGCCTATGATCAAGGAATTGGAAGAAGATAGAGAAGAATCACAAGATCCAGAGATTGAGTTTGTAATAGCAGGTGCAGTTCGGGAATATGGTGGTCTGGAAATTTTACTTGATATGATCAAGGTAAGCTTCGTAAAACTATAAACGAAACTGGGATCCGCCCACTCTCTGTCACTGCTCTGTATACTTACACTGGTCTGTCTTTAGTGTTTTAGTGCACTTTTAGATACATCGTGAAGAGGAATAGTTATATTACCAAAGTGGCTTTTTAAGATAAATTTAATGTATTTGAACGAAGCTGGTTAAGATCGCAGATTAAATTTATATTGATCATTTTGCACTTTGCAGAGTTTACGAGATGACTTCAAATCCAACCAAGAAGAGATAGTTGCAGTTCTTGATCTCTTAAACCATTGCTGCAAGATTAGAGAGAACAGGCGATCCTTACTTAACATATGGCGAGCCTGCAGCTATGGAAGCACTCATAGAGCATTTTAGACATTACCTGCAAAACTAGTCGGAATTTGATCAGCTTCAGTAACGTCATGAGGAGAACCCCAAGGACGACAGCATTGCTCAGCAAGCGGCGAATTTTGTCCCTTTTTTCCATAATTTTGTCCCTTGGTCGGAATTTGATCAGCGGCGAAACAATATTTGATCTCTCAACCTCTCTTTTATATTGTTTCTTGTGATCAGTTTGGTCAGAGAGACCATGGTAGACTTGTGGGGAGCAAAAATTTTATAAAGTAAAAACCCCAATAAGAGCTTCACCATTGGAGGAGCAAAATTTTAATTACTCTTTCACAAGTTCTTATTTTCAAAAAGTACAAAATATAATCTTAAAAAATTTTAAAACCTCAAAATAGCATTCTCGGAGAAGCTCTAAGTACCACTAAACCGTTCTCACTATCAGTATAAGTAAACAGATTAAAATATGATCCATCTTGTTATCCTAGAAGAATAATAAGCAAAATCATTAAGTTTAATAAATACCAAAGGAATTTTCATACTCATATTTAAAAAAATAAACTACTTGCCAGTTTTTGAGGTCCTCTTTTGTTGGTAAACTGTCCAAATATGCATAAAAGTTATTTTACAATTTTTTTTGTAATTCTCCACTACACTTTTCAACACTTAATTATTAAACCACAACATATAAATATCACTAAACTATTATCACTATCAATATAAATAAACAGATTAAAAGGTAGGTCATCTTAGCTTCTGTGAAAATTATAACCAAATAAATTCCATACACATCTTTGAAAACTACTTTCCAATTTGGAAGACCTTTTTGTAGGTAAAATATCCAAATGCCACAGAAATCATATTGAAATTTTTTGCAATTACCCACTACACATTTACGACACTTATTTATTGAACCACAAGATATAAATACTACTAACCATTCTCATAATCAATATAAGTAAACATATTAAAAAGCAGTCTATCGTATCCTCTGATAAGAATAATTAGAAAAATCAATCAATTTTTAGAAATACCAAACGAATTCCCAAACTCATTAAAAAAAAATTACTTGCCAATTTTGGACGTCTTCCTTTGTAGGTTAAATTGTCCAAATATGCACAAAACTTATCATGTAGATTTTTATAAATCACCAATATACATTTTCAACACTTATTTATTGAACCATAACATATAAATACCACTAAATAATTCTCACTCTCCATATAAGTTAACTGATTAAGATAATCATATGTAGTATATTTTATCATCAAAGAATATTAGTAAGCAAAATCATGTAGACCAATAAATACCAACCGAATTTTTATACTATATATATATATATACTAGATTATGACCCGTGGTATACCTCAGAGCAAATTTTTTATTTTAATGTTTTGTTTATGTATTATTTTAATACTAATTTTGCTAATGTATTATTTTGTTAATTCTAGTGATTTAGTATATAATCCGTTGTATACCGCACAACAATTTTGTATAATATAATCTTAATTAAATCAGTTTGATTCGATATATTTTATATTAGTATTGTTGAAATAGTAAAATGAAGATTTAACATATATTGAAGTATCATATTAATGATATTTTATTTTTTAGTGTTAGCAATTCAACCTTTGTCATGTCATATAACTCATCCTGCAATATAACCCATTTGTATTATTTTGACAATTTAATATGTTTACTTTTAAACTTTTATTAAGTTTAGATAAATCAATTATACTAGTTTAAACTTTTTAAAAATTTATAATTTACCATATACGGTTAAATTAAACATTTCAACTAAAAACACGAATTAAACTCGTGATATACCATGAAACTATATTTGTTTAACACAATCTTAATTAAGTTTGACATACATTGGTGTTGTTAAAAATATTAAAATAAATATTTAACCCGTATTGAAGTACTGAATTAATGATATATTTATTATCATTATTGATTCAAAATTGTCTCCTCATATATATAACTTGTCATGCAATATAACTCGTCTGTGTTATTTATTTATTTTTTAATATTTTTAAATATTCATAATTTTAAACTTTTTATTTAGTTTAGATATATGAGTTATATATTTTAAAATTCTTAAAAATTTAAAATTTCCTATATACGGTAAGTTTACTATATATGTATGTTGAACACACACTTTTTCTATTAATATATGTCTGTTTTAAAAAATTCAAATCACAATAAATCACAATAAGATACATTTTTATTAAATTTATGTATTATATGATTTTACAATAGTTAAAAATTAAATTTAAACAAAGATGATAGGAGAATAAAAAAATTAAATCTGGAATAAATCTTATAAATATCTATATTAATTGTAGAACATTATATATATGAATATTTAAAATATTTTAATTGTGTTTGGTTATAAGGATAATAGAGAAAGTTAACTAAAGTTGTTTGAATATGGATATAAACATTTAATGGCATTTAATGCTAGTAGGTTCTAAAACAGATTTAATTGTCAAAACACTGTACAAAAATACTGGTTTATTATATATTAAAACTTTTATTTTAATTTCTAGCTAGATTGTGATTACTATTCTTCAACTCTTGGTGAGTTCTAGATTGGAGTTTATCTTCCATTTAAATATTTTTTGTCTCATTGGTACTAGAGTTCAAAGTTCTCGATTTTGAAGCTATAAAGTAACAATAATTCAACGACACGATGGAGATGTTGACCATAAGGGTTAAAGCACTAGCTATGCTGGCCGAAAGAGCACAACGATCTGATGCAATTACTCCAACAACTTAAGCAAATGACATCAATCTCTATTTAAAATAAGCAAGCAACTCGAGGGCAGAAAGAGCACATTAAAGATTTAAACTCATGTATGACCAAAAAAACACCACTATTGTATTAAACTTATGATCTACCAATACTAGAAGGTATTAGGTACTGTTCATTTTTTTACATCACATCTCGTTTGTTCTCGAGTTGATTTTATTGATTCAAATATCAAACAAAACAACAAATTTTTAATTTTATTTTATAAGTTGTTGAAAAATAATCACCAACAAATGATGCTTCATTTGAAAGTCTTTCTATGTTAGTAAGGCTTCACTTTTGTAGTTAAAATTTTGAGAAAGACACTTACAAATAAATACTTTCAGAATATAGTCAGAATATAGTCAGAAGAACAAATGTCAAAATTAAAGGAAATCAAACATATTATTGAATCTTGATAAAAAGAGAATCATGTTAATATTGTTAAATATTTTTCCAATTTATATAAATGTTATTGTCTCATCGTAAAAAATATATTTTCAAAGTTTTGAAAACATTGGATTAATTTTTAAAATATAATGTATTTTTATTATTTTTGAAAATTTCCTATAAAACATGCCAGAAAAGAAAAAAGACAAAACCATAAATGTTATGAATAAAAAAGTTCCGGAAATGGTTCTCTCCATTAATGATCTACTAGGTAACAACCTTCATTATGTGCATAGTAAAATAATTAATTATTTTACTGTCATTTATTAAATTATTTTATTATAATTTATATTTATAAAATCTATTATACTTATCGATAAAAATATTCTTTGAAATCTAAAATTTGTTTGTGTAATTTTTTAGTTTTATTTTGAATATTTAATTTTTTTGTATAATAATTAAGATTTAACCCGTATGAATTATCATAATATCAATTTTATATTATCACAAAATGTGAACCAAGAGTTCTTAAATTTCATTTTAAAGATTTTATGAAAATGTAATGAAGGGATACAATTAAGTTAGAAATATAATATAAGAATTCAGTTTTGGTTGTTATTAACTTTTTTGAAAAAATATAATGGTATGTAAATGTAAATATTATGAAAACTTAAGGACAAATTAAAAAATAGTGTCTCGAGCTCTCTGGCGATGACACGTCAGTTTTTTAAAGAGAATGGTTCTATATTAATATATAAGAGATTTCATAAAGATATAAGAATAGGGTTTAATTAGCTTTAGATACTAAGTATTTCAGAATCCAAATTTTGACATTTGGAAGATTTAACTTTTGACATGTGAAGGATTTAAGTACTTCATGTGCGAAAACAGTTGGAGTTCAAAATCCAAATCGCCTAGTTATTTCAAAATCATGCATTCTAAACTAAAATAAAAATTTCTAATATCTCTATTTCATCTTACCAAAAAGAGATGTGAATTTGAAAGCACACTATGGTATTATTATTCTTTATTCAAGTTTCCAAGCATAAAGAAACAAACAAAAGTCATGCAATGGTCCATAACCACTTGATGCTGAATTGTAACGACTCAAAGGACTACTCCCTCCTCCACTATCGCCTTCCTCGGCATCGCTAAAACAATCATCTACCATCGCTCCAACCGCAACAGGCTTAAACAAAAACAACCCTGAAGTAGCCGTAGTCTCGGAAGTTGCAAACAACCAATCATGAACGTCATAGTAGACCATCACAGGTGTCCTGTCCACCAACACCATTTGATTTCCCCTAAATTTCCATTGTAGATTCTTCACGTGCACAACCACGATCCCGTCCACGCTTATCCACATCTCTGGCTCTGCCGCTCCATTGGAGCTCTCCACCACCACTTCATGTTCCTTTCTTTGCTCATCAAATCTAGCACGAGTCGAAAACGTTTTCTTCCCAAAAATGCTTTCCTTTTTAAAATATATGAACCCTTCCACCAATGCCGGTCTTGACTTCGTCCGCTTGTACGCCTTTTCCTTTAAGTCTCCCAACAATAAAACAACCTCTTCATCAGAAACTACTGCCACGTAATAATCTGACACAGGTTCGGGGCTACCGTTCCCAGCCAATTTTGCTGACCGAAGATCCCAAAAGACCTCCACAAAGTTTCCCTCAACGTCAAATGAGTTTGACCCTCTCTTGCTCCAAAACTGCCATGGCTTCACAAGATCAATCTTACAACAATAATTCATGTCATTGTCCAAACTCGAGACCATGACGGTAAGGGAATGATTCATAAGATTCTTAGACCATAAAACGGTGACATTTCGAAAGAACCCTGCCACATGAGCTTGGTAACCGCACGTGACCGTGCTATGAGGCGAAGGTGTCGCAGCTGACTTGAGTTGTGCCACGGTCTTTGGGTTGTCTGTTATTTTTGCAGCAAATGCCGTAGGTTGGCTTCTGATAGATGGCATTCGAAATGATAACATCTTTATTACAATCCCTATTAACCTAAAAGAATTACAAACACTTAATGTGCTCTTATTTTGTCTTGCATAAGATGTTGATCTTCCCTTCTATTGGAAAAAAATGGATAACGCGAGATGATAGTTAAACGTTTCCTATATGTTTAGTAATCAACAGACAAAATAAAATTAGTTTGTTTGATTCGATTGGGAATAGAGTTTTTGAGTGTTGGCAAGAGAAAGAGAGAAAGAGAAAGAAAAGTTGAGAGATTATCTGATGGAACACCGATAAAGAAGGAATCTATATTTGACATCTTAATTAACATTGGCAACGTCGATAAAAATGGCTTTGTGCAGTTTAAAAGATGAGTGAAACACCAAACGTGTCCAATAAATGATTTCTTTATTTAGGGCTTCTCAAAACCTCCACGGTTTCAGCACCCCTCCTTCATATTCCATCCTCTCTCACGTGTAAAATGTACGTAGATGAAGCAAGCAATGAGTATGAGAGACATTTTGATCCACAAGATTAAAAATATGAAGATGAATTTATCATTGACAACAATTACTGTATTAAATCATCATCCTAATCTAACCTAATCAACCTATGAATTTATTAAAATAAAATACTAAACATCAATCTTGAAAATGGAGGAATCATTCACGAATTGCCCTGGAATATGAAAGATCTTGATCTAAAATGTAAGTATAATGTTTAAAACTAAAAGTTCAGTTAGAGAAAGGGGGATAATAGAGATTTAAAAGTATAAAATGAAAAAAATGAGAAAAATAGAGAAAGAAAAAAAATTCCAATCCTTTTTATTTTACCTTTGTTTGTTTTCTTTATATTTGATGATTATTAGTGTCTTCTTATATCAAAGCTGAAACTGTTATCATGTGTATTCCTATCAAGATAATGTTCTAGTGCACCGATTGAGTTGAATATATATATGCCAAAGACAAAGAGAAAGGAATTAAGATATGTCTTCTTCTTTTTCTTGTCTGACATCAAAATTAAAATATTTTCTAATAAACAGTTTTTGCAAATAATATTATAAGGTCCTGGATTAGGATATTATAAGGTCCTGGATTAGGATGATGAACTTTATATTCAACCCATACGCCATTAATTGCTACATGAGGCAAATTATGGTACTCCCTCTGTCTCACATAGATTGATGTACATAGATTGATGTTTCAATAGTTTCACACATATTAAAAAAAAGTTAAGCTTTTTATTTTTAAACTAATTTATAATTATTTTATAGTAGAAAGAGAAAACATAATCCACTAAATATTATGTTACTTGGAATAAAATATAAAGTAAAAATATTATTTTAGTTTTTTAATCTAGAAAATCAATCTTTTAGAGACAAGAAATATTCTCTAAAACATCAATCTATGTGAGACAGAGAGAGTATTATATTTGCGTCCGCATCAATTTCCTCTAAGTTATATCCCTAAAATTTAACTCAAATATTAATTAACATTTAACAGCATTTATGTGATAAATAGGAAACAGAAATAGCTAAAAGCGGTGAGTGGGTGTGTGACAACCCGTCCCGTTGATCCTACTAGCCTCCCGCTAGCTGTCCCAATGGACTCCAAGCTGGCCCTACAGATCAATTGGTGACAACTTGTCCTGTGGGAAGGTTGTTAAATGATGGGGACTAGGGTTCAAGAAACGTCTGGCGCACCAATAATCTACTGGTGGATTTGGATGAATAGTTTCATTCCACAGTGAGGGGTTATGATCGATGCCCTACAGTACCAGCTTGGGGTCCGTTGGAACAGCTAGCGGGGGGCTAGCGGGGTCTACGGATGGTCTGTTGGAACGGTTAGTGGGGGGCTAGTAGGATCAACGGGACGGATTGTCACACGGTGACACATAAAACCCTAGCTACCTTAGCTATATATATTTATACATGGAGTGAGAAAACAGTAAACAAGCGTAGAAATTTCTAGGGTTTTTTTAGCCAGGGTCAAACGAAAAACAGAATTTTCAATTTCTGTAGGGTTCAACCTAAAATGATCCAAAGTTGTTTCCAAAGAATCCATCCATTGAGTATATCAACTATAGTCTTTCATTACCATGGCTTGTTGTTATGCGTTGTCAATAACATCTGGGAGCTCGTATTGTATTCGACTACGCATAACACCAACCCATTGCACTCAAAGACTACATGAGGCTCGTAATGACAAAATAAACAAGCAACAACTTGCTCATGTCTCACTCTCAAGATTTTTGTGTTTGCTGTTATCGTATTCGAGAGAGTACATGTTAGTCAGATCTGAGTCTCAGATCTATCATGTTAGAAGTTTACCACTTTTAACTCTAATTTATGGATGGTTTTGAATCCTAGAAAAATTTAATGTATTATAACCTTAGTGTCTTTGAAGGGAAAAATTATTTCTCTTAACCACATGGTTGTTGGCTAGTTGTTCCCATGTGATTGGATGAGTTGTCCTGTTGGGGTGTATTGAAACAAAGATTTTAGAAACAAAGATTTTAGGGGGTGTATTGAAACAAAGATTTTAGAAATTTTAGTTTTTTTTTTGAAATCATCTGTTATTCAATTTGTGATTTAAAATCATCAAAGATTTATAAAAATCATATCAAATACAAGATTATTCAAACTTCACGAATTCTTTTCTAAAAAAATACTAAAAATTGATGTTGGGAGATTATGAGAGATTTTGGATATCTTTTGACTTGAAATAGAAAAAAAAAAAAAAAAAAAGTGAAATTTTGAAGAATTTTTTAAAAAAGAAAAAAAATATAATCGTTCTTCACACTTCCAAAAACTGGGTTTTTAAAATAATATTATCTTCTCACCTTTCAATAACAAATGCTCACTTCTCACTTATCTTTAAACAAGTCTCAACATTCCTGTTAGCTTTGAATATCAAATTACCTTTGCTCTCGCTGTCCCTCCTATTTTATAGTTTCTACATCACCAACCTGAAAATTATTAGAGTGCGAGAAAAGTAATCCATGTCTCTGAAGATCCAAGTTTATATAATTCGGAAAGAGAATTTTTGGACAGAGTCGTTTACAAGCTCATATAATCATATGACCAATCGGAAAAGTAACTATTTTATCAATTTGATTTTCTGTATCTGTAAATAACTATCATCGATTCTGTAAGATAATTTTTTTTTTAAGTTGCTTCAAAGGATATTTATTTAATAATCTGAATCAGTTCTTCATCTTGTTAATTTTTATACTTTGGTTTCTTTGTCTCCTCCAGTCACATTTTTTTTTGTTAACTCAGGGGTAATTCCAAGCCCACATAGGCTCAGACTAATCCCCTGGAGAAAGGGCAATCCATGGGTAGGCCCCCTTCCGGGTATTCAAATGGTCGAAAGCAAGGACCCATACCCATGTGGGTGTCCAAAAATTCGTGAGTTAGTTCCCTCCAGCAGGGTTCGAACTCGGATTGTGTTTGCAACCAGAGCTCGTCCTTACCAGTAGGCCACGAAGACCCGGACTCCTCCAGTCACATTTGAGTCTACGGTTTTTATTTCGTTGATCTGTTTCGTGTTAAACCAAATTTTCTGTTCTAAAATCTCCCAAAGTCGTTGAAGTTTCTTTTTAAAATCTCACCAAATCACACAAAATATTTCTCTTAAAAAAAAAACCAACAATCTCACCAAATGTCTGCAAAACCCATTAAAGTCTCCTTAAATCTAAAATTTCCTAAATCCCACAAAATCCTTTGAAATCTTTAGTTCAATACAACATCTTGTGTTAGATATGAGCAGGCTGGACAAGAAAACCTTACCAAAAAAACAAAAACCAATTAGCTGATTTGATTTGGTTTTGGTTTCCTTTCCATACCTGACCGTTTGGTTACAATTGTTAGGATAATTTCGTTTCGTTTTGGTTCGGTTTAAATCCATAAAATCATTTGCCTTTTTTTTTTTTAGTTTCTAATTTTTTTGTATAATATCACTTGTTTGGTTAGCATTTTTTTTTTTTTTGCAATATTTGTTTCCTCTTCTTGGTGATATATAACCTCTTTTTTGGTGATCCTTATTTACGAGTACAATGTTTATAATGAAACTTATTACAATTTAATGAAACTGAAACTGAAATTGTTTATAAGGGAAAAATTATCTGAAGTTTTTGTGTTGTGAAACTGATTACAATGTTTGACATCTTGATCAATGTTCCAAAACTGAGCTATTTATGGGTGCTTTAGTTGTACGTCATAACTCACGTTCATTTTTCGACGCCTTTAATTTTACTGATTAAATTTTAATTATTTGTCAACAACATTATTCATTTACTTGAGAGTTGAGATTAAGTAAAGTTCTCCTTGATGCCCCGATTCATAGGACAATTCAAAGACGACATGAGATGGTTCTTTTCTCAAATTTCCCTTTACACATGGTTATTCGAAAAAGCATGTGAACCACCTAAATGATAGCTTTCTTTGCATATGCTCTCTAGACGGACATGTACGATGATCGTGAGGCTTAATCGAAACTTCAATTAGGTATATTTTGAAGAAATTTGTAGCATAACGACTATGAGGATATGTTATCCACTTATCCATGTGATTCTTTTAAATCTTGAATTCTCTTATGTTGTCAAGTTTTGTCCATATTATACTTTTTGTTTTTTCCAAAATAGTGTTTTAAAAAATTTCAAATTATATATGTGGGGGTTCATCATTACTGGCAATTGGTTCATGTGACACCAAGTAAATGGTAATACCATGTTGACTCTCTAAAATGTCTTATACGGATTTATTCTCTATCAAATCCTCTTAGACCATTTCCAATGGTTTTCTCTATTTTTTCCTCTATAATAGAGGATTTCTATTATAGAGATGAGTTTTGATCCAATGTTTTTCTCTAATTTTTCCTCTATAAAAGAATATTCTCAATAGATTCTATTTTTATTTTACAATTAACACCTTTTATTTTAAAAATTTGCAAACTAATCTATTTTACTTTAAATTTTGTAACACTTTCATAAAATTATATTTTGCAAATGATAGTCTCAATATTTTAGAATAAATTTTTATACTTAAATTTATATTATTAGTTCTTAAAAATACTTATTTTATTTATTTTGGTCATAAATAAAAGAAGTTAAAGATTAAGAGGACTACTTTGCAAATAAAATAGTTCACCTCTATTTATAGAGAAAAAAATAGAGTTCCTCTATAAATAGAAAAAAAAATAGCAATCTCTATTATAAAGGTAAAAATAGAATACCATTGGAGCAAAAATTACTCTATAATAGAGTATAGAGACAAAAATTGAGTACTATTAGAGATGCTCTTAGAGGGGTGTATCCAATTGGAGATTTTAGAAGAATTTGAACTTTTTTAAATTTCACATGTTATTCAATTAATAATTTTGAAACATCTTTCTAAATCTTATGTTACTGAAAATGAAATCATTTACAGTTTTATATTATTTAATACAATGATTTATAAAACTTATCAAATCTACCGTCATTCAAAAACTAGGTGGGTATATTGAACTCGGCATTTTGTATGATTTAGTGGAAAATGTATATTGGTGACAAAAACAAAGTGGTACAAGTTGTACAACTTTGAATTTTTACCAATCACAAATACTTTATTAAAAACTTTATTCTCAGCTTTTTTTGTAAAATTTTCATGTATAACTCTTTCTTACAACTTTGCACTATTTCGTAACAGTTTACAGCAGCTTACAGCTTTGGATACATTACCGATTAGACCCTATATCAATTGATTTTCTATCAGCGTTAGTTTAGCTTCTCTCCGAAATATGTCACTTACTTGAGCATTTGGAAAGATGCATATTTGTGTTATTCCTAAAAAACAAAGACTTTTTTTGGTTTATGTGTCTCGTAAATAATGTTAATAGCATCTAGTACTTGATTTGCTTCAAGTTGGAATAGACTATTACAAAAGGACTTACGACTTTGTTCGTTATGAACTCATGATTATGTATGGTATATTAGTTGTTATTGGGCCTTGCCATATTTTTTTATACGAGTAGTAAAAATGCTCAGAGAACAGGGAGACACCATCCGTTTACTTACTTTACCAAGAAATGACCTCGCATCCCAGAGAGATAAGATAATGTAGGCAGCTGCCCAAATAAACCAGAAAAGACTCAAAGGAAGCATGTCGAAAACATCTGAAAAATATTAAATTCGAAAACTTAGTCCCAATACTGAAAGCTCAACGTTTAAAATTTTTGGCGCAAGAAAATTGTGGAGGTGGCTCAACTGTTTGTAGACAACCATGTTCCATATCAATATATTTTGGTATCATTGTATGTCATGGTAGTCCAGTAAATTAAAGGATTCATTTTCAAATTAGGAGATCAAGATTCGAATCATCCCACTGCAATTTCAATCATAGTTTATCACTATAAAAATTGCAAATGGTAAAACTATGTAACACTCCATATATTCTAAGAATTAGTATGTGTTCTTAGCTAGATATATATATATATATATATATATATATATATATCTTTGGTTAGAGAAAAAAAGATAGTACATCATAAATATTCGGCTTACGCCATGCAAGTCAATCATCCAGCAATTTCTTATTATTTTTCTGACGTTTGTTAATTTTTATATAATATATAAATATAGATTAAGTTTGGACTTCCAAGTTCTAAGCAACTTACAAGCAAACCCCACAATTTTGTCTACATTTACTCAAACTGATAATATTGTTTCGTATATCATAAGAGATAATGTTATCTATCTTAACAGAAGAATATTTTTTTTTCTAAAAAAAACTTTCTCGTATAAAACATCTTTGTCATATGTTTTACCAATTTATTAGACGTCCTAGTTCAATAAAATTAAAGCATTCTTCACTAAAAGATTTTTGAAAAAACTGTGGGTGTGTTGGTAAGAATTTCAAGAAGTTTCGACAGCATTTCTACAGTATAGTTTACCAACTTTTTTTAAGAGTTGTGGGTACATCACATTATGGTCTTAAATGTTTACTGGTTTTTGTATTGATTCTGGCTTTTGTTTTTTGAAAAAAAAAAATACTTATTTTCATCCACTCAAGATTTTTAAAAAATAGGTTTCGAATCTTGTTTTTGGAAATTTTAATAATTTTCATTGATAATCTGAAACCCATCTTATTTGAGTTTTTCAGTTTTCCTAAAAAAAAAATCTTAACGTGACATTTTTTCATCTCTTTATTAATTATTTCCTTTTATTTTCTTCAACATTCAAAAACCAAAAACTAAAATCTAAAATTCAAAAATTATGATTTAAAAACTATTTTAAAACCAATAAGGCAATAACCATTCATGGCCGATATGTTCACTGTTTCTGTTTCTTTTTCTTTTTTTTTTCCCTTCAGAATCAACTATTTAAAACCCTTTCTATGCTGATGTAAACAAAAACAAAAAAAAATTGAAACACCAACACTTTTTTTTCTTGCAAATTATAAATCGTACGACAGCTAATTTTTTAGTAAGTTAATTTGGCAATCGGATTTAAAAATAATTTAATAATTCATAAAATATCCTTTTTCTGGCCGTCGTTGTATGTTCCTTCGTCACCAATTCAACTTCGTTGACAAAAAAAAAAAAAAAACACGAGTTCTCATTTAACAAAGCAAACAATGTTTTGTTTTAAAATATTTTAACCAATGAATTGTGAATAAGCTTGTTGCACGGATTAGCAAGTAGCTTTAAAGAAGGAATAGTTATGGTTTTATTCGCTATTGTTAATATAACGAACTGAAAATGAAATCACAACTATCGACAATTGACTAATTGATCAGAAGAAAAAGGCACAAAACAAAACTCTCCAGACTTTTGTATTCTACAACAACACAGCCAGAAGTCTAAGCCAAACATTCAAAACGATATCTCAAGCAAAACAAGATGATTAAGGCAAGTATATCTGTATTCAACAACAAACAATTCAATAGGTTTACGTGTTCTTCTTTGATTGATGTTACAAGATATCTCATGTATTTCGAATGCAGCAAAAGATCCTGATAAGAGTCACTATGACAGATGACAAAACTAGAGCAAAAGCAATGACAAAAGCAGTTCAGTTTAAAGGTAAGAAGAAGACCTTCTCACAAAAAGACTACCAGCCTTTGTTGCATTTAACGCTTTATGAAAATGGTTTTATAGGTGTGTCAGCAGTGGAAATAAAAGGCGATCACAGGAACCAGATAGAGGTGACCGGTGTCGAAGTTGATATGATCCCTCTCATCAAAAAACTCAGAAAGGAGGTAGCATTTGCAGAGCTTGTAAGCGTGACCAAAGTCGAACCTCCGAAGAAAGAAGAGGAAAAGAAGGGAGGGGATGGAAAAGATGCAGCAGGGGGAAAAGACGGTGACAAAAAAGGTGGCGAGAAGAAAGGGACAGATGATAAGAAAGGGACAGATGACAAGAAAGGAACAGATGACAAGAAAGGGCAAGATGATAAGAAACCACCTCCAGTGCCAACACCTGTGCCGTGTTATCCATGGCCTCAGGGATACGGTGTGCCTTCCTCCTATCCCCAGGGATACGGTGTGCCTTCTGCTTTTCCTCACCCGTGCAATCCCTACAATTATATAGGTGAGCCCGTTTTCAACCACGAACCCAAGTGCACAATCTTGTGAAACGGAGATTGCAGAGTAAGATCGATGGAGCATGATAGACAATGTTTTTCTTTGTAAAGAATCAATGTGTTTACTTATTTAGTCATATGAATAAAACTCTGTGGGAACCAAATCAACTTACTGCTATCTCAACATGATACTCTCTTTAATCTTTATGCATTGCCTAGTAAATAGTTTGTATAAGAAGAACCATCATAGCATTTGGCCAACAATGTGCATCCTTCATTTCATAAATTGTCCAAAAGGATAACTTTGGTAACATTCACTAGCTAGGATACGTTTTCTTTTATCCAAAATAAGTCACACTGACCTTAAGAGATAGTAGTAACCAACAAAGGTTAGATGATGGAGAGTCACAGTGTTCTTCCCCTTCAGAGTCAGATTAACAAGCTCACATCAACACCTACAAGCAATATCAAGAAGCGAGCGTTCATGATCCTTAGAATTCGACATTTTAGGGGTAACAAAATTTCAGTATGAATCAAGTAATCGATAGAGGCTAGCGTTACCAGTGATGGTAGCCATGGACAACAGTACCGTTCTCGAGCTCGATCGATTCAGTTTCGTTGTTCAACTTCAATCAGAAACCCTAATTTGTCCAATTCGATTGCAAGCTTTTCGAACGGAATGAATTTTATAACCGCGAGTCAGAAAGAACCGAAGAAGCAAGCAGTCGAAAGGTTGTGAATGAGGGAGGACCCGACCCGACCCGAGACTGGCCTGGCTGGCTTTCGTTTTATGACCACTCTGGCAATCTCGCTTTCAGAGATGTAAGGACTACTGTATGTTGAAGATATCATTGCCAATCCAATTGTTGCATTGTAATTGGAGGCTTGTTACTTACTACCGGCGGTGAGAAGAGAAACCATAAGAATCCAAGTTCGATAATCTTAATGGCGGTGATTCCTTCCCTGGAATCGGAGCTCCGACGGCGAAGGTTGAAGTCGGTTCGTTTTCGACTGCTCATCTGATCTGATGGGATCGGATTATTCGGTTATTCGGATGGTTTGGAATTTGAGTGACGTTACCGAAAATAACCTAATTAAATAACGGTTCGGTTCTAATATAAATATTGAATTTTTTTGGTTATTTGTTTAAGAACCTCCTCTTCGGAGTATAAGCTTTCTCTAGAAACTTCTTGTCTTGCTTCACTTCAAAGTGGAACCAAACAGATTGGTTCTAGTTTCTATAGCAAAAGTAGGACTAGTGGGTACTATTTAGGATGTGCTCGATATGAAAAACGACCAGCTTTACAACCAAGAGCTATCCGACAACGACTGAGAAACCAATCCACTTGTTGTGGCCATTTTATCAATAGAGGAATTGAGTCCAAGTTTCGTGTAACACCCGCGAACCAAAAAGTGTATTTTGGGGTGGATGTCGATCGATACCAGCAAATTCTGATTTGATCGGGTTGATTTATTTTGTCGATTTAGATTAGTTTGGTTTAAGTAGAATTTCCAAACCATGTATTTAAGCGGAGAAGCTATCCAAATCGAGGGTTTTAGGGTGTTTGTCGCCGTTTTTCAGAAAGAACAAAGGGAGAAAGAGAGAGCTTGTGAGTTTAGAAGTTTTTGGGTTTTTTTTCTTGACTGTTTTGGTGAGATCTGTTGCTGTGGAAAGGAGTGTTGTTGTTGGGAAGGAAGGAGAAGCTTCTTAAGGTGTTGGATTCATCGTTTTTGAGCCATTTTCCTGCAAAAGAGGTGAATTCATTGACAACAGTAACTCATAAACTCTTCAATCTAATACAAGAAAGAGAAACAAGACAGCAAAGAGAAGGTGAACAAAGAGAGGCCGAGAAGAAAAGAAACAACGTATGGGAAGCTATCAAAGAAGTTTCTAATTTGGAAGATAAGTAGATAACGTTCATTATGATGCGAACAAAGTGATTCACCAATTAGGAATGAAAGAAGTCTTTGTTAGCATGTCCACTGATGAGCTATAGTGTGGAACTGAATTTTCAGAAGTAAGTTTCAGAAAATTGCAGGTTTTGAGACTATGACTTTCTGGTGATTTTGTAGCCAAATTCCAGCCAATTGGCTGAACGGAATTTTAAGATCGATAGTGCAATGAAAAGCTGATAACGAGTACTACAAGATGGTATACTCATACATCCAAAAGGGAGTTGAATTGAATAAGAAATAAGGGTGTGAACTTAGCTACTTGGGATGGTTTGGGAAATTTCTCACATCGGAAATAGGGAGTGTTTTTTACTTTTTTATATATGGTTTCACACTTTTCTAGTTTCAAAAGTGTGTAGGAGGAAGAGGAAGGTCCCACACGTACGCTGAACCGAACCAGACCGGACGCGGCTGGGGGCTGTGGGCTCTTGGGAATTTCCGCATCGCCGAGTATTTTTTGAACCGCATTTAGGCTCATTTATTGTTTGGAAATACTTAGTGTGAACTTCAAAGAACTTACGGAATACTCTGAGAATATTCTCTCAAGACCCTACCTCTCAGGACCCTACCTCTTTCCGCTATATATACGAAGGTGTTCCATGATCTTTATATTAACAGTTTTTTTTTTCACTTTGTTATTCAAAATATTGTTATACTTTGCATAGTTTTTTTGTTCCCGAATCCATCCAAATAACTAAGTGGAAACCAAGGATTTCAATCTTTCTATATATAAGTAAAATACATTTTTAAATCTTTTGAAATCCAATATGAAATCAAATTCCTACTCAAATCCTCAAGACTAAATAAAGAATCATTTTCACTATAATTTATAAATCATAAAATTAATAACACATCATTTTAATAAATATTTTAAAATCAATAATTAAATAACTCTTGGTTTAACTTGGATTTACCAAATCCATTAAAATCAATAATCCAATAACACCTTATAAATATTGAGCATTTGAATTCGATTGATCATATAATTGGGAATAATAATGTGACAATAAAATACTACTATCAAAATTACCGAAAGTGCCCATCGTCAAAAGAAGACGTAACGTACGCAAAAGGGATATTAACGCAATTTCAATAAACAAATCAGCTGAAAAAAACTAACGGTTCCCGAGACCCCATCGCTACGATAAGAAACGAAACAAAATAAAATAAAAAAGATCTTTTTTCTTTAGACACTTTCCCACAATCACAAGACAACAACAACAACAAAGCAGAAGAAGGCATTACAACTCTCACTCCTTCCTCCTTTGACCCACTGAGATTTGATCATATACCGAAATCGAGACTAGTTTCAAATACAATGGCGTATCTCGCTGTAACTGGGGTTCTTAAGGTACCTGCTGCTTCTGCTTCGAGTTTCCATTCCACCGGCAGCAAATCCACTGAGGCGGTTCCGACGAGGAGTACTCTTTCTTTCTCCTCCTCTCTCGACGAGAATGTTTCACTCAGAGCCTCCGTCTCCCGTTGTGTCGGCCGAGAGAGCAGGAATCCGATGATCGTCTCTCCTAAAGCCGTCTCCGATTCTCAGAACTCACAAACTTGTCTCGATCCTGACGCCAGCAGCGTGAGTATCTTCTTCTTCGTCTTATGTCTTCTTCTTACTTGTTTATTGTTTAAAGAATGTACCCTAGGAACTGGTCTTTGATGTGCGTGGTATTTGTTTGTTTCTCAATGGCACAGAGTGTTTTGGGGATTATCTTAGGAGGTGGAGCTGGGACTCGTCTTTATCCTCTCACCAAGAAGAGAGCGAAGCCAGCTGTTCCCCTTGGTGCTAACTATAGGCTTATTGATATCCCTGTTAGCAACTGTTTGAATAGCAACATCTCCAAGATCTATGTCCTTACTCAGTTCAATTCCGCCTCTCTCAATCGTCATCTCTCTCGGGCTTATGCCAGTAACATGGGAGGTTACAAGAATGAAGGTTTTGTTGAAGTTCTTGCTGCTCAACAAAGTCCTGAAAACCCCAACTGGTTCCAGGTCAAATCAAATCAAAATGCAGGATATATATATATATATATACTGGTTGTTATTATGTCACTTGTGTTTGGCTTGTTTGAATGTGTTTGTGTAACTTGTGTAGGGGACCGCTGATGCGGTGAGGCAATACTTGTGGTTGTTTGAGGAGCATAATGTTTTGGAATATCTGATTCTTGCTGGGGATCATTTGTATCGAATGGATTACGAGAAGTTTATTCAAGCACATAGGGAGACTGATGCTGATATCACAGTTGCTGCATTACCAATGGATGAGCAACGAGCCACTGCTTTTGGCCTGATGAAGATTGATGAGGAAGGACGTATTGTTGAATTTTCCGAGAAACCAAAAGGGGAGCAACTTAAGGCCATGAAGGTATTAAAAAAAAAAAGAACTTAACCTGTTAGCTGTCTGGTTCATCATGCGGAATTGTCAATATTAACCTTTTGATTTCCTGGCTTCTA
This sequence comes from Camelina sativa, assembly GCF_030686135.1. Taxonomy (NCBI): domain Eukaryota; kingdom Viridiplantae; phylum Streptophyta; class Magnoliopsida; order Brassicales; family Brassicaceae; genus Camelina; species Camelina sativa. The sequence goes on from NC_141890.1 coordinate 38,583,482, forward strand.
GGTTGACACAACGATTCTAGGTCTTGACGATAAGAGAGCCAAAGAGATGCCTTACATTGCTAGTATGGGTATTTATGTTGTTAGCAGAGATGTAATGCTCGAGTTACTACGCAACAAGTTTCCTGGAGCTAATGACTTTGGAAGTGAAGTCATTCCCGGTGCCACTGACCTTGGACTGAGAGTGAGTATTCTGATAAACAGACCAAACACTCTGTTGCTCTTTGGTCGGCTTCGGATTTAACAGCTTCTTGTACCTCTGATGGTGCTAGGCAGAAGTAAACCCGCTGACTCTAGTGATGTTTTGCAGGTGCAAGCTTACCTATATGATGGATACTGGGAAGACATCGGTACTATAGAGGCATTCTATAACGCTAATCTCGGAATCACCAAGAAACCAGTTCCTGATTTTAGGTAAGCAACGTGCATAACCAAGTTGAATATATATATACACTCTATTGTACCTCAATGATATTTTAACTTATCTGGATTCTTGATGCAGTTTCTATGATCGTTCCGCTCCCATCTATACACAGCCACGTTATTTACCACCGTCTAAGATGCTTGATGCTGATGTCACGGACAGTGTCATCGGAGAGGGCTGTGTTATCAAGGTACAACAAACAGCTTCTGTTCGCTATGCTTGTCTGACGAACATACTAATTCACCAAAAGTCTTATTAATTTTCGATGCAGAACTGCAAAATCCATCACTCCGTGATTGGACTCCGTTCCTGCATATCAGAAGGTGCTATTATTGAAGATACGTTATTAATGGGAGCTGACTATTACGAGGTAAAAAATGCAACCCCTTGTGTCTTGCAAGCAATCCAATTGACAAATAATATCAAACCTTTCGATGATAATGGTCTTCCTTTTATAATTGTAATTTTTTTTTTGGCTAGACTGCTTCGGAAAAGAGCCTCCTAAACGCCAAAGGAAGTGTACCCATAGGTATTGGGAAAAATTCTCACATCAAAAGGGCCATCATTGACAAAAATGCACGTATTGGTGACAATGTCAAGGTTAGGCTTTCTATTTGAAACACATAGGATACATATTTTTGTTTTATACTTGCTCTGTTCTTTAAAAGAGTTTGGTCTGAAACTTGGCACAGATCATAAACAGCGATAACGTGCAAGAGTCAGCAAGAGAGACTGAAGGATATTTCATAAAGAGCGGAATTGTAACCGTTATGAAGGACGCCTTAATCCCAGCCGGCACTGTCATCTAAATTACACACATAATTAATGCCTCCTTTGTTTATTTTTCTTTCTTCCTATAAACACAAGCAGAAACAGACTTTGATAATGTATACCCCCTATCAATAAGTTTTCTTTGTGGCTTTTAAGCCCCAATAAATCTACTAGTAGTTGTTCTGCTCTTTAGAACGATCGGGATTGTAATTTAAAGCTAATAAGTTGTTCGACAATTATAACTTATGTCAGATAATGATGCACCAAAAGACAAATTTTTAGAGCCATTGAGTACAGGAACCAGATTTGAATAGTGCAGTCCTCTTAGCATATGCAATATATGAAAGAGGGCTCCAATCTGAAAATGAGTGAAGAAATAACTGTATTTGACTTAATCACTTTGGTTGTTGTGCTGAGTATCAACTTTGGTTTCTTGAGCCGATAAAGTTATCTGCGTTTGTTAGCTGATTTATTTGATGAGATTTTACTATCAACAGTACTCTGCACTCAAGATCTAAGTCAGCTCAATGGGACAAAAGTAATATTTTAAAAGTTTGGTATGACCGTATGATTATGAACAACCCCGGTTACAATCTTTCTTGACCATTATATAGTCTAATTGAATAGTTTTCATATATACGATATATCAAAACAAATGAATGGAATGGAATGAAAATATCGGACTAGACATAGAAGTAAGAAGAGTGATTGGTATTGTTATGTCTAGAGAGAATGGAACGTGCCTCAATCACCGAACGAGGAGGTTCCATATCCTTTTCTTGTAGTGAGTTCCCCTGCAGCCTCTGCATCTCTGATGCGAACGTGTCCTCAACTATCTGCACAATTCGATCACAACTCAGTTTCAACCCCAAACACATATTCTCTGTTTTTATGGTTTAGTGTTTACAGTTTTTAGTTTCTTACCCCAAGAGCATAGTAAGAGCCTTTGTAGCCTACTTCGTTCTCTTTTCTTCCCTCAAGAAACTTCAGTACCACTTGTGCCATTCTATCCCAGAATAGGCGGCACGAAGCTACAAATATCTGACTTGTGAAGACATCATGCAGATTTGAGATTGAGTCTGTGATTTGTGAGCATAGCATCTTCATACGTTCACGGACTTCGACTTCTCTCTCATTGTCTTTTATCTCATCTAATATTCTCTTCAGCCTTGTGCTTTTGTTTGATTGCGTCTGAAACCAAAGATTGTTAAAAACATGAATGGATTTAAATGCAGCAGATACGAGGCATTATTATAGAACTTACATTGCTAACAAGTTTATCAACCGCCGCCTGCATGTAGTTTCTGTATTTTGTCCTGAGCAAGACTGTGATTACATTCATCTGTTCCCCAAAAAGTAACCTCTTGTCTTCCATAACAGGAAGACATGAAGCCCACTGTCTCAAGATATCTTCAATTCTGGGATGTAGAACATCAAGAATTCTCTTTATTGTGTTAACGAAAGTTCCAAGCTGCAATCAACAAGAGATAATGATGTTCAGCACAGATCGTAGTAACAAGTCATGAAAACTTTTACTAAACATGATCGGTGTTTGGCTCTTACTTGAGTTGGAACAGAATAGAGAACTGATGATTGCCTTCGTGTCAGCTTCTGGACATGCATATTTAGTCTCTTTGGAATGCTGTCCTTTAATGGAATCAAAATGTCATTGTATTGCTTCTCCAGTGATTTTACGATGGCTCTCTCTATGATTGAAGCAGTCTTCCAAAAGAGTATATGAAAAAAATGAATGTACCTTAGTTAGTCTTGGCAATTATCTGGTAAGCTGCAAATTGATCACTTAAATAAATTTGTAGCTTACATTTTCCAAGATCAATGTGTATTGTGGCCATCGACTAATCACCACTTCATACTCTATAAGAGAATCGTTGATTCTGTCATACATGTCTTCAGCAAAAGGGGATGTTGAGTGATTTGTTATTACACCAGACCATGGAACCTACCAAAACAGGCCATCAAATGATAGCAAGGCTTGTTATTTTAAGGATCAACCCAAAATAATCAGGATGCTTACCTTTTCCGCTCTGCATCGGTCAAGTAGTCTAAGTTCCATATCATGTATCCAAACCATTATGTAGTTGTGGAATAACCCCCTAGAATCTACACCACCTTGTACTGGACTGCATAAAATAAAATGAAATGGTTAATGTCTGAAAGAGAAGAAGAATGAGTTCCCACAAATATTCTGATTGATTCCAAAATAATAATGTCAAACCTGATTCCCCATGAATCGAGGTTCCTTTCAAAATCAGAAACTGCTATCAGAAGCTCATTGACATGGGGCATTGGGCAGGATGGTGGAACTGCTGACAGAAATGCCCTGAGCCGGTTACATAGCTGAGTGCTGTATACGGCAGCAGCTATATTTGCTAGGTCGATTGAGCTTGAATAATAAACAAGGTATGAGATCATTAGAGCAAATCAATATCAAGATATATAATTATTGGATGAAAATCAGATTACAAACGTAAGCTCTTTGTTCAGATTGGATGGTTTACCTTGGAAGTACATGCTCATTGGTGATCTTTATGTCAGTTTCTATTTCATTGCTTATGTTTAAACAAAGATTCTTCATCTTCATGTAGGCTGTCGAGATTGTGACGGAATCAAACAGAAAACCTTCAGAGTTGCAGGAAACATACTCGTCGGCTTCAACCATGTGCTTCCGACACCTCTTATTTGCTGCTGCCTGCAGTAGGTTTCCAAAGAGAATCATAAACATCATAGTCTTGATATGTGATAAAATCAAGAAAACCAATAGGTATGACCCGTGTTATAAATTGAAACCACCTGGTTGAAACATTCATATAATAGGAAAACTTTGAAATATTCTACCTGAAGGTAATTCTTCAAAATTTCTTGTGCGTCAGGAGACAATATGTCATGAAGGAGACTAAAAACCTGAACAGCTGGAGAAAGTGCAGTTGACGCAGATTCTTGTACCGGATAAGATATGTCTGCCAATCCTGAAGGGCAGTTTTCATCTAAGGACTTGTAATTCTCAAAAACAGTTCCCATGAGTTTTTCTATCTCTATTTCACAGTCCATTAAGATACTTTTCTGCAAAAATAGAAAAAAATGTCAATACCTAGTAACCCTGTTGAGCCATGAAAATAATCAAATAAACAAACTTCAAACTAAAATAAACAATCCAAGTCTCTGATTTTGGGGAGATGACATCAGATTTTTCAATTTGCAAAAGAAAGGGATCTACCTCCTGCCTTGTCAAGGTCCTCTCGCTTCGAGCCATTAGGATGGGCACAAGTAACTCATGCACAAGTTCTAAGCAGGTTTTTGTTGGAGTTGCCACATTCATTACATGTGAGAGATATCTGCAAAGTTTGGTGCAATATATTTGAAATAAACTCTAGATGAATTGTAATAGATGCAAGGCAGTCTAAGAAAAAATCTATATGAGTACCTCAACTTGGTATATGAATCGGAAACTCCATAATATTCTGCGAATTCACTTAACAGCCATTTCCAAGAACCATTGAGCCTTAAGTTTTGAGGATGAAATTTTTGGGCACGTGTAGCCGCTTCTAATAGCAAATCATATGCTAGTGTCTCCACAACAGGTGCGCTCTGTGACAGACAAAAATTGCAAAACATTAGTATCACAGAATAAAACATAGATTCTCTTAGGATTGTTGGAGAAAAAAACAGACCTTTATGTGATAGTCTTCATCAGACATGGTTGTGCTACCGATAAAGAGCTGGATCTTGCCAACACATTCTTGTTCACCATGGTATATTGGCCACCATCTAACATTTTCATTCTGCACAAATATAGAGTTTTCTTCAGTATATGTATTCTCGGAAGCACTATAACATTCTCAGAAGTAAAATGGAAGAAATTTAACACAGGGAGGAGAGGATAGGTAAAGTCATATTTACGGGATTGTGAGTTAAGGATGCAATAGAAATCATTGCTTTTCCTTGAACTGATTTCTTCTTATCTTGAACTTCTATCCGAAGAGCGTCCCCTTCAGACTCAGGAAAGCTGAAAGAGCAGTTGCGAGTCAAACTATGTACTCAGAAAACTATAAAGCTGATTCTGGAACTTTCCATGAAATTTTCATTTATTTTAAAACTATGGTTACATGTAATTCATTTTTCTTCTCAAACAACCACTTGCATACAAATTTTTGTTAAATCCATCCCAGATTTAGAAAACGCATTTATTGATTTTAAAGAGAAAGAAAAGAACTTACAAGACATGGTAACTTCCAGTTCCTGATTGCAAACAGACAGAAGATCCTTGTTCAATTTGACCTCCTTCTGCTGTGCTCTTCATTTGAAGGTAGCAAGAGAATTGTTCTGCAGGTAGTATCACAAGAATAAATCGTGTCATCTCATATCAATAGAGGGCTTATCTAACATGTTATCTACCATTTAGTAAACTGTTTCCAACCAGAGAAAAAAAAAAGGGGGCAAATCACAAATTAACAGGCCTAGACAAATTAAATTTACAAGAAAATATCATGCAAAATGGTTGAATATATGTTTAGTTTTTCCATGTTAGAAAAGCAAACCTTCTGAAACTGCTGAAAGGGTAGCCTGTTTGATAGGACTCATCCCAGTCTTCACAAGTGATGACACTTGCCGGCAATACTCTGCCCCCATTCCTATTTGCATATTCATTAAACTCCGCAGGGAATCTGTACCTCTAAGTTTGCGCTGTGGTATCAATCGAAGTCTCTTTACTAAAACAATCAAAAATTGAAAAGGTATAAACATCTGATTCATACCAGGCAGCTACAAAACTTATATTTTGTATTCCAGTTTCAGCTTACTTATCAGAAAAATAACAATTTACCTTCCACCCTTAACTTTCTGACAACGTTTTTAGACTTCAAGGATGATGTCTTTTGCTCCGCTTTCACATTTTTGTGTTCTTCCGTCGATCGTACACCCCGAGGTTGCAAAAGAAACTTATGCAAACTATAACAAAGAGGACATACACAAAGAGGGCTAGTTCAATAACTCAACATAAGACAAACAAGTCATATCTCAGAAACCATAAGAAAAAGCATCCCCTACCCAAATGCACCTCGAAGAATACGACACTCATCACGCAGAAACTCAGAGGCCTCAGTAGAACCCTTTGACCATTCATACAAACATAGTCTTATACAAGCATCATATGCCAAAAGACTTTGCCAAGCATATTGACCACTGTCATTGGAAAAATGACATGAAAACATTATGTTAACTATAATAATAAACTTCAAACTCTTTCATTCTAAACTGTGAAACAAAAACAAGTACTAAACCTGATACTATGGCAATCTAATTCATCCGAGCAAACTTCCGCGATTTTCGCACCTTCCACGGTTGTATTGTCCTTCACACTACATCAAACCATAGTTAAACACATCAAAACTGGTTCCACAGAATGAATTACAAAAAAAAGCTTGTTAAAATCAAGATTACCTTTCCCCAAATTCTGCATCTCTATCACTCGCTATGGTTCCTACTCTGCAAATCTCATCTTCAATCAGTTCAGTTTCATTCTCAATTTGCAAGCTGATGTTATCTTCTTGTCTAGTTTCCATTATAGGTGGAGCACTTGGAGTTCTTATATCTTCTATATCCCAATACACCGAACCCTAAAACAAAACAAAAAAAAAAACATTCCTAAATTTAGCTTTAACATCTACAAAACCACTCAAATCAAAAACTTCATCGATACCAAATCAGTAAACCTTAGAACTCAGAGTGAGCGGCCGTCGTTCGCTAACTGGAGTTGATGAATTCTTCAATGTGAATCTCCGAAGTTCTAATTCACAACCAGTGGCTCTTCTGTTCATCACAAACGGGACTTCAATTCTCAGATTCTTATCTTCCAACACTCCTCTGTTCAATTTCGAACTCGACTTATCCCCAAACACTTCATCTTCGTCGTATCGTCTCCCAATCTCTTCTTCTTCTTCATCTTCGACATCGTAATCGGAGAATAGTAACTCGTTTCCTTCTCCGGCGTCGGAAACCGATACATCGATACTCATGTCATCGTCGTTGGATTCGTCATCGCGAAGAGTGGGGGTTGTTGCGAGAATAGGCGATGATAGGTTTGAGTATCGTTTTAGTGGAGATAAGGTGTGAGGAGTCGAGAGTAAGTTATCGGAGAGAGGAGATCGTGTGAAGGTAGAAGGAGAAAGAGTCTCGGAGAGTGGAGATCTGATGCGAGGAGGTTGTTGAAGTTGCGCCATGGAAGAGAGATTCTCAGATTGGGTTCGAGAGAGAGATGAGAAACGTGTAGAGAAGAAGGAAGAGAGGAGCGGCTGTTTTTAGGAAATAATAAATAATTGGCAACGGCTAGTTTTGACATTGTTGGGCACTTTTCGTAATATTGAAGCACACTTTTGTGGCCGATTAATTTAATTAAATTTAATACTGGTGATTTTTTGGTTGAACTCTGAAGGGAAAAAATAAAGATTTCTTTTTTGTTATTTTTATTTTTATTTTTTTGCCGTACGAAAGCAAATTGTTTACATCTAAGTAAGCGAGGCACCCGATCGTGGCGTCAATTTTCTTAAGTGATATGTTGCGATTATGGTCGATCGCGAAAACACGAATCGGTAAAGTTTCTACTTCGGAATCGTGTTTTACCAGAGACGTTCTCTTCAATGGAATTGGCAAACGCCGATTCACGACGAGCACTAGCGGCGAGAGAAGAAAAGTGATGAGCTTCGGTGACGGAAGCCATGGCGCTCTGGGTCTTTCATCATCTTCGATTCCTGGAATGGGAATGGACGCTTACGAACCCACACTTGTTTCTAATCTGCCTTCCGATATCTCCTTCATATCCGCCGGACACTACCATTCTCTTGCCGTTACATCCAGCGGTGACATTTGGACTTGGGGTCGTAACAATGAAGGCCAGCTCGGTCCAACCGCCGGTGATTCTAGCTTCAGTATCAGCAGGGCGTGTGCATTCCTTGTGTGTAACAGAGAAAGGAGAAGCTTGGGTTTGGGTCTGTGGAAAGAATGGTAGGCTCGGTTTAGGAAGCTCGAGTGATGAGCCTGAACCGATGTTGCTAGAGGATGTAGAGGGCTGTGTCCTTCAAGCAGTCGCTGGCTTTGATCACAGCCTGATATTAGTGGCTGAATAGCCACATCTAGTGCCTGGATTAATGATTAATATGATGACTGAAAAAAGAAAAGAAGATGGAACCTCATTGATGTGACCATGTGGATGGCTTTATAACTCATGTAGATGACTACATGGCAAATGTGGGTACTTGAAAAGATAAAGCTATTTGATTACACGTTTGCACATAAACTCTTCAGCACAACAAAACAATTGTTTGATTCATGTAAACACATTTATACGCATAAATTATTCAATGTATTTTAGGTATATGAGTAACAAAATACCAAAAGTTAATCAGTAACAAGATTAGATGACATGGAAATAACACTAAAAAATCTATACTATCTCCAATCCACTAAACCCCACTCTCTTTATCCCATGCCTCTGTACAAAAATATGCCAAAACCGAAACCAAATCGCTCTGACTCATACGTTAGCCTTGTTTAGCGATGACGTTGCACGGATCTGTTCTGAAGACGTTGTCTAATTTGCAAGGATCAGCATTACTCGACCAAACTGAGTGTAGTAGTATTCATTTTTCGAGAGTATTCATCAGTCCTTCTAAAACCCGGGGGTTTAAAAGAAAGCGTCTGAGAAGCACGCGCTAAAGATGAGCGCGTGGAGATTTTAGACTTTTCTACAACCTCGACGCAGAGATATGGAACTGTTGTCACACGGAGATCTTCTTCTTCACTGGAGCGAGCGAGAGAGATGATGGAGAACCCTAACTCATCTTCAATGGTGGATTCAACCTCCTCCGCACCAAAACGATACACTCCACCTAACCAAAGGTTCCTTCTCTCCTTCTCTTTCTCCTTTTGCTTTCGATTTTGATTTCTCAGATTCCTTCTCTGCCTCGTAGGAACCGTTCTTCGAACCGGAGGAGATCAATAGGTTCGTTCGTACTCTCTCTCTCTCTCCTCTGCTTCTATTGATAAAATTAGAATAACGAATTTAAGAGTAATAAAAACTTATCTCAACTGTATAAAAGAGAGACACTGGTCCACTTGGGTTTTAATGTGAAATCAATCTGTAAAGCTAGTTGCTTTCTTTGTAATTGGTGAAACCCATTTTGAAAATAAATGATTATTAATTGTTCAACCTGTAATTCAGATTTTGTAGTCAATCCTTCAACCACTCGTGCATGTAATGTTGTGTTGGAGTAAGTGTGTAAAATATTGAGATGAATATTGGATGGAACAGGAAGCTTCAGTAGCAACGAGGGAGAGAGAAGTCAGCCTGTTTCTGTTGCTGTTGCTGTTGGTTTCCAGAAGGAAAACTCTTCCTCTCCAAAGATTATATCTCTTGCGGGTTGCTCTAACAGTGAAGCTTTTCATCTTCTTAGTGACCGTACGTTTTTTTTTTGCTTCCGTTTAATCTCTTCACTGTCTTTACTAATATGAGTGTAAGTGTAGCATTTATGTGCCTCTTGTGTCCTGGGGTGATAAATCACATTGTATTCAAATTAGTAACATCGAATCCTCATGCCAAACATTATGAGATATGGCAAGGGCTCGAGTAATTGTGTCTGGTTTAGGGCATTGAGAGAGTTAGTGTGCTCTAGAATTCACCCCTTATTATAGTTACTATTTCCTTGGTTTTTAGGTTACTAAGTTCTAGATTGTTCTTTCATTCGGTTTGTGTTTTACGATTCAGTGAGAAATTAAGTAAGTTTTCTTTTTCTGATCCTAGCAGAGTTCTAGTGCCATCTTTTTATTCAAGTACTTGATTTGTATATGTGTGTTGTAGTGTCTCTCATTTTTAAAGCAATTTTACTATTCTGATTGTAGGTTGGGCAGCTGCAATGCATCTCTACAGTGACCCTACTGTTGATTTGTCTGGTGAGTTTCAGACTCGTAAAGAGAATTTGTTTACGATAAGTTTAAGATCTTTCTTATTTTCTGGTATATGAAAAATTGTTTGTTCCTGGACTTATGATATACCTATGTTCCCCCACCTTGATCTTTTTATTTATCTAATTTAACAGAAAGACCATTGATGTATTATGGTGGGGATGTGTGGGGTAAACTGCCTCACTAGGTGAGGCCAATAGCAATATCAATTTCTTACATGTGCTTTTAAATGTGTGTCGTTTGTTGAGGCGGAACTAAACCAATTAATCCAGATATTGGCTTCAGCAAACAAGCCATCAATGTTGCAAACAGATTACAGAACCGAACTCAGTCGTGGATTGGCTGGTTCCAAGGTCGCTAAGTTCTAACCTTTGTTGTCGTGACATCAAAATGATTACAAACTCTTATGTGACAATGTTATCTTGAAACGCTTAAAGCCTTATTTTAACAAGTTTTTCTCTATTTATTCATTTTCCAAATATATATCTAACAAGATTTAAGTGTCTGTCACAAGTTACACGATGACATGACTAAAGCCTACGTACGATCCTAAAAAGATTGAAATGCCCTAAAATTTGACTATGAGTTTCCACAAACAGCATAAAGAGTTGAGATGACAAAGACTTCTCTTATCATGTTATGAAAGAAGGGAACGAGATTGGTTTAAAGAACAAAGAAGCTTTACACTATAGTTCAAGTCAAGATTATACTTCTTGGACAAAAGAAAGATGGAGCAACGTTTCGTTTGATTTGGCTATAAATCCGGATAAGAAAGAAGGGATTAAGATTCGAGAAGTCCAATGGACAACTGGAACAATAATAAAGTAGCAGACTGCCTAGCAAAAGCTCCTATTCATAATATTGCACATTATGTTTCTCATCACTTTGTACCTCCATGAGGATAACATTTCTTCATCATAAATGAAAGGAAGCTGTTAAAAAAAAAGAAAAAAAAAAGGGATTAAGAAGGATTTGGTTAGGTTTACTAAAGGAAAATAATATTTTACATGAAAGTTGGGAAGCGTGGTTATCTCTTGTGTTTGTCAGCTTGGGACATGCAAATCGAAATTGATACCTACAATAGCTAATTTCTTGAAGCATAATTTGTATGATCATGAATTGACAACGGTGAAGGATAACTTTAAGTTGAAGAAGCTAAATGTTGTTGGACACAACCAGAAAGTATATAAGATATTCATTTTTGCTTGTCTGTTAAGTAAATACTTTTGAACATTAAAATTTTAGTTTTGATTTTGTGGTATCTATAAAAAAAAAAACATTTTAATGGTACTTTTTGAGAAAAAAATAACAAAAAAAGGTAAATACTTTTTAAAATTCATGTTAGTGATATTTACGAGAATTGCTCTAAAAATTGTAAATTACAAATCCATAAATCATTTTTACTCTTTTGTGCAAAATTAAATAGGGCCGGTCGACTCGAACCAATATCAAATAACCGTTTGGCCTGTGGGGAAAGGTTGCGAACCAGAAAAAGCAGGTCGGTCGTAAACTGATTCAGTTCCCCTCGGCTACCTCGACATCAAACATTGGTACTCTTTGTTTCTTTTCCCAAACCCTCAAAACTCATTCTCGTATCTGAAACCCTAAATTATGAATCTTTCGGTTACGTATTCTCGAATGATTTAGGGCTTCAAATAATCTCTATTCACCTTCAATTGTTGATTTCTCCCATGATTTGTTGACTTCTCATCAAACCCATATCGTATTATTGTTGTTTAGATCAGAAAAGATGGTGAATTTGTTCTTGTCTGAACCAAAGTTGAACGATGTTGTTGCCGACAACAGTAGCAACATCGATGTGATTTTACCTCTGTTGAACAAATTAGGCTCTCACATTCAATCGTTGGTGACTCGTGGAGGTCGATCAGAAGCTAGACTTTGGCTTTGTAGTGCTCTTTCTACTGTTTCTATATCCCCTAGGAAGCAACTTAGTGTTTTCATGAAGTTGTTAAGATCAAAACCTAGAAAGTTGCAGTTTGTATCTCAGCTTCTGACAATGATCTTTGAGAAGAGACCTAGGAAACTTGGATCTTTGTTAGCTAAAAGAAGCTATATACTTGAGAAATTCTTTGAAGGTGAAGTGTCTCTGGTTTAATTTTAATCTCCCCATTGTTTACATTTATCTTGTGAGATTGTTGTGCTTGATGTTGAGTTTTTTTTTAAATATGCAGGGCATCCAAAGCGTATACTAGAGTGGTTCTCTGAGTTTGCTTATGATGGTGGGTCTGATCACAAACATGGTGCAAAAGCATTGGCTCAGTTTGCGTTTACGAACCGGGATATATGTTGGGATGAGCTTGAATGGCGAGGAAAGCACGGTCAATCGCCTGCAGTTGTTGCTACAAAGCCTCATTACCTTCTTGATTTGGATGTTCAACGGACCATTGAGAATTTTCTCGACAATGTTCCTGAGTTTTGGTCGTCTAAAGAGTTTGCTGAGTCGCTGAAGGATGGCCAGGTTTTGTTTCTTGATACCAAATTCTTTCTAGATCTGTTTATCGGTTTCATGTACGAGGAAGATCTGAATGATGTGTGGGATGCTGTTGAGGAGTTTCTTACGGAGGAGTCTTTCTCTTCTTTAACTCAGCATCTCCTTATCACACTTGATGAATGTCACTTGTGTCGGTTTCTTGAATTGCTTGGCAACTATTTCGATCCAAGCATTGAATCTTGGGATAGTGGTGACTCGTCTTGCTGGCTCGGGGTTGTTCTTTCAAAATATGTTGACACGGAGTCTATTGACGAGCTGTTACTTCTGAATTCTATTATCAACCAAGGTCGTCAGTTGCTACGGCTTGTGCGTGATGAGAACCTTAATGACGAAGGAGAGTTGTTGAAAGAAAACACGGAAGAGATCTTCAGAGGTTTGGAAAAAGGCAGTAGCTTTTCTCTAATTCTGAGAGATCTCTCGAAGATGAAACACGAAGAGGTGATAAGATTACTCGGGATACTTTCTTGGACTATTCACTTCAGACTAGCAGAGGAATGTCAGACGCCAGATTCATGGGAGCTTTTGTTTAGAGAAAATGGGATTGAATTCCGCAGGTCTAGTGACCACTCACTGCTAAGCCATAAGGGATATTCTGAAGAAAGTGAATCTGACTCAGATAGTAGAAGCCGGGCTTCTAAAAAGAGGCACAAGAGGGAGAAGAAGAAAAGAAAGAAGCAAAAGATGAGGGCTATTGATGATGATGATCTTGGTGATGATGAACTTGTAGGTCTGCATCAAACAAGTCGAAGTTGGTCGCTATCTACTGATGGGTTTTCTGCAACATGGACTAGTGTAAGTTTCCTATTCTTGTTTTCGTATAGTTGACGTGTTTCTTATTTGTGTTGTTTTCATTTTCATCTGAGATAATCTTTGTTCAGGTGGATTTACCGGAACACATTGCAAAGTATAGTTTGTCGACATGGATGAAGTGGTTACTAGCTAGGCAAAAATGATTCATATACAAAACAGTAAGGTATTGGTTACAACCTTAACTTCTGTGATTTCTTGTACTAAACAAAAGGAGATTTCAAAGATGATCTACCTAACCTAGTGGTTTCTATTTACCCCTCATTACAGATCATACCAATAGGTACAAAAGTGCAAAACTCGAATATATTCGCCACTGATATGTGTACAACATATGTTCATGTAGCAGTCAAATCGTTCATCTGATCTTTGTTGATGAGAATGAAAAGATAGCAAAGTGTGAAGGACTGTAGCAAATCGTCTTACGATTCTCAGGACAGAAGGTGTTAGAGCTAGCATCTCCATCCATAAGAACCTCTAAGAGTTATCAGCAAGGATACAGCTGAAAAGAAGTGCTATGAAATTGAACAAACAGTTCTCACTTCTCAGTAAAGTTACTAGAACCTCTAAGTGTAACCACTAAGAGTTAGAGCAAGGGATACAGCTTAATAGAAGGGCTATGAAACTGAACGATCAGTATTTTTTTCAGTTGTGTAACTTTGGGCTGTTATTAAAGCCAACTTCTGAAGATAAGTGTTTGGGCTAAAAAAACCCAATAGAAACGAGCCTCTATGCCATTATTTACCTATCTATTGATTGTGAAAATGAATTTTGAATATTGCCAAATAGTAATAGTACAAAGTCTTTGATGTTATCCATGGAAAGAGAAATAAAGTCCATCCATGTATTGGAGAGGAGCGAGTCAGAAAAAGTCAAAAAAAGATTCTTTTGAAAGACGGGTAAAAAAACTTCGAAGTTCAAGTAATTATTACACATATCTTATACAGAGACATGGATTCACTAAATCTTCACGAATACACAAAATACTCGTATATATCATCAATTTTTATTATTTGTAGTTACTTTACGACTGGCCCTAGTGGTCTTCTGTGTCAGTGTCACGTTTTTATTAAATAACAAACAAAAAAAAATTGTAAATAGTTACATTATATTGGTAAAACTGAAAATAGTGAGTCACAGTCTCAAAGAGTAGTATTATTACACAAAGCTCAAAGTCACAGGGTGCGTCCATAATAGTGCCCCATTAACTTCTCTCCTCTGTTATAGTGAGTGTGAACAGTGTGTGAGTGAGAGAGAGAGAGAGCTTTGCAGAAGAAAAAAAATGCAGAACTTTTGGTTGGCCATCTTCTTCTTCCTGCTAACGTGCGCACCACCGTCTCCTCTATCCTACGCATCCGCCGCTACTCTCAGCCGTCGTCACCTCTACGACTACGATTCACCACTTCCTCCTCCTCTCTCCCCCATAAGTCCTCCTTTCTTCCCTACCTACTCCGCCTCAGCTCCTCCTCCTCTTCCTCCATCTCCTCCTCCTCCTCCTCCTACCTTCGCCGTCTTCCCCACATTTCCAGCCAACATCTCCGCCTTAGTCCTCCCTCGCTCTTCTAAACCACACCACGCTTCTCCTACACTTCTCCTTCCGGCTATCTCCGCCGTTCTTGCCGTCGCCACAGTCCTAGGCTTGGCTTTGTTTCTCTACGGCCGGCACCAAGGGCGAAACCGTCATGTTAAGAGCAGTCATTGTCCTAGTAGCAGCAACACAAGCAGAAGCAGCTATGATGATGAACAGAGTCACATCACCACTAACTTCAATATGGCTGCTACTACATCTCCCTCAGAGGTCTTCTACCTCAATACAGAGGAATCTGAACATATAAGAACCGGAGGAACTTTTTTCTTGAAGCAAGACTCGCCGGAGATACGACCATTACCACCGTTACCAACTCGTAGCTTCCACCACAACAACTATGAAGCAGAGGTAA
Organism: Camelina sativa; assembly: GCF_030686135.1. Taxonomy (NCBI): domain Eukaryota; kingdom Viridiplantae; phylum Streptophyta; class Magnoliopsida; order Brassicales; family Brassicaceae; genus Camelina; species Camelina sativa. The sequence continues at coordinate 38,598,906 of NC_141890.1, forward strand.
ACGAAGAAGACGGAGAAGAAGATGTGTTCTTTTCACCTATGGCTTCTCTCCCTGGCTCAGAGACTTCAAGCCCATCTCATTCCTGCTCTTCCTCCTGCTCCGGCTGGGTTTCTCCAGCTAGGTCATTCTCTATGACCATGTCTCCACCAAACCCTAGATACTCTGACGCTACTAACCTTCAGTCTCCGTCACCGGAGAGACTAAGAGTACGGAAACATAACGGAAACGGGTCGGCGTCTTTGAGAATGTTTAGCTTCTGGGATCAAAATGTGGGATTTGGGTTCCCTCGTATCTCTTCTGCTTCTACTTCACCAGACAGAGGATTCATAAGAACACCACTCTCTTCTCTCTACTCTTCGGTTTCTACTTCTCCTGATGGGTTGTTCCGGAAGTTTCTTGATAGTTCGCCGCCGATTTGGAACGATTTTAGTCGGAATGTGAAGTCAGTTTTGCTTTCTCACTCTGCTTCATCAAGAAGAGATTTTGTTATCAACATTGGTGAATCTTCTTCTCAACAGAGCAAAGTAGCAACAACAGTTCCTGCTCTTCCTCCTCCGACCAGACCACCTCCTATTGTTCCACCGTCTCAACCGTTTGTGGTTCAAAACGATGTAAAGAAACTATCTTTTTCGGACCAACCTCCCAAACAGCAGCATTGGGACCGACTCAGATCAAGCTCTTTCAAGTAAGAGACGTGTAAAGCTGTCATCTTTTCTCTTTTTCTTTGTTCTTCTTGAAATGAGTTTAATGTTAGTTTGATTTGTCTGATTGTGTGGTAGATTGGACAAGGAGATGGTAGAGACTCTGTACATTGGAAACTTGTCAAATCCAAGAGATCTTCCGATTCTAAATCAAGAAAGCAAAGTTTTAGATCCAAGAAAGGCTCAGAATATTGCTACTCTGCTCCAACTACTTAACTTAACCACTAAGGATGTTTGTCAAGCTCTTCTTGATGGTAAAATAATCTCTAATCTATTGCCATGTGTGTGTTTTGTAAATGTTATTGATTTGTGTTCTTCTAATTATTGATTTAGGTGACTGTGATGCACTTGGAGCTGAACTTCTTGAGTGTTTATTGAGATTAGCACCTAGTAAAGAAGAAGAGAGGAGGTTGAAGAGCTTTAGTGATGATTCAGTGATCATCAAGCTTGGTCCAGCTGAGAGGTTTCTTAAGGAATTGCTTCATGTGCCTTCTGTGTTCAAACGGGTTGGTGCATTGCTCTTTGCGGCTAATTTCAACTCTGAGATCAAACGTCTCAGAAAATCATTCAGTGTTGTTCAGGTAATGCTGAAGATAGCTGATTCACATATGTATGTATGATGTTGTAATCTTATGTTATGTCTCATTAAGTTTATCTGCTTTTGCAGGTTGCTTGTGAAGAACTAAGCAACAGTAGAATGTTCTCCATACTTCTGGATGCTGTACTGAAGACAGGAAACAAGATGAATGTTAGAACAAACCATTGTGCTGATGATGCTCATGACTTCAAACTTGACACGCTCCTTAAGCTCGTTGATGTCAAGGGATTAGATGGAAGAAGCAGTCTCTTGCATTTTGTTGTTCAAGAAATGATAAAATCAGAAGGCAGTGTGAGAGCTTTAGAAGGCATCAGTAACCTGAATTCAGAGCTGAGCAATGTCAAGAAATCAGCAGACATTGAGTATGGTGTTCTAAGAAGCAATGTCTCGAAGCTTTGTCAAGGACTGAAGAACATCGAGGAGCTTTTGCTACTGAGCGAGGAGAGTGGATCAAGTGGAGATCAATGGCTGAAGTTCAGGGAGAGGATGGCTAGATTCTTGAAAGCTGCTGCAGAGGAGATTGTGAAGATTAAAATACGAGAAAGTTCAACGCTCTCCGCATTGGAAGAAGTCACAGAGCAATTCCACGGAGATTCTTCCAAGGAAGGTCATACAATGAGAATCTTCATGATTGTGAGAGACTTCTTGTCTGTTCTAGACAACGTATGTCACGAGATGGGAGACTGATTCCCATTGTTAGATTTTAAATGTAATGATTAGGAACGTATCTCTAGTTTCAGTGTCTTGTAACGGGTATGACTAGCGGCATCTCTGGAGGATATCTGTATCATTTTGGAAGACTTTAGTAGGTGTTTATGCTAATTTGATTCAAAATCTTGGTCTTAGTTGGTGCGATGTCTATTTATTTAGTCTTTGTGGCTTTCCCATTAGATTCTTGCGAGGAAGATACAATCTTCTTACTGGTGCAGCTATCTTTGTCCCCGTTGGTGCAATTATTGGGTGGTTCTACTGACAAGAAAGAAGAAGACACAAGCCAAGGGCAAAGACCCCATATGCTTGCTAACAACATCTCTTGCGACAAATCCTTAGGTATCAAGTGTGATCTTTTGCAGTTTTTGAACAACTTTAAGCCATCATTTCTCTGTTACCTAGGATTAGGAAAATCAAAAGATTTTGGTACTCTGTAACCCACTCTTCCACTTGAAGGTGCATATAGATGTATGGATTTTAAGACATTTCTTATTGCAATTTCTCAACTTGAAACCCTTTTATCCCACGACAAAATCCCAGATTTGTACAGGTAACTACCTCATCTAGATCAACTACTTGTCTTCTGCAGCATCAGCTGCATCTTTGATTCATCCATTTGTTTTCTGTTAGTGGTAATTTGTTGGACATCCAAATCAATGGGTTGCAGGTGTAAGCCAAATCTTTGGTTATATTAGCAAATCGTTTAGATATAATAGAAGAAATGCACATACACTTCTAGTTAATTTGGTCAGTGGAAAGGTGTATCTTTTAGAACACAGAAACACCATAGATATTAACGCGGAATTATGTCTACTCTTGTTGTTTGCTTGAGTTCAATGCTTCTGCATCCATGCGCTCGAGGATATGACGAGCTTCCTCCTCTGTGGCAGGAACTACATTTCGAAGCTTAAACCCATTGTTTCTGGCCTTTGCCTCTGGTCTTACAGTGAACTTAAAGTAGAATGTATTTGAAACCTACATCATATATACAACAAAGAAAGAGACCTCAAATAGACATAATGAGCTTCAAACTTGATATAGTTCGAGACATTGGCATGAAGATGCATCTTTTATAAAGAATCAGTGAGCAAGTTTAACTTTATCAGAGTTTGAATTGATCTTTAGAAAGATCCCATTATCAAGTTAAAATTTTACCTCACTGGAACGAATCTCTGGGCTTGTAACATGAGCAACAACTTCGATATTGATCAGCGGACAATCCAGTTTATCCAGTTGAGTGTAAAGCACACAGGATTTGAAACGTAAGAAGTCCCCAACGTCCACCTATCATGCAAGTCCATTCACATAAGTTATATACAGAAGGAGAGAACGTGAACAAAAATAGGATAGTAAGAAGTGATTTGGATACAGACTGGTCTTAGGAAATCGACGTGATCAACTTCTAAGAAGTAGGGCACTAGACCAGCAAATGTATAAGCAGTGGAGAAGGCCAACTCAAACGCTCTGTGCATTAAAAACCCTCCAAAGATCCTCCCATGGATGTTCCTCTGCTGCGGTTGGCATATCAACGAATTCTCAAGACGAGTATCTTTAAGAAGAATGCTGTTTCTGTCTGCAAGAGCTGGCATGTCAGAGAAAATCCTTCCTTCAGCCAACCAAGCCTCGAGCTTCTTACACTCCCCATGATCAAACTCCCTTCTGTCACCTCCCCTCTTCTTCTTCCTCAAGTTATTCCTAGCTTCGGCTTCCTCAAAGAGAAGCTTCTCGAGCTCGGTTTCAGGAGAAAGGCGGTTGATAGGAGCGGCCTTACCAGTCTTAGAGTCACGAGCCACAAAAATGAAGTTGGCAGTTAGCGCAACCGAATCCGAAGAAGCCTTGACATCTTCTGAAAACAACAAAACCAATCACAAAGCAGAAGCAAGTGTTTTAATTTCTTATTTATTTTCAAGATACATTGCCTGTAGTTTGAAATTTTGTAGACATTATGTATACATACTGTTTTCGGATTGCATAACTTCGAGTTGAATCTCGATAGATGAGCGACCAACCCAAATGACAGAAGCAACAGTCTTGAGATCAATGTCGACACAAATCGGCTTCTTTAAAACAATCTTATGAACAGAAGCTGTAACAAGCAAGAGTGGCCTCGTTGTGCTATCATCATCAGAACAATGCTGAATCACAAATGTACACACACACACACACACACACACACACATTAGAATCCTAAATAGCATCGAACTTTGGCAAAATCAAGACAAAATAGAGAGAGGGTATACCTTGACAGAGATAGTGCCGGCTAAAGCATCGAGATCTTCAAGCAAGATGCCGATACGGACCTCGTTCCATGGATCTCTGTACTGCTCGCGGAGAATGAAGTCAGTGGAGAAAGGGTAGAAAATGGTGGTTCGGCTATGAGAAGGGGTTCTGGTTAGAAGCTGGCTCTGAGGTGGAGCGTTAACAGGAGGATCAAGAAGTGATTCGAAGATTTTGGATCTGGCTTCCCATAAAGCTGTGGTGACCGGTGAGTGGTACATACCAGGCCACAAACTCAGAGGCTTCTTAGTTGAGTCACAAGGAGATGACGGTGAGGCGAAGGTGGAGACGACGGAGATGGGTCTCGGAGAATTCATGGTTGGATTGGATGATGATGAAGAAAGTGAGAAGCTTTCTCTTGGGTTTTTGAAAATGAGGGAAGGTGAAAGAGATGCTGGTGAATCATTCAATGGAAAGGTCATCGGTTTCCGTTGACTTTGGAGTTTAGATTGTTTCTTCTTTTGACATTGTTTTTATTATAAGGTTAACTTTAAAAGTTAAAAAAACTCCCCTCTGTCTGATTCATTCTCATCAAATTTATATAATTTTTATTTATTTCATTTTTCTGATTTCACAATAAAAACATTTTTTATTAGTATTAAGTACTAATGTTAGTTAAAAAAAAACACAAATTCCAGTGTTATAGTACCTAATAAATAATGGGATACAAAACAAGTGTAAAATCATTTTAACCAAATTGAGTAGTGCGCAAAATTTAGAAAGAAGCAAGGACGCAGTGGCAAAACCAAACCAGTGACGGTACTACGCACACCAAAAGCTCCGTATAAGCAGTAATAAGAGAGAGTGCATCTACAACAATATTTCATATTACACCCACACCATCGACAAGGAGAACCCAAAAATAAAATAAAAGAAAAGACAATACTTACTTAAACATATATAATGTAGTTATATATTTTATATCTTTGGACTGCTACGACAAAAGATGTCTCACCCTTCCTGCTTGATCAGCGAGCAACTATGAGCTCCTCGATGAAATCACCTTCACCTGATTCAGAGGGGATTAAGATATCATCATCGACGGTGAAGTTGTAGCTCTCTCCAATGGCCCTCAGAAGCTGATACACTTCAAACATGGTTGGCCTCTGCTTTGGTACTTCCGGTAGAACGCAGTTGCATGCTACTTTTAGCACTTTGAAGATCTCATCATCCACACCGTTCCCAAGTAAAGACCTGTCAATCGCTTCCTGCAGTTTTGATTCACTTGATAGCTTTGTAATCCATTCCACAAGGTTACCCTTGAAGCTTTCTTCCTCGCCTTCTTCAGATACTTTTGTCACACTCGTTGCTTTTTGGCCAGTTACTAGCTCTAGAAGCACAACCCCAAAGCTATAGACATCTCCTTTCGGAGTTGCGACCATGGTTCTTGAATACTCGGGAGCAACATAACCGAAATCCCCAAATTCTCCATTGACGAATGTGCTTAAATGGGTATCAATGGGGTTCATCAGCCTAGCTAGACCGAAATCCGAGATCTTGGGCTCGAACTCTGCAGTCAATAATATGCATTTCGAGCTTATGTTGCGATGGATGATCCTCGGGTTGCAGCTATGATGAAGCCACGCCAATCCTTTTGCTGCCCCAATAGCAATTTTCAACCTTGAAGGCCAATCCAAGGGCTTGAAGGACTCTTCATCTGCAGGATGTAACTGATCATAAAGGTAACCGTTTGCCATGTACTCGTATATCAGAAGCCTCTCCTTATTCGCAATACAATAGCCCAAGAGAGGGACTAAGTTTCTGTTTTTAACAGAGCCCAAAGTCTTCATCTCTGAGTCAAGCTCTTTCTCAGAACGTTGAGAATCCTGCAACCTCTTTATCATAAGTGGAGTCCCATCTTCAAGCACTCCTTTGTACATAGTCCCTGTTCTTCCTGTTCCAATGATGTTATCTTTCTTGAATTCCTCTGTTGCCTTCATAAGATCGCTTAATTTCATCTTCGAAACTGAGTTCTTAAACATGAAAACCTGAAAACTCACAAAACACCAAACATATATCATAAATTCAGAACATAACAACAACAGTACAACATGTGTCACTAAATCATCAATGAGGGTTTTTACCTTAACGCCTTTCTGTCCTTTCATCAAGCTCTTTGCCCATCTGTTTCCTTCAGGATCATCCTGCTTCTTCCTAACAACACCCATTTTACGAAAATAGAAGAACAAAACACCCCCAACGACTAATGCTGCCCCAGTCAATCCACCAACAGCCGCTATAATGATAACTTTACCACGAGAGCCATTAGAACTCTTACAGTCATCCAGAGGCTTACCACACAAATTCAGGTTATTAGCAAAACTCTCAGAGTTAATGCTGGTGCTGTTGAACTTTGGGATAGGACCTTCAAGACGATTGTCAGCCACAGAGAACGTTTTGAGCCGTCCGAGTAGCACTAACTGAGGAGGAAGCTGACCAGTGAACTGGTTATGCTGAAGCATAAGAGAGTTCAAAAAGGAAATGTTTGAGATACTAACAGGGATTTCACCAGAGAAACTATTGTAAGAGAGGTCCAAAGTAGTAACAAGGTGAATCACATCTGTAAGGTTTGATGGCAAAGGTCCAGAGAAGTTGTTTCTAGAAAGGTCTAAACCAGTCAGATCAGAACATAGCTTAATCCCCTGAGGAAACACTCCTCTGAGACCATAACCAGAGAGCTTAATACTCAAAACCCTATTCTCATCATCGTGCCAACAAGCCACACCACTGAACTTGCAGATGAAACCTTGTGCAGTCTGGTTCCCAAAATCCCAACTTGACAAATACCCATTTGGATCCTTAACTTGAGATTTAAAGGTCTTCAAGCAATCAATGTTGGCCTGATTTGCATCGGCCAAGCTAGACAGTAGAAGCAGCAAACAGAGACTATTCCCAAAGAAAATTGCAAAAACTAACCTACCACCCATGTTCTTCATAAATCCCTCCCCAAATTCCACTAAATGGGTAAAATCACTACAAACTAGAGAAACAAAATCTAGGGTTCTCTCCCATGAACATCAGAAACCTGTAAGCAAATAAAGAATCACAAAAATCAGAAAGAAGATAAAGCGATCTAAAATTGAGTTGACTTAGAAAAAAGTTTCCAAATTTTTTTTTATGAGAAATTCTAAGGAACTTACGAATGAAAATTAGAAATTGTACAAGACAGAAGCTTTGGTCTTTGTCGTCGTTGTCGTGCTCGGGTTCATCAGTGTTGAAGAGCACAATGAAGAAGAAGAAGAAGAAGAAACAGAAACCGCATCTGTGGCAAAGTGTTTATGAAAGAAGAAGAAGAAGAAAAGGGACTTTGAAATAATATAAAAAGGAGGAGTCGAGTCGTCTGGTGTGAGTGAGTTGACTGAGACTTTGGATCGTCGTCGTCGTCGTCTAGTGAAAGTTCGTGATGAATGGGGCAAAGCAAAAGAAAGAAACACTGATGAGAACGCAACGCAACGCAATGACCCAAACAAAAACCAAATTGGTCTTTCCGCGTTAAATGTTTTTTCTTCTTTTTCTCCTTTTTGACTTTTCAACATCATCATATCTTCTTGTGAGAGAGAGAGAGAGATGGACAAATTTTTCTTCCATTTTTGTTTTAAATATAAATCTGGATATTTTTCTACTGGTTTCTAGTTTTTGACCAAATCAAATAATAAAATATGTCATCCAAATCAGTTCACTCAATGATTCGTATGCTGTTGTTGTTTAACTTGTTACAGCCAGGAATTCCAAAAAGAAAAAAAATGAACTATTATATGAGTATATGTAATCCAAAAACATCAATGGGAAGTTGTGAGGTTTGGGTTTCTTGGTATAGATTGTGACAAATACCAATGTATTTAAGGAAATAAGAATATAGTATCATTGTATTATTATATGTTCATAATACCGTTGATCCAATTATAATTTTGTTTCAGAAAAGTGAAGTTTTTGTTCTGTTAACAATGTTTCAAGTTTCAAGTTTCAAGTTTCAACTGATAAATTTAAAAGGTGTCTTGAGAAAAAGATGTTTCGACTTCATATCTTCATTTCCCTTCGGCTGGTGGTTTTAGTGCTGGCTCTGGATAAAAATTGATAAAGCATGTTCTTTTCAGTTTTCATATCTCTATTAATTTGATCGGCCGATTTTTGTGTTAGAGGTTCATTGATCATGGTGTTGTGGATTCAAGAACAGAACACAAGAACAAAACACAAGTATTTCAATAAGAATTGCTCTCTTATTAATCTCAAGGAAACTATCTCAAAACCTTAAGCCTCTCAACACATAAGTTGTGCTACAAACTAGCACCTCCTTATATAGAGGACAACACCAAAACCAAAACCCAATAGGATAAGTCTACACAAACATATCTCTCTTAAGACATACTAATCCTTATCTCATTTAGATTCTCCTAAACATACTTGACTTTGTCCTCAAGTTATTGCAAGCTTACAACAACATTTTCCCCCCTAAGCTTGGAATCATCTTCACTCACTTCACATACTCCCATAAGAGTTCTCATCTCCTTAAATTTCATTCTTCCAAGAGCCTTGGTTAGAATGTCAGCTTTTTGTAAGTTTACAACAACATTTTCCCCCCTAAGCTTGGAACCATCTTCACTCACTTCACATACTCCCATAAGAGTTCTCATCTCCTTAAACTTCATTCTTCCAAGAGCCTTGGTTAGAATGTCAGCTTTTTGTAAGTTACCAGGAACATGCTCAACACTTACCTGTTCGTTCTCGACACACTCCCGTATAAAGTGAAAACGAGTGTGTATGTGTTTACTGCGGCCGTGAAACACAGGGTTCTTGGTGAGAGCAATGGCCGATTTGTTGTCGATCCGGATGACTACTCTCTCGCTTCTCCGCCCAGTCATCTCTTCAAGGAGTTCTTGAAGCCAGATTGCTTGTTTGGCTGCTTCTGTGGCTGCCATAAATTCTGCTTCACACGAGGACAAAGCAACAATCTCCTGCTTCTATGAACACCAAGTTATCGGCGACTCACCTAGATAAAACATATGTCCCGTGGTACTTTTGCCATCATCCACATCAACATTATACGAGCTGTCACTGTATCCCACAAGACGGACCTCACTTGTGCGTTTGTAAAACAGTCCAAAAGAGCATGTTCCTCGAAGATATCTAAGAATCTGTTTCAGACTTGCTCCATGTGACAACTTAGGATCTTGCATATACTTACTCAAAACACCAACACTATAAGCAAGATCAGGACGCGTGTGAATCAAGTATCGGAGGCATCCTATGCTTCTTCGATATTTCTGTCCATCAATAGCACCTTCTCTTTGTGACTTGGACAACTTCAAATTCATGTCCATTGGTATATGAGTTGAGTTGCAGTCTCCCATTCCAGTCTCTTCCAAAATTCTAAGAGCATATCTTTCTTGCTTCAGAATGATTCCTTCATCGAGTTGCCTTACTTCAATACCTAGGTAATATGTAAGCAGTCCAAGGTCACTCATTTCAAACTTCTCAGCCATTGCTTGTTTAAATTCGGAAATTGATGCTTGAGAGTTCCCAGTAACAAGCAGGTCATCCACATATACAGCCACGACAAGAAGCTCTTCCCCTATCTTCTTATAATACAAGGACGACTCCTTAGAACACCTCTGAAACTTCATCTCTCTCAAAGTCTGGTTTAGTTTTGCATTCCACGCTCTAGGAGCTTGTTTTAAGCCGTAGAGAGCTTTATGCAGCTTGTAAACTTTTCTCTCGCTCCCCTTGACTACAAAACCTTCTGGTTGATGAACAAACACTTGTTCATTGAGATCACCGTACAGAAACGCCGTTTTTACATCCAAGTGATGTATCTTCCATCCGTTTGAGGCTGAGTAAGCAATAATGAACCTAATTGTCTCCATTCGAGCCACATGTGCAAAGACTTCGTCATAATCGATCCCCTGTTTCTGTACATATCCTTTCGCCACTAACCTTGCTTTGTATTTGTTTAAGCTTCCATCTGAATTCCTCTTGATCTTAAATACCCATTTTAATCCAATCGGCTTCACTCCTGAAGGTAGCTCAACTAGGTTCCATGTGTTATTTTTCTCAATTGATGCAAGTTCATCTTCACATGCTCTTATCCAAATCTCTGACTTAGAAGCTTCAGCATAATTCCAGGGTTCTTCGTTAATAGACAGTAGAAGACCATCAAGTTCCTCATCATGGATAACATAATCTGATAGATACCTTGGTTGTGATATAACTCTTGCAGGTCGTCTTACTGTTGACTGTTGCAGATCACTGTTACCATCATCAATCGATTCATCGCCATCTTCTTCTTCATCAGGGCCTTGTCTCAGTTCTGGCTCTGTGAATGTCTGAACATCATTACCATCATCATCGTCTTCACCAGCTTGACTTATTAAACGAACTCTTCTGTTTCCAATATCACCAATCGAAACAGATAAATCTGAATAATCCTTATGTTCCTCTGTTTCGTCTTTTGTCCAATCCCAGCTTCTCCTTTCATCAAAGCGTACGTCTCGACTCACAATGATTCTTTTCCTTAGAGGATCGAGTAACCGGTATGCTTTAGAGCCTGGTTTAGTTCCTAGGTTCACCAACATTCTCGATATGTCGTCAAGTTTTCTTCTTCCCACAGACTCTGTTTTCGCAAACGCAATGCAGCCAAATGTCCTTAGATGATCAAGATTCGGCTTCACACCTTTCAGCATCTCATAAGGAGTCTTATCCACCAAGGACCTCGTCGCAATCCTGTTGATCAAGTATGTGGAGTGTCGTACGGCTTCCCCCCACAAGTAATTTGGTAAGTCCATATGCTTTAGGATACTTCTCGTCATTCCCAAAAGCGTTTTGTTTCTCCTCTCAACGACTCCGTTTTGTTGAGGTGAATACGGAGCTGTCAACTGTTGTACGATTCCATTTTGTTCACAGAAAGATTGGAACTCAGCTGAGTTGAATTCACCACCCCTATCAGTTCTGAATGCCTTGATTACACACTTAGTCTCCCGTTCAGCTATTCTTTTAAACTTCTTGAACTTATCAAGCGCTTCACTCTTCTCATTTAACAGGACTGTCCACATATAACGTGAAAAATCATCTATGATCACGAAGATATACCTTTTCTGAGCCATTGTTGACGGTGTGATTGGTCCACAGAGATCACCGTGTATGAGCTCCAATGCCTGTTTGGCTCTAAACAAGGTTGCCTTTGGGAACGAATCCCTTGTTTGTTTTCCAAGCAAACAAGACATACAAGTTTGTCTTTCAACTTTGATATTCGGTATGCTTGTGACCAAATCTTTGTTTATCATTAGTTTCATTGTATCAGTGTTAATGTGACCCAGTCGTGCGTGCCATGTACTCGAAACCGAGTTTGTTGAGACTAAGTGGAGACATTCAATACTCTCGACTTCCATCATCACCTTGTAAAGTCGATTTTTCGACCTTGATGTTTTCACAATCAGCCTTCCTGTTCGATCATACAGCATCAACTTGTCTTCTAGCATTCGTACCTCACAACCTGCCTCAGTAGCTTGGCCTAGACTCACTATATTACTCTTCAAGTCTGGTATATAGTAGATGTTATGTAGAGCTTTCTTCTCACCATTCTCAAGCAAAAATCTTATAGATCCTTTTCCTTTTATGTCAACTGGAGAATCATCTCCAAAACGAACCTTTCCCGATACATCCTCACTAAGTTCATAGAAAAACTTTCTATTTCCACTCATGTGGTTACTTGCTCCATTGTCAAGATACCATATGTTGTCGGTATCCATGCCAGCATCAAAGTTGCTCGGTTTCACCTTATCTTCCTGGAGATAGACCACTTCATTCATCATTAACTCATCAGCTGTATGAGTATCTTCATCCTTTCTCTCGACTATCTCTTGGAGTTTGAGTAATCTATCAGGACAATCAGAGGCATAATGGCCTTGCTTATCACATCGGAAACAAGTAATATGAGACAGATCTTGTTCCTTGTCCTTCTGTTGAAATCCAAACCTGCCACGACCTCTACCTCTGTAAGAACAAACTCCTCGTCCCCTTCCTCTGTTCCCTCTGAAAGGGTTTGAATTGACAAACATGAGTTTGCCTTGGTCATCATCTTGATCCTCCTCCTCTTCTCCGATTCTTTCTTCATAGGCTTTTAGGCGTCCTACAATGTTTTCGAAGCTTGTTTTGTTCAAGTCAAGTACTTGCTCAAGAGAAGCAACTATGTGAATGAACTTCTTTCGAGGAAGACTTGACATAAACTTCTTAACAATTATAGGTTTTTCAAACTCCTTGCCTAAAGCAGCTGATTTTGTCGAAATTGCAGAGAGTTTCTCTACGAAGTCATCAATTCTCTCGTTGTCTTTCATCTTTAGGCGATCAAATTCTGCCATTAGGGTCTGCAATCTCGCCTCTTTTACCATATCAGCTCCTACATGTCTCGCTCGTATAGCTTCCCACATCTCCTTTGCTGTTTCTTGATCACCAATTTGAAGAGTAAGAGAGTCGGGAATGGATTGAACGATGAGAGCGATCGCCAAATCATTCTTAGTTTCATCGATGTTTCCCTTCTCAATTACTTCCCAAGCTTTGTGAACCCTGAGACATATCTTCATCTTCATGGCCCATACAGTGTAATTGCTTGAATTCAGCATGGGACACTTAATGGATGAAGATCCTCCTCCTTCAGACGAACCGAGGTTGTCATCTTTTCTTGTCACCAAAGCTTTGTCTTCTCCACCCTCTGTTAACGACTTCACGTCTTCTCCTGCCATTGTTTCGGCTCTGATACCACGTGTGGATTCAAGAACAGAACACAAGAACAAAACACAAGTATTTCAATAAGAATTGCTCTCTTATTAATCTCAAGGAAACTATCTCAAAACCTTAAGCCTCTCAACACATAAGTTGTGCTACAAACTAGCACCTCCTTATATAGAGGACAACACCAAAACCAAAACCCAATAGGATAAGTCTACACAAACATATCTCTCTTAAGACATACTAATCCTTATCTCATTTAGATTCTCCTAAACATACTTGACTTTTTCCTCAAGTTATTGCAAGCTTACAACAACAGGTGTTAAAAGCGACAAAAATTAACAATATTTGAAAATATGTAATGGTTCTGAGCTAAACAGTTGTTGATGTCATTTCTTACAAGACCATTTATCGGCTTTATCGGCTTTGTCGGCTTTTTCTGAATAACAACCGCTCTACAGAAATAGTAGAACAAAAGAATCCCAGAACAATTCCAACGAGAAATGCTGCCACGGTAAATCCAGCTAGTGCCGCTAAAATAACAAATTTACCATGAGAGTTGGTCGAAGTCGTCTTACAATCATCCAGAGGCTTACCGCACAGATTCAGGTTATTAGCAAAACTCTCTGAGGTAATGCTGGCACTGTTGAACTTTGGGATTGGACCTTCGAGATGATTGCCAGCCACTGAAAACGTTTTGAGCCGTCTAAGTTGCCCTAGCTGGGGAGGAAGAGTACCCGTGAACTGGTTATGATGAAGCTGAAGACTGTTCAGATAAGTAATGTTTGAGAATAACATAGGAATATCACCAGAAAAATTATTGTAGGAGAGGTCTAGAGTCGTAATAAGTGGAGAGTACAAGGAAATGTTGGATGGTAAAGGCCCAGAGAAGTTGTTGCTAGAAAGGTCTAAACCAGTCAGATCATAACATAGCTTAATCCCCTGAGGAAACACTCCTCTGAGACCAAAACCAGAGATCTTAATACTCAAAACCCTATTCTCATCATCGTGCCAACAAGTCACACCAGCGAACTTGCAGATGAAACCTTGTGCAGTCTGGTTCCCAAAATCCCAACTTGACAAATACCCATTTGGATCCTCTACTTGAGATTTAAAGGTCTTCAAGCAATCAACGTTGGCCTGATTTGCACCGGCCAAGCTAGAAAGTAGAAGCAGCAAACAAAGACTATTCCCAAAGAAAATTGCAAAAACCCTACACACCATCATATATCCTGGAACCAAATAGTAAATTATAAATAGCAACAATGCAACTGGAGATTCTTCACACTAAAAAATAAAAAAGAATGCGTTGACTTAAAGCTGATGATAACAACTCACAATATATTGCGGGAAATTTGCAAGGAACTCACAAATGAAAATAAGAAATACAAAGAGGAGAGGTTTGGTCTTAGTCGCCGTGGTGATCTTGTGCATGTGTGTTGAGCAAACCTGTTGTGAGTGTTAATGAATGATGAAAGGACTTTGAATAATATAAACGAAAACCTGTTGTTGAGCAAGTCTACATACTTGGATGGTCCCTTGCCTTGTGGAAAAATCAAACAAAAGTTCGTAAAGAATGGGCCGGGGAAAAGAAGAAAAAAATACTGATCAACGTAAAAACTCGAACAAAATTGGTCTTTTGTGTGTTTAATGTAAAAAGCCGAAAAATATCTCATCTATTTTTTATTTGTATGTTTAGTACCTCGTTTTTTGTAGTTGGAAGAAAAATACCTCATTTAATTATTATTGGCTTAAAATTAATTTTTATATTGTTGCCGGATTCTAACCCGCGGTTTACAGATCATCAAACGGGCGTTAAAATCAAATCACATGTGTGTATATAGAAATATACAATACATTTACCTTATTTATGTGATATGTTGTTGTAGTGTAGTGGTTAGAAGTGGGTTGGTTTTGTCTCCTAACCATGCTTCGAACCCCCCTCTTCCCCCGAAACTTTTTTTTTTTTTTTCACCTTCTTCACTAATCGCAACCCTAACCTCCATTGGTGTGGCCGCCTAAAACCAAAGCTTTCAAATCCATCCATTACAACTGATTTTCCCGATCTAATAAACGACATCGATTTCTTCATCACTTAGCCAACCGTCGATGTATCCACTACAAACAACGGCGAGGATAATCATTGGGGAGAGTTTGTATGACTCTTCAGATTCTCGAGATGAAAAAAAATAAAAATCACATTTGATTCGTCGGATCTGATTCAGAAAATCTCAAAACACAACAGATAGTTGAGCGAGTATTGATAGAAAGACTTTTAAGAGTCCAAACAGTCAAACACTCTTCTTCAACAATTCTTTTGAGTTTTGACTGATCGTGTGAAGAAGAAACCAATGATAAAAAAAAAATGTTTTGGGGGAGGAGGGGGGTTCCAAGCGTGGTTAGGAGACAAAACCAACCAACTCCAAACCACTACACTACGACAACATAACATGTAAATAGGGTAAATGTATTGTATATATCTATGTAAACACGTGTGATTTGATTTCACCACCCGTTTGATGATCTGTAACGTCCGTTAAAGACTGTTAAACCGCGGGTTAGAATCCGGCAACAATATAAAGATTAAATATTTTTAAGCCAATGATAATTAAATGAGGTATTTTTCTTCCAACGAAAAAAGACGAGGTATTAAACGTCCAAATAAAAAATAGATGATGTATTTTTCGGTTTTTTCCCTTCTTTCTTCTATTATTCATGATCAACATCAGTATCATCAGTTTTTAAGAGATGGACAAATTAGTTTCCATTTGTATCATCAGTTTTTAAGAGATGGACAAATTATTTTCCATTTGATATTTCGCTTTTTGATTTCTTTAATTCATTTGGTGTTGTGTTTATGATGGTTTGGACAAAATCAAATACTAAAATACTAGGTGATACCCCGTGCTACAGCACGAGATTATATATTTTGTTAATTACTTTTTTTGTAATTTGTATTTTTGTAATATAGTTTTTTATTTTGACTTATTTTCTTTGTTTATATAGTGTTTATTTGTATATTTGGGGTTATACAGTAAATTGGAAATCTTAATAGAGTAAATAGTTTGTAAAATGTAGTTTTTCACGGAAACAGACACACCGCAATATTGGATAGTAGTTTTGTAAGAGAGTAGACACTTCGCAATATCGGATAGTAGTTTTGTAAGAGGATAGACACACCGCAATATCAGATAGTAGTTTTGTAAGAGGATGGGTTTTTCTTTATTTTGGTTTGTCGTCAAAAGAGGAGAAGTTGCTTGTTAAATTTTAATGTGAGATATTTCAATGGTTAGGAAACCATTGTATTTATAGTGAGATTAGGTATATTTAGGTTATCATTTAGAAGTTAATATTTGATATATCAAATCTCAGAAAAATTGTAAAAAACCAATTTAATTTATAGTTTCATAAAAATACCTGTTTTAACGGGTTTAACTCAAACTTTTTTCTGTTTTAAAATTTTTAAGAGTAAAAATATTAATATTACTTAAATATTTTATAGACTTAAATATATTATAATATTTTAAACATTTGAAGGAGTTCAAATATTTATAATAATTTAAACATTCTATAAAAATTTAAATATTTATAATCTCTTAAACTTTTTTAAAAAACGTAAATATATTATAATATGTTTACTTTTAAAAAGTTTAAATATGCTCAAATATAGAACCTAATTAAACTGTTAAATTTGGATATCTGATAAATCAAGCTTCCTGCTCATTTGTACTCAAAACATATTAGTCATATATTTATAGTGATTATGAACCATATTCCAAAATATTTAGTCGATGTGGGATATACAGTACACATTTTCTGTAAATTAGTTTACAACTTTACATATATATAATTTCTGTATTTTTTATTCTTTCCATCTATACTAATCATAATTAATTACTATAATTTCATTAAGGAAATATTGAAAAATCTAAAGTAAATGATGATTTGTTTTTATTTAATTGTATTAAGTTAATTTGTTGTTTCCGTAAATATCTCACAATATAAAAGCAAATCAAATAAGTTTACATATATATACAATTTCGTATTTAATCTATTGATTATTTTGGAAGCAACAAAGTCACAATCCATAAGTATTAAAGATTTCTCATTATTATTAATATTCGTAATAATTATAGGGATTAAGTATGGTAGTAGTTAATATTTGATATTATTGAAGCCATTAAATACTCGATACCAGTTTCTTTATTTATAGGGATTATACATCTGTTTGGTGACGGAAATAATTATTTTTGAACCAAACCAAAAACAGGATCCGAATATTATAAACATGGAGTACAAACAGATCTGCGAGTTTTATTTCTTCTGTTTCCATGTCATACAGGATCCGCGTCCCGACCCGGTAGTAATTTATTAGTCGACTCAAGGGTATAATGTCATTAATCAAAATCGAAACTATAGATTAATTTAATTAAATTAAGTGATTCTCTAATCATTTTTAATGAAAATGTATCTAAACAAAGTCATGGTCCAATTTGAGTATAGTGATTACTTCAGCTTTACTAGAATTGATGACGATATCCATAAGAAATAAGGCGATTCACTAATATAAGATTTCAAGAAAATGAATAGACGTAACCCAAAATAATGAATGAGAAGCTGCAATTTACCAACGCATAGTAATTTTTATTATTTTATAAAATCTTACTCCTAATCACTCGCGTTAATTCATGGGGTAAATAAATACTGTAATCTCCAAAAGAAGCATCACTTGTCCGAATTCAAATATATCCAAAATGATGTGACAGGTTCTAATCGAATTCAACAACTGTAATTGCAATCACACACAACAGTATATGTGAGATCGTATCCACAAAGACTATGCTAGCACGTACACTTCGAAATTTTGTATGATTTAATTTACATCAAGTTAGAAGAACAACCAAAATAAAAAATGATTAGAATAACAAACGAAATCTGAAAACGATGTAGGAATGTGAGATAAGCGTTAGGCATCAAAATATTCACAGAGAATCATAAAATAAAAGAAACAAACAAATTGTAAGGAATTGAATAAGAAACATCTAAACTCATAACACAAATCAATAGTTGATATAATGGTTATAGAACCAACTAGTATGTTTTACGACCTAATAGACTAAACTTGTAGTTTGTTATCAACATGTAGTAAAGCGATCAAATTTCGATTGTTCATTAAACCCTTGAACATATGGACCGAATTAAAATATTAGCTAAAAACGCTAACTTGTAGAAAGTAGATCTATTTAAGATGATATAACA
Organism: Camelina sativa; assembly: GCF_030686135.1. NCBI lineage: Eukaryota > Viridiplantae > Streptophyta > Magnoliopsida > Brassicales > Brassicaceae > Camelina > Camelina sativa. Next base: position 38,617,170 of record NC_141890.1, read on the forward strand.
ACATAATTTGGTTAAGCAATAATCATTAATAAAGAAAACCTATTTGTGTGATGCTTTACGAGGTAAACACAAACATGATGTTTGTTTTTTTGTAGCAATGGTTCCACTTTTGGTGAAAAGGTCTCATTCAAACTGAAAGATATGAGAAGATGAGTGATTGATTTATAATTTGTACCTACACATCTTGGATAAATGAAAAAAAAAAATCTTTTTCTATAGTGATTTGAGTCTTCTCTTTATGACTCAAACAGGGTGAAGTTAGGTTTGTAGCATTGCCTCGAGCATGAAGCCACATAGGTTAAAGATTGAGTGTGTGTTTGGTAAGGGAAGTTTTTAGGAATTTAAAAGGGTTGGTACCAAAAATAAAAACATAGAGAGGATGAAGATGCCAATTAATGGGAAAGAGAAAAAAATAAAGGAGGAAAGAGTAAATTACAAGGAATTCAAGTTCCCCAGCAGCTTCAGACAAACTCACGTGACACACAACTTTAAAAGGATTTGACTAGAACCACTCCGGTCACTTGGTCCGACCTAGGGATGATGGTGAAGTACGAGCCACCACACCACACGCTCCACACCAGACCAACGTGCTCACGTGCCTGCCTACTAGAGAGTTAAGCAAAATTGGGTGTGCTTAATAAAAGTGTCTGTTATAAATCTTACTTTGCTTTATTTTTGTTGTTTGGCCTCTCTTCCACTTTCCTCTTTCCTTTTTAGGGATTTCACTTTCCCCTTCTTTCCTCTCTCTCTCTCTGCCTAACCTCGATTTCTCTCTCGATCGCTCTTCAACATGGATCTACGATCTTCCGGTGCTTCTTGAATTTTTCTGATCTCTTTTTTTTTTTAGGGGTTTACTTCGGTTTGATTTCTTCCGGGTAACGTTGTTTTTTTGTTTTTGTTCTTCTTTCTATTGAAGTGTATTCTTTATGTTGTGCTTCTCGAGTTCGTGTTCACTGTAGCTAGGGTTTGCTGATTTCTCCATTAATAACGAAAGTTTTCTTCTAGGATTTTGAATTTTGCTCTTGAAGCTTGTTTGTGTTATGGATTGAGTAGTAATTTCACGGAATCAGTGAATCAGCTTGCCTTTTGTAAAAACTCTCATTTTGTTTATCTGTTTGCTCTCTGATGAAATTCGTATTGTTTCAGCTTAGTTTTTATTTTTGTATCAGTTCGTCGGATTAGTTCTTGAAGATGAGTTTGTTTCTCTGTGGGTATCTGTACGAATATGATTTTTTTTTTCTTGAATCGGTTGAATTTTGTGGGGGTTTCAAGTTCATTTCTCTTTTACTTGCTTGCAGGCCATTTACTTACTTAGTCATCCACTATGAGTTTTGTTTACAGAGCTGTTTTGGTTTTTTATCTTGAACGAGTTAAGATGTTATTGGACTCCTGAATCAGTGATAGTTTTGACTGATCATTGTATCTCTGTTCTTGATGATTTATTTTTGTAGTTGTTTGTGTCGTTCGGGATTTGGGATATCTTGGAGCTTTACTTGCAGCTTAGACATTGGACTTATTTGAATTGGTAACTTTTTTTTGTGTTTGAAGATTTATTGCTCCCTCTTTCTCTGTGGATATCTTATTCTTCAATAAGATATGTAGTTCTGACATGAGTGATTTATTATTCAAGACTTTTTAATTTGTACTTAAATTACCTTTTTCTCTTTAGCTCTTTTGTGATGGAGGATACTCGGTCAGTTGCTTCGCTAATGGACTCTACATCGTCCAAGATTCAGCAGCTTCAGAAGGCGTTTGCTGAACTTGAAAGTCAGCGTGCTGTAACACTTAATCTGAAGTGGAAGGAACTCGAGGAGCATTTTCATGGGCTTGAGAGGTCCTTGAAGAGGCGGTTTCATGAGCTTGAAGATCAAGAAAAAGAGTATGAAACCAAAACTAGGAAAGCCCAAGAACTGTTGGAAAAAAAGAAGGCAGCTGTTGAGGCTAAGGAGAAGGCTTCGCTAGAAAGGCTTCAGAAGAAGAGAGACGCAGCTATGTTTACTATAAACAGTGCTTTGGATAAGTACAGCAATGCTCCCATCAGTAAACCTTCTATTGGTGAACGTTGGCCACAAAATGGTGTAAGGGATTCACCCATTGCATTTGCTGCTGATAGTAGTATTGCCGATGATAATCCGGATGGTACTGTGCAAGATGTTCAGATCTCACCTGTGATGGGAAATTTTGAGGTGAAGGCTTATCCACAGTTACTGAAACTGTGCGTGGATATGGACTCAACAGGGCTCCATAAGTTTGTATCAGATAACCGCAAGAACCTTGCATCACTGAAGGAGGAGATTCCTATTGCATTCAGAGCTGCAGCAAACCCAGCCAGCTTAGTGTTGGACTCTTTGGAAGGGTTTTACCCAATGGAGGCGCCAACTGCTGATGGAAAGAAAGACGCTAACCTCCTGGGCATGCGCAGGACCTGTATCATGTTGATGGAGTGCCTTAGTATACTGTTGTCTGGTTTGGGCCTCAACTCCCTTTCTACTGTTCTCTCAGAAAGTGTTAAGCAGAGAGCAAAAACTATTGCAGAAGGATGGAATCCACTGCTCGAAACTCTTGACATGGATGCTTGCAATGGTAATTCTTTAGAGGCTCATGCATTCCTGCAACTGCTAGCCACTTTTGCTATTGTTTCCGACTTTAAAGAGGATGAACTCTTGAAGCTGATCCCCATGGTTTCACGTCGCCGTCAGGCAGCTGAGCTGTGCCGTTCTCTTGGACTTTCAGAAAAAATGCCTGGTTTGTTTTCTAAAATTTTGGATATGGCTGATTATCTTACAAGTTATGACATTTCGATGGGAAATTTGGTGTTTTGTATTCATGTGAGTATTTGAGTTAGGTCTCTGGTCAAGGACCTAAACACGACGTGGATTATGTTTTTACAATTTTAGTAATATTCAGATTCTCTACCTTCAGCATGGATCTTAATCTTTGATGTGCTGTTCCTTTCATTCCAGGTGTAATTGAAGTTCTCATGAACAGTGGAAAACAGATTGATGCGGTTAACTTGGCATTTGCGTTTCAACTCACAGAACAGTTCCCTCCTGTTGCATTACTGAAATCTTACTTGACTGAGGCCAGGAGATCCTCCTCCCAAGGCAGACCTGGCAATGCATCTCCTGCTGTTCAGGCAAGTATTTCCTGACTTAATAACTTGAATTATATATCAATTGTAAGAGGAAATTAAGAGCTTTGTTGTTAATAGACGTTGCCTAGAACGATTGGTCTGATCTTTATTGAACTACTGTTACCTTTTCTTGAGCATCTGGCTCTTAGTAAATTTCACCTCACTGGAAAATCTATGAGCTCTGTTCATCAGTTAGCTGTCATCATCTCTTTACTTCAGACTAATAAAAATCCGTATAACTCAAAACCGATGCATTCATTATCAGTTATTTTAGGTGTATAAGATATCATAGTACTTGCTGATGCTACATTCAGCCTCAGATTTTCGTACATAATTTTATATTTGTGTACCAAAAGCAGGATGAGTTCAATGAGCGGGAGCTCACGGGGGTTAAAGCTGTGATAAAGTGTATTGAAGAGCATAACCTGGAAGAGCAGTACCCAATTGAGCCACTTCAGAAACGGATTCTCCAGCTCGAGAAGGCCAAAGCAGAGAAAAAGAGAGCAACAGAACCCACAAAGCCTCAGCCAAAACGACCACGTGGTGCTCAACCCCGAGTCAGTGACAACAACAACAATAACAACAACAAGACAGGATATGGTAGAGTCATCCCTGAAAGGTACCCACAGTATGTGTATGACAACAGACCGTTCCTTAGCGGTCCAATCATGGCAGCACAGGCACCGCCACCGCCTGCTCCTCAGACTTACACTTTCAGTCCCGCTCCTGCTCACGGGAACTTCTACGGGAACTGCTACCAGTACCAGGCTCCTCCTCCTTACTTTCACTAGTGATCAAAAGAAGGTGATGGTGAAATGTGACTGTGACTCCCCTTTGGTGTTAACTTGTGTGGCAGCTCTTTTTTAACTCCTCTCTCCTTAGTTGTTTCCCTTTGATGTTGTTGTGTACGGATGATTTTAGTATTTTTAAGGATCAACCCTACCCAAAACAAAAAAAACAAAAACACTCTTGAATTTTCTATTAATTATCTTTAATGTTGTATTGTTTTTCTCTCTTTCCACCAGAAAAATACATAATCCATCAAGAGGTGATTAGTACTAATTAAACCGGCTCGGTATGATGCCAAATATGGACGCAAACCGACCTTAAACCAACAACACTAAACCCATTCTCTCGAAATATCTTTTCAATTTTCAATTTTGAAAATATCTTTCACTCCTTCGAAAGTCCCAATTCTCTCGCTCTCTGATATCTCCCGCCAACAATCGAAATGCGAATCGCCGAAATCACCACGCCGGACCTCCGTCTGCATCATCGGGAAACCGAGTCGCGCACTCAACATCCTCTCCTCTCCGAGATCGAGCTCTTGATCCAACAATCTGAAGCCATTTCCAAAAATCAGCCCCTTCCTCAATCTCTCCCTATTTCTCTCAGACAATCCCTAACTCGGCTGAGTCAACTCGCTCCTTTTCCGGATAACTCCTTCAAGCTCACCATATGGAAGCTCAGCTTTCGTCTCTGGAACGCTTGTGTTGACCTCTCTAACGCCGCCTCTCTCCAGTCCTCATCTACCTCCGCCGAGAGCATCGCGAATCTCAGACATGTCGCCGCCGATATGCTATTTCTCGCTAAGGATGTCAACGGAGTCCCATCTCCGACGATTAAGTCCTCTATCCTCTACTATCGGACTGGTCTAGTGTGGCACAGTCTCAAAAAGTTCGATCTCGCCTCCGATTGCTTCGAGAGAGCCACCGAAATCGTTTCCAAAATTGATATCGCGAAAATTTCCGATGCCGGTGAAAAGAAACTGTTTCTGGATCTTAACCTAGCGCGATCTCAAACTGCTTGGGAAATTTCTGATCGGAATTTAGCTGTAACGTTGCTTAATCGAGCGAAGAATCTGTTGTTTGGCTCACCGGAGCATTACAAATCGCTCTCAAATCAATTCCTCGCGTTTGGTAAAAGCTCCTTGGCCAGAGATGACGACGATTGCGGTCTAAACGATGCTCTCAGGCTCATGAATGAGGCGTTGGATCTTTGTGAGAAGGGGCTGGGTACAGGAAAAACTCGGGAAGACACCATGGAGTTCACTTCCATGAGAATTAAAACTCTCCGTTTCATCTCAGCAGTGCACTTGCAAAAGGGAGAGTTCGAGAGTGTGATTAAATGTGTGAAAGTTCTCAGGAATGGAGGAAATGGTAGTGATGTAGCTGATCAACATGCTTCCTTACCTGTGTTGGCTATGAAAGCTTGGTTAGGGCTTGGGAGGCATAGTGAAGCAGAGAAGGAGCTGAGAGGTATGGTGGGAAACAAAGACATTCCAGAGGCAGTGTGGGTATCTGCTGTGGAAGCATATTTCGAGGTTGTGGGGACTGCTGGAGCAGAAACTGCGAAGGGTGTGTTCTTAGGTCTGTTGGGAAGGTGTCATGTTAGTGCAAAGGCAGCGCTTAGAGTGGCCCATCGGGTGCTTGGTGAAAGTAGAGGAGGTGATAATGGTTCGAGAATTAGGGCGAATGTTGTGGCTCAGCTCGTATCAGACGAGAGAGTTGTTGCTCTCTTTGCTGGTGAAGCAGTGACCAAGGAGAGGAAGGCAATACATTCTGTTCTCTGGAACAGGTATGTTTTTGCCGTTCATGTAACTGTCATCTCCTTTGGTTACATTGGTGTGTCTAAGTTATTGCTTATTTAGTCAACTGAGTGATTCAACTTGGCCACAGCAATTGATTGGTTCCTGTTGTTTTATTTTCCTAAAGTGTCCTGGGAATCTAATATGGGTTTCTCTTGCTGTTTACAGTGCTTCAGATCATTTCCGTGCTAAAGATTATGAGACAAGTGCAGAGATGTATGAGAAATCAATGCTCTATATCCCACATGATATAGAAAATAGAGTTTTCAGAGCCAAAGGCTTCAGGGTTTTGTGTCTTTGCTACCTCGGGCTCTCTCAGCTAGATCGAGCTCTTGAATACATAGAAGAAGCTGAAAAGGTACACATTTATCTATGGAATTTCTATTTCCAACTGTTCTCCTAGTTGGATCTTTCACTCAGAATTGCTAACTAGTTTTCTGTCTCTGCAGCTTGAGCCTAATATTGCTTGCTCTTTTCTTAAGGTAAACTGTCGTTTTCCCCACAGTACGCTTTAATTCAACATATGGCCTTCAGCTACCTAGCAATTTGAGATTTTTTGGAATAAATCCTATTAAGCAACATCTCTTTGCTTCTGATTCTTGCAGTTCAAGATCTACTTGCAACAGAAGGATCACAGTTGTGCCATCGGTCAGATCAATGCAATGACGTCCTGCCTTGATTTTTCTTCAGATTATCTGTCCCTTTCAGCGCATGAAGCTATTTCTTGCCAAGCGCTTCCAGTTGCAATTGCATCTCTTTCGAAGTTTCTCAGTTTCCATATCTCAGGAAAGACCATGCCTACCACAGAGGTCGTGGTCTTCCGTACCTTAGTCACTATACTGACTCAGGACATTGGCAGTGAAACACAAGCGCTTGAATTTATGTTGCAAGCTCAGAGCAGGTCAGCGAAGATTGGGGCAGAATGTTTCTTTGGATCAGGAGAGACTGGAAAACGAGAACAGAATTGGTTTGCTGTGAATTGCTGGAATCTTGGGTCAAGATGTGGGAGTGCAAAGAAATATGAGCTCTGTGGTGAATTCATGAGGCTGGCATCGGAGTTTTACGGCTGTTTGAATACTGATGAATCAGGAGAAAACAAAATGATGATTTGCCGGTCTATAATATTAAGTGTTACTGCTATGATTGCTTTAGAAAAGCAAAACAAGAGCGCACTGACTGAAACCGAAGTGAAACTCGCTGGAGAATTGCTCGTGAGAGCTGGAAAGGTCTCTTACTCGCCTCTTTGTTAATATTAGTACCATTACTTGCTGAGATTTACCTTCCAGTGCACTAATGTATGGTTAGATATATGCAGATTATGTCTTCTTCGCTCTCAGATGGTAAAGATTGTACAATGGAGCCAGAATTCATCTTCATGTACACCTTAGTTGCATATGACATACACGGAAGGCTCGACAATTATGCATTCCAGCTACTTGTAGTAAAGACGTTTGCTGGTTCCAAGTCTTGCAACTATAACTATCTTCTCCAACTTGGAATTTTCGCCTCTCAAAGTCCATGGTCCAACCTGGACGTGTCAACGTTTGCTCTTAACGAATGCCTATCCGCTCTGATCGCATCTGCTTCACCAGATTACCCAACCATAGCTCTCATAATCAGGAAGCTGATCTCCATATCCAGCGTCCACAAAGGTGATACAGAGGATGAAGAAGCGATCCAAAAGATGTACAAACAAGCATACAGAATCATGGTTGGTTTAAAAGAAGGGGAATACCCGACTGAGGAAGGGAAATGGCTCGCAATGACAGCTTGGAACCGAGCAGCATTGCCCGTGAGGCTAGGACAGTTTGAGACCGCTAAAAAATGGCTGAGCATCGGTTTGGAAATTGCTGAGAAGGTTACAGGTATGGATACTTATAAAGCTTGTATGCAGGATTACTTGGCTGGTTTTCAGACCAAAGTTCCTTCTGCATAGTGTCAGTCACTGTAACTGTTTACATAGTATAACTGTCATAAATCGATATATAGAATACACCAAATCCACTAGAAAAAGACTTCTTGAAACATGTATTACACCTATTCTTCTAATCGGGGTTAGAATATCCCAAACATCCATCTAAGTTTGAATAGGTTGTCTCCTAGCATCTAGCAAACATAATAATCTCCTTTAAGATCATAACATTCATCTCTCATGGGAGAGTTATGCAAATCTAGCTAAGAACAAAATTCATTTGACCGTAGATTTTATGATAGAAAGAGTTTGGTGGTCGTGTATAGTTACTATTAATTCACTTAGTTTTAGGTGGAGGCCTATAAAACTTAAAGATTACAGAGGAAGTTGACTGACTTTTTATCATATGAGATCGTTTACTTTTGAGATGAGACGACCCTCACCATTTTCTTCTACTTCTAGATATCTTTGACCATCTAATATATGTAATCCTCACACTAAGTACTTGTTGAATAGTTCTGTCGGCACAGGATTAAGGATAATACTATCCAAAAGCTATGGGGTTGAATTTTTTTTTTTTTTCTGCTAAAACTTGGTCAGTCGATAAATTATGTCCAATAGATTCTTCATTTTCATATATTCTTCTTTCTTACTTTCGTCACTAAACATTATACATTATAGTCGGATTTATCCTAAAATAATGACTTAAGATACGAAAGAGTACAAGACTTTAGTACTACGAAATTTCTCTTTTTATTTTTTTAATTGTAATCCGTTGACTATTGTCATCCTCCAACAAATTCGTTAACTTTGAACTTTTCTTCTTCTAACATGCGATTTTTTAATTTATATTTTAATAGAATAGAGAAAATGTAAAACACAGGATGGGACATGGGTTGGCTAAAAGCTTAAAATCAGTTATATAGATTGAAAAAAAAAATTATAATGTGTAAAGCAGAAAACGTGTGGTTTCTTCTTCCTCCAAGGTTTAATAATGGAGAGATTTTGTTGTATTAAAAACTCTGTTTTGCTCTCGTTTCTTCTTCTTCTGTTTTTCTTCATTCCCAACTGTTTTACTTGGAGTCAAAACGACGATGATGATAAATGGGTTCGGGTCCCCATCGGGTTGGTTTTGGATTTGGGTTCCGTGGAAGGGAAGATAGTGAGAAGCTCTGTTTCCATGGCGCTTTCTGATTTCTACGCTATTCACAATGATTACAAAACAAGAGTCTCTCTCTCAGTCAGAGATTCTCATGGAGAGCCTCTCCTTGGTCTTGCTTCTGGTACATACTCCATTAACCTTCAACCTCTCAACACAAATCACCTTCTTTGTTTCCATTTTTGTTTTTGCGATTATTCATATATACACTCACAATCTTCGTTAATGAAACAGTTGTAGAGTTGCTGGAAACACAAGGAGTGGAAGCTATAATTGGCGGGAACTCATTGCTAGAAGCGAAGCTTATGGCGGAACTTGGAGAGAAAGCTAGGGTTCCTGTGGTATCGCTTAACTCTCCCATGTCATTGTCATTGAGCAATTACAGTCACTTGATCCAAGTCACACATGATTCTGCCACAGAGGCTAAGGGAATCACAGCTTTCATCGATGGGTTTAATTGGAACAGTGTTGCTGTTGTTTATGAAGATCATGATGATTGGAGAGAAAGTATGCAACCCATGGTGGACCATTTCCATGAGAACAACATTCGTATACAGTCCAAGATTGGTTTTACTGTCTCTTCAAGAGAGGATTCTTTGATGGATCGGTTACAGAAGCTGAAGGACTTGGGAACTACTGTCTTTGTTGTTCATTTGTCTGAAGTTATTGCAACTCGTCTTTTCCCATGTGTTGAGAAATTAGGGATGATGGGTGACGGGTTTGCTTGGATTCTAACTGCAAGAAGCATGACTAGTTTACATGAGTCCGTTGATGATTTCTCAAAGGAGGCAATGGAAGGTGTGGTTGGTTTCAAGTCTTATATACCAATGTCAAAAGAGCTTCACAACTTCACTTTGAGATGGAGATCACTCCCTGTTGAAGAAGTTATTGAGGGTGAGACTACTCGGTTGAGTATCTCTGGCGTATGGGCTCACGATATCGCTTGGGCTCTGGCGAGTGCAGCTGAAGTTACAAGGATGCCAAATATATCATCAACTTTCCTTGAGGCAATCACAGAGAGTAGGTTTAAGGGTTTGAGTGGTGATTTCCAATTGAATGATAAGATGTTGTTGTCAGACAAGTTTGAGATTGTGAATATGATAGGATCAGGTGAGAGAAGGATAGGATTCTGGAATTCTCATGGTAGTTTCAGCAATAGAAGACATTTATCTTCTACTCATGACAAGCTGGAGACCATAATTTGGCCGGGTGGGTCGGCTCAAAGTCCAAAAGGTAGTATTCGAAGAGAGAGCGATAGAAAAAAGCTGAGGGTTCTTGTTACATCTAGCAATAGATTCCCAAGACTGATGAAGGTAGATACTGATCCAGTGACACATGAGATAACAAATGTCGAAGTGTTCTGTATAGACGTCTTTCAGGCTTCCATTGCACCTTTCAACTATGAAGTGGAGTACATACGTTGGCGCAATGGAAGTAACTATGACAATCTTGCATATGCACTTCATAGCCAGGCTCGATTTTACGATTACAAATACTTTTTCATATATGTAGAGTGTGTGGAAACTGAATCACTTCCATTGAAATTTTGTGTTGCATCCCTTAGAAAGACAAATATGATGCGGCCGTGGGAGACATTACAATCACTTCTAATAGATCGACGTATGTTGATTTTACGTTGCCATTTACTGAAATGGGTCTTGGAATTGTAGCAGCAAAGGAGAGAAGTATGTGGGTGTTCTTTGAACCTCTAACACCAGACCTTTGGATAACAAGTGCAGCTTTCTTTGTCTTGACGGGTATTATAGTTTGGTTGATAGAAAGACCTGAGAACCCTGAGTTCCAAGGATCTTGGCCACAACAAATTGGAGTTGTGCTTTGGTTTGGATTCTCTACCCTTGTTTATGCTCATAGTAAGTTATCACCATTTCACATTTGTATATGCCAATCTTGGTCAGAAAAGATTGAAAGAGATGCTTATTTTTTGCTGCTTACTATGTGTGACAGGGGAGAAGCTAAAACACAACTTGTCAAGATTTGTAGTTACAGTTTGGGTATTTGCAGTGCTCATATTGGTTACAAGTTACACTGCAACATTGACATCAATGATGACGGTGCAACAGATACGATTCAACTCCAATGAAGACTATGTGGGTCACCTCTCGGGTTCCCACATCGCAAATGCGGCCCTCACCAATTCCAGCCTCCGAGCAATGAGATTATTGGGTCTCAATACTTCAGAAGATTATGCTCAAGCCTTGTTGAACAAAACTGTCTCATATATTGTCAGCGAGTTGCCATACCTCAAAGTCGTCCTTGGCGAGTATCCTGCACATTTTCTCATGGTGAAGACACAATCTACCACCAATGGTTTTGGCTTTGTATGTGTCATATTCTGCATTATCTGTCTCTTTACTCTTCATCTTCTTGTTACTTGCGGATAATAAATGTTTTGTTTGTTAAACCACGTTTCAGATGTTCCAGAAAGGCTCAGAGATGGTGCACACTGTGTCCCGGGAGATCGCAAAGCTAAGGACAAGCGAGAGGCTAAACGAGATGGAGAGAAGATGGTTTGATAAACAACTTCCATACACAACCGATGATACATCAAATCCTATAACCCTTTATAGATTCCGCGGTTTGTTTATGATCACCGGAGTTTCATTCGCTATTGCCCTTGCAGTACTTCTCATTCTCTGGCTCCAAGAAAGATGGGAAATTCTTGTGAACTCGGCCAATATATTCCTCTCACGACGACTTAGACATTTCATGATTCACTTCACAAGAACTATCCATCCTAGTCCCCTCGATGACCCCATTGGCGAAAATGCGGTTCAAATGGCTCAACGTAACAGACCGTAAGTACTGATTAACATAGAGCAAAAGGTCCATCTACTACAAGTGAAGTGGATGTTCCTGTTCTTTTGCATGACCCTATAGCTTACACAATTGTTGCGATGTGGTACGGGTACGTCTTTGACTCTGACACTAACTCTGACCTTGGAGCCTCTCAGAACAACCTTGCCCATCTTCAATGTTCCATTAGTTCTTGATCCAAACTGGCTTACGTCTGAAAGTATAAATGATTGTGATCAATTTGTAAATTGTAGTGTGACCATTCAGAACCACTTTATGAGTTTTTGGTAGCAAGATATACCTCCCACTGATTAATTTCTGGACAGTGCTTTCAAAATGAGATATCCGCTATAATCCATTTTTAGGTAATATTGAAAGCACTTATTATGCAATGTAAATATATTGAAAGCACTTATGCAATGTAAATTGACATTCACATATATAAAAAAACATGTTGTGAAACAAATTAAACGTTTAATCTTTAGGGGATTTTCAGTAGTGTTCCATTTTTAAAATGAGGGTCCCAGGATCACTTGATCCAATATTCTACATCTCTATAACTTTTTGTATTTCTATAACTTTTTGTATTTTATATTATACTAGATTAATACCCTTATATTATAACTAGATGAGGACCCGTTCGATGTGCGGGTTTAAAGTTTTATAAATGAAATTAAATTTATTAAAATTTGTTGTATGTTGTATATAAATTTTATTTTTGTTATAATATACTGATTTATATCCACTTACAAATATTAAAAGTATATTTTTTTACACCTAAATGTACTCTTGTATGTTACAAATATATTTTATATCACCATCTAGATATTGTCTATATAAACACATTAAACCAAGTATAGTACTTTCACTTCTGCATAGTTTTTTAATTACTAAAATAGTTGGCTCAAAAAATATTTTGAATAAAAAATATATTACATAATATACAAATCAATGATGTATCATAATGTATGACCACCATGGAGAAAACATCGGCTCCGCCTTCATCCCTTATGGAGAGAACCTTGCGTCCAACCTCCTCCACCATGGAGAGAATTTTGGCTCCGCCTTTTTCCCTTGGAGAGGTAACCTTGCGTCCAATCTCCTCCACCTTCCTCCCTTGCGGAGATAACTTTGTATCCAACCTTCTCTACCATAGGGAGAACCTCGGCTCTGCCCTCCTCCAATGTGGAGAAAATATGTTCACGTCTTTTTGCTATCTCAAAATGGCTTGTTTCGACAACCAATGAATGTAAAAACAATTTTCTAACGTCACAAAAAAAATCTTTTGATAGTAACTAATGTTAAATTTTCCAATGTATTCGTGATAGTAACTATGCCAAAGTGAAAGTAAAATAGTTGGCTTAATGTGTTTATAGATAACATAATATACTAATCAATGATGTGTCATCACAATAATGTATGACCGCGATGGAAAAAACCTCGGCTCCGACCTCATCCCTTATGGAGAGAACATTGCGTCCAAATTCCTCCATCATGGAGAGAACCTTGGCTCCGCCTTCCTCCCTTGGAGAGATAAACTTGCGTCCAACTTCCTCCACCTTCCTTTGTTGGGTAGATAACCTTGTGTCCAACCTTCTCCACATAGAGAGAACCTCGGCTCTGCCCTCATCCTGTGTGGAGAGAAAATGTTCACGTCTTTTTGCTATCTTAAAATAGCTTGCTCCGACGTCCAATAAACGTTAAAACCTTTTTCAATCATTACAAAATGTTTTGATAGTAACTAATGCTAAATTTCTCAATGTATTCGTGGAAGTGTCTTTGACACACCATGATGTAGCCTCCGTCTCTGTAACGCTTCAACCGCCACATTGTTTAGTGAGCTCATGTCTACTCTCAGTCCATGGGCCCACCTTCCCAAGTGGGCCCTACATCTATTCTCGGTTCGTGGACCCACCCATATTCGATGGCCGGTTTGTTACGTCTGGGAGTCTTTAAAAACTTGATTACCGACCTTACAAATCAACAAAAGATATTTTCTTGTGTTTTGTCCTCATTCGCATAATTTCGACAATCACTTCCAGAAAGGTCACCCATCATGAAGTTCTCTCAAGACCCTTGACTGAAAAAATAAGTGCATTTTGGTGACGTATGTGGCTAAATCAATTCTTTTAAACATTTCTGCAAACCAGGCTGTCAGAGTCTTTGAGCTCCTATGGATCTATCAACAACGATTTTTTTTTCCAATCTATCTATCTATGTTTGTTGTACGCTTGTGTTTGATTAGCCTATTTTATCAATTCATTAGGTTGATGAGCTTTTATTCGTTATCTCCCTTTGGGATTGAATGAATAATGGTAACAATTATGTTTGCAAAAAAAAAAAAGATTTATGACCAACCAATCATGGTTGAGAAATTGAAAGAAAATTAATTTGGCATGATTAAAGAAACAATAGAAAATTATAAACATGTTAATATATGAATCCCAAATCATTCAAAGATTAAAATATAAATTAAAACAATCTAAAAATACTACAATAAAATTTAAAATACAGTATTAGAAAAAGAAGACTCATATATTAATATTCTTTTTTTGTCAACATATTAATCTTACTTATTCCCAACTGAAAAAGGAGAAAGTAGTAGAAAATTTTGATTTAAGAAAATAAGAAAAATTTACCTTCCCATTAAAATATATTCCCAATTAAACAAAGTTGAAAGCAGTGTTTTTGAATAAATTATTTAAATATGAGGCGATCTTTGATTATATAGAAGTGAGTACAAAATTTAGAATTAATAATTAAAAGTATATTTTCCTTAATCCTTTTCTTTATTTTTTTAATAATTAATCAATTAAAATTAAAAATAAATAAATAATACTATAATTTCGAATTTTATGAATATATATATATAATCTCCTTATAATTATTTTTTAAAACTTTGTTTTTTTTTTCTAAATTCTGAAATTTTTATAATTATCTTTTTACTTCATTAATATTTTTTAAAACAAAATATTTTCTTTTTGTTGTAATCAAATTCTTCCTATTAAATATTTACACATGTCAAAATCTCAAATTGATAACTTGATACATGTCAAAATCTTGTTAATGGCTAACTTTCAAAACCCAACTTTATATAATAAGATATAAAGTAAATATTTTTAATAAGTAAATAGATACACCGATGTGTCCAATGTGATATTTGATGTAAAAGATGAAACTCTACGGTTGAAACTATTAATCACGTTTTTATTTTGAATGTCCTCGTTCGTGTGAAGTTTGGGATTTATCTCTGACTCTGGTCTTGTCATAGGGTTTACCATATGAGTCGGTGTACTCAAATTTGGATTTTGTTTTCTGGAGGGACGCCTCTCAACAGGGTGATCCTGATCAACTTCTTCAATTACCATGGATTTTATGGGCAATCTGGAAGGCCATAAAAAAGAAAATCAAAGTTAAGAGATAGAGGCGAATGATATAATTACTCAGACTTTGGACGATAATTTAGCTTGGGGATAGGCGCTCTCTTTTACGGCAGTCATGTCAGCTCCATCTTCGTATTCAGATGTCCAGGTTTCTTCACCTTGTTGTCAGATTGATGGTTCTTGGAAAGCAACCAATGTGCATTCATGATTGGGCTGGTGGTGTTGCGTTGGTTAGGAGCGAACCTTGGGCCAAGTGTCTAAAACAGAGCCCCTCCCCCTGCATTCAGATTTAAAAGCGTTGTTGTGGGCTATTGAACGGATACATGTTGAAGGGTGTCAACATTTTGAGACTGATTGTGCTGAGTTACTCACTATGGTGCAGTCTTCTGAATATTGGTTGTCCTTCTCCAACCTGCTTGATGAGTTTAAATCGCTGGAGTCTTTCCCACTATTCTCCATCTCTTGGATCCCGCGTGCGTCAAATATGAAAGCGGATTGTCTTGCCCATGCTTCGTGTTCTCTTATCTCTGAAGTTTCTTTTGTAAATCCTTTCCCTCCGGTTTGGGCAGCTAACCGAGAAATTTCCTTTTAATTGTTTGATTGAAAAAAAAACAGTAAATAGATACACTTTTAGTTAAAGAAAATAGATGTAGATGAGTTCAAAGTTATTAAAATTAAATTAAATTTAACAAAGAATATATATTTAGTTCTTTTCGTAAGTAAAACAATATATAAAAGTAAAGAGATTAACTTTTAATTATAGAAAATAGTTGTTTTTTTTTGCTATAATACACTAATGTATATCCATTTACAAATCTACTATCTACATCACCACTAAAAGTATATTTGTATACACAAATATATTTTACTGTTAAAATATACTCTTTAGTCTTTACTACTTCCAATAAATTGTCTTTATGAACACATTAAAGAATATATTATATGTCTCTCTACTTTAACATTTGTGTATTTACAAAAACGAATATGTTAATCTTACATAATCATATCTTATATATTACAATAACAGTCTTTTTAAATAAATTATTTGATTGGTGAAAAAAATATAAGACAATCTAATTTTTTTTATGTTTTTTTTTCAACAATATTTTTCTTTGTGTAAAGGTGAGTATTTACATTTTTTTTAGGAACAGTAATTATTTTTTTTTAAAATATGAATAAATTATTTGATTGGTGAAAAAAATATAAAACAATCTATTTTTTATGTTTTTTTTTTCAACAATATTTTTCTTTGTGTAAAGGTGAGTATTTACATTTTTTTAGGAACAGTAATTAATTGTATAATGTTCACAATCATTTTTTTTCTTATATAAGAAGTAATATTTTTTCTTGTAAAATTAGCAACTTAAAATTAAAATAAGTAAACAATATTATAATTTCGAATTTTATGATATATATATATATATAATTTCCTTATAATGATTTTTTCTAAATTTTAAAACTGTTTAAATATTTTAAATAAATTAGGTTTTCTTTTCTCTATTACTTTTATATAAAACATTTTTATGGTAGGTTTTGAATTTTTACATTTTTATTTTTTATAATTTTAATAAATTTAAAATTGACATGTGTCAACATCTGAATGATACAATTGACAAATATCACGATCTTGTTAATTAGTAATTTTGACATCAAACTTTATATAATAAAATTTTTATATAAAATATAATTTATGTGATTGTTATTAAAAGTTTTTTTGGATAAAATATTATACAATAAAATCATATGCTAAAGATGATGACTTGAAAAAGACACTTATTTTTTAAGTTTTATATTGTTAATGATTCTAGATAAGTACCCGTGCTATAACACTGGTTAAATTAAATTTCATTTTATACTAAATTTTGCATATTTTATATTTTAAAATAAAATTTTAATATGTTGTATTAGGTTATATATGTGAAGTTATTTCAATAATGTATATTCTACATCATGATTTGAATGTCATTATAAGACATAATTTTGTAAATTTGAATTTAAATAACATGTTACTCAGTAAAATTTTTAATTCAATAGATATTATTTCTAAAGAATAATATTACTAAAGCTTGAATATTTTCTAGATTGAACAGTTTATATTTGTTTTTAAAAATTCAACTTATGATATATCTAGAAATACAACTATTTTTAATTATAATAAATAATATGATAATTTATTTGTTTCACAAAATAGACTCATATATAAAAATGAGAGGTGAAATATAATGATAATTAACAAATTAATATGTTAAGTTAGATATCAAAAGATTTTATTTGATGAATAATTTAATAAAGGAAATTAATATGGTAAGTTAGATGATATGGTTTTTTAGGCGTCCGTCTCCACCCCGTCTAGGCGCTAGGCGCTATAGCACCGCCTAGAAATTGTAGTATCATCATTTTAGTGTATATTTAAAATTTTAATTGCACAAAGTTAAAATTTATAAGGTTTATTTCTATAAACATAATTATAAATGTTTAATATGTTATTTAAAATGAATTGAAATAATGTTTTTATCTATTGTTTTGTTTTTGATTTATTATTTTTATTATTCTAATACATATTTTGTATAATTATGTATATAATATTATATATATATTAATTTATAGTGTAAATGTCTAAACCATCTAAAACCATCTAGATTTCGACTAGGCGTTCTAGGCGCTAGGCGTTGGATATTGGTTCTTACCATAATGGTGTTTCCTCTTTGGTCTTTTAAACTAGAATTGGTCCGTTGACAATTTTATCCTCTACAATCCTATTTTTACTATGGTCACCAAACATTATAAATTGAGTCAGATTCTCCTACATTAGTGACCTGAAAAACAAAAGAGTAGCCAACCTCGGTAGCCCACACCAAATTTTTCGTTGACTAATGTCATCCTCTTAACAATCATATAAAAAAGTCATCATCTTAAACTTTGAATTTTTCTTCTTTTGTATGTATACATTACATTTTATGTAAGACAAGACAGAGAAAAAACAAAACACGGCATGTGTTATATAATAATAATAAAGAGTAAAGCAACAAACGTGGGGCTTTCTCTTTTCTCTGTAGATTTTTTTAATGGAGAAATTTTGTATTCAAAAACCAATCTTGCTATCGTTTCTTCTTGTTTTGCTTCTCTTCTTCATCTCCGGCTCTTTTGCTTCAACTCAAAACGACGAGGTTGATGGACGTTTCAGGTCGGGGCATGAACAGGTTCCAGTCCGGGTCGGGTTGGTTTTGGATTTGGGTTCCGTGGAAGGCAAGATAGTGAAAAGCTCTGTTTCCTTGGCGCTTTCCGATTTCTATGCTATTCACAATGGTTACAAAACAAGAATCTCTCTTTCATTCAGAAACTCTCATGGAGAGCCTCTTCTTGCTCTTGCTTCTGGTAACACTTCTTCTCTACATAAAGCCTCTTCTTCTTGTCTTCATTCACGCTCATACTCTTGGTTTTATTTTAATATTTTGTGAATTAAACAGCTGTAGATCTGCTAAAAATTGAAGGAGTAGAAGCGATAATTGGCGGGAACTCGTTGCTAGAAGCTAAGCTTTTAGGGGAACTTGGAGAGAAAGCTAGGGCTCCTGTGGTTTCACTTAACTCTCCGGTTTCATTGTCATTGAGCAAATACAGTCACTTGATCCAAGCCACACATGATTCTGCCTCTGAGGCAAAGGGAATTACATCTTTTATTAATGGGTTTGATTGGAACAGTGTTGCTCTTGTTTATGAAGATCACGATGATTGGAGAGAGACTATGCAACTTATGCTGGAGCATTTTCATGAGAACAACGTTCGTGTACAGTCCAAGGTTGGTTTTACTGTCTCCTCAAGTGAGGATTTTGTGATGGATAGGTTACAGAAGCTGAAGGACTTGGGAACAACTGTCTTTGCTGTTCACTTGTCTGAAGTTATTGCAACTCATCTCTTCCCATGTGCTGCGAGACTAGGGTTGATGGGTGATGGGTTTGCTTGGATACTCACTGCAAAAAGCATGAACAGTTTCCATGAGTCCATTGATGATTTTGCAGAGGCAATGGAAGGTGTGGTTGGATTCAAATCTTACATCCCAATGACAAAAGAGCTTCAAAATTTCACTATGAGATTGAAAAACTCACTGCCTGTTGAAGAAGCGGACATCACTCGGTTGAGTATCTCAGGCGTATGGGCTCACGATATAGCTTGGGCTCTGGCGAGTGCAGCGGAAGTAACAAGGACGTCAAACGTGTCAGCAACTCTCCTTGAAGCAATCACAGAGACTAGGTTTAAGGGTTTTAGTGGTGACTTTCAATTGAATGATAAGAAGTTGTTGTCAGATAAGTTTGAGATTGTGAATATGATAGGATCAGGTGAGAGAAGGATAGGGTTCTGGAATTCTAACGGTAGTTTTAGCAATAGAAGACATTTATCTTCTACTCATAACAAGCTAGAGACAATAATTTGGCCTGGTGGGTCTGCTCAAACTCCGAACGGGAACAGTCTAAGAGATAGCGATCGTAAAAAGCTGAGGGTGTTGGTTACATCTAGCAATAGATTTCCAAGACTGATGAAAGTGGAGACTGATCCAGTAACCAATGAATTAATTGTTGAAGGGTTCTGTATAGAAGTATTTAGAGCTTCGATTAGTCCTTTCAACTATGAAATAGAGTACATACCTTGGCTTAATGGAAGTAACTACGACAATCTTGCCTATGCACTTCATAGCCAGGTACTAACCATGTCTATGTTTACTATTTTTTAAAATATTTTATTTGGTCAATGTAGAGTGTGTGGAGACATAATCGAGTTCCATGAAAATGTTGTGTTGCATCCCACAGAAAGACAAATATGATGCGGCAGTGGGAGATATTACAATCACTTCGAACAGATCTATGTATGTTGATTTTACGTTGCCATTCACAGAAATGGGTCTTGGTATTGTAGCACCAAAGGAGAGGAGTATGTGGGTGTTCTTCCAACCTTTGACACCAGACCTATGGATAACAAGTGCAGCTTTCTTTGTCTTGACCGGCATTATAGTTTGGTTAATAGAAAGATCTGAGAACAAGGAGTTCCAAGGATCTTGGTCAAAACAGATTGGAGTTGCTCTTTGGTTTGGCTTCTCCACTCTTGTGTATGCACACAGTAAGCTAAGCTAGTACCCACTTTTTCACATTTATATAAGCTAATCTTAGTTTCCACATTTTGATGTTTATTATGCGTTTTACAGGGGAGAGACTAAAACACAACTTATCAAGATTTGTAGTTACAGTTTGGGTATTTGTAGTACTCATATTGACTGCAAGTTACACTGCAACACTTACATCAATGATGACGGTGCAACAGATACGATTTAACTCTAATGAAGACTATGTGGGTCACCTCTCAGGCTCTCTCATAGCAAATGTGGCACTAACCAGTTCCAGCCTCCGAGCGATGAGATCCCTTGGTCTCAATAGTGCTGCAGATTATGCTCAAGCATTGTTAAACAGAACTGTCTCGTTCGTTGTTGATGAGTTGCCATACCTCAAAGTTCTCCTTGGCGAGAATCCGACACATTTTCTCATGGTCAAAACACAATCTACCACCAACGGTTTCGGCTTTGTATGTATCCTTCTTATATTCATAAGTTTCCTTGCTCTTTAATTACTTTTGACTTGCTGACCAAAAAAATTTTTTTTTTTGGGTTTGTTATATATATCCATGTGTTCAGATGTTTCAAAAGGGCTTTGAGTTGGTGCCTAATGTGTCTCGAGAAATAATAAAGCTAAGGACGAGCGAGAAGCTAAACGAGATGGAGAAAACATGGTTTGATAATCAACTTCCATACACAAGCGATGATACATCAAATCCTATAACCCTTTACCGATTCCGCGGTTTGTTTATGATCACCGGAGTTTCATTCGCTTTCGCTCTTGCTGCACTTGTCTTTCTTTGGCTCCGTGACAAAAGGGAAGTTCTTGTGAATTCGGTTAAACTATTCCTCTGGCGACAAATTATCAATTTCAGGATACACTTCACAAGAACTATCCATCCTAGTCCTCTCGATGACCGCATTGGCGAAAATGCGGTTCAAATGGCTCAACACGTAAATAATAGGAATTCTGAATAGGATAGTCAAGAAAGGTTCCATTACCAATCCTTACTTGTAAATTCCTTACGTACGAAAAAAAAAAGTATAAAATGATGTTACCCTTTGTATATTTGTGATGTAATCAGATTCAAAAACCATTTTAAAATGTTGGTTCGTTACACAAAGAAAGAAATATCACAAGTCCGATGTAAACCGGAATTTATAGACATTAATTACTAACCAAGAAATCTGAAAACCCTAAATCAGAAATTAGCCGAGTCTGAAATACCAAAGACACCTCGTTGAGTGTATAAATTGGGCTTTTATTGGGCTGGGCTGATATAAATCATTGAGTCCATTAACCAGACAAACCCTAATCTTCCACCTCTCTAATCTCATACTATATATAAACTCTGTTCTTTCTCTTCAAGAACAACGCCTCTCACATCTCTCTCTCTAGGCTTAAGTTAATCTTTCAAAATTTTGGAAGCTCTCTCTGTTCGTAGATTAGTTCTTTGTTCCATTTTTTTGTGTAGATAATTTTTTGTTTGTTTTGGGTTTAAAAAAGCAAGTCTCAGCTTCTTTGATTGGGTTAAGGTTATCACGATCCAGTCAATTTTATGAAAATCATAACTTGCGAAATAGGAATTTAGTCAGTATCACTCGCCTGGATCTGATAATAAATCATGATTATCTAGGCCCTTAACCTACTGGCACAATCCCTCTTTTCTCTAATTTTTATGTGATAAATTGTTTTTATGCAAACGCACTCTGTCCCAAGACCTTTAATTCCATGTTTTGGTGCAATTTCTTCGTTTGCTAGATTGATCTGTATTCCAATTTAACTCAGTCCTCAGGATTTTATTTTCAGTGATCCTTACATGGGCACATGGTTGGTTTACAATATCTTGATACATAATCACTCTGTATTTATCTCAGCAGAACCAATGGTTTCTGTTTTGTTGGATATAGACCCGACCAAAGACGATTGTTGATTCAGATTAAGTTTGAACAGACTACGGTTTTTAAGTTTTTGACCCGACATGACTAAGCTGAGTTTGGTCTTTTCTTGTAATAGGAAGACCAAAAATAAGGAACAAACTAAGCTGTGGGTGGGAGAGGATATTGAATGCGGATTAAGAAATAACCTTTTGCCTGTAATTTGTAACGTTTAGATTTGTATATGCGATACTAAGATAAGATGTGTAGCTGATTTGGCTTTTCTCGCACATGATCGATCTATAAACAAGCTCAAGCTCTGGCCCGCCCTTGTAAATGTTCTAGAAACTTGAATCAAAAGTGATTAAAATTCTTTATGAAGATTGAATCAAGAGGATCCTATCTAAATTGGTCTTAACCTACAGTCTTGTGGACGAATAAGTTAAATATAGGTGATTGAACTGTTTCTTATGAGTCGCACAATAAATTTGATATCACACCAAATTTACAATCTTTTTTCTTTTTTTTTTGAACAAACACACCAAATTACAATCGTCAAGTATATTACCTGTTTAACTAATACAAAGCCATAAAGAAAAAGATGATGCATTAGACTGGTGAGGAATTCTTAAAAAACTTAGCTTATGATTGCTCCACTAAACTGTTGTTTCTGCAAGTTATATAATTTCCTAGTCTTTAAATAACCCTGCTTATGTATATGAATTGGACAATGTGGTTTTTATAGGTTGATACTACGTAAATCGGTAAATGGCTCCTAATAGTAATATTTTTTCCATATCTTGTAAGTTGTAACTAAATACTACTAGTCGTATGCCCATTCCAAGTGCATCTTGTAACTAAATATAATAATCCGAACTACCATGATTGTCAATCGTCAAACCAAAAAATGGGAGGACTCAAGGTCTCACGTTCGAGAACCAATAGTTTGGGAGAGATGATTGACACTACAGCAAATGAGATAATATCATACTACCCAAGGCTTTCAAATACAGTTATAATTATGTTGTATGAAATATTAAAAAACAAAGCACTAACACACTTGTGATCATCCTTCAATTTCTTTTTAGGTTTCGCTGTAGATGAAATTTAAATCTATTATCAACTTATGAACACACAGAAAAAATAAATTGCTTATAAATCGGTAATTATAAATCCTCATCATCGTCTAGTGAAACTCCAAACGCAAAATTATAAACAAACATAGAAAACGAAACGATACAAGACCATGCATGGACAAGAATGCCTGAGACAAACACTACTGCAAAAAACATTTAGACACCACTCCCTTTGAGAGACCATTCAGCAACAACAATGCTTTAGAAGATTCAGTCCCTTAACTAAACTGAACTGCGTCTATTTCCTCAGCAACAACGTCCTTCAACCCCAAACGTTGAACTAGCTACCTGTGACGGTTTCCCCAGTACCATGTCCGATACCATTTCCGCAGTTCCTAGAGCCTAAACGATTTCAAGAAACCGGGAATCAATGATCATGTTCTTGAGAAAGGTTTTTGAACATTAGTATGGAAATCTTACTTACCATGGAAAGTCCTCCTCCTTCATGACCAGCTGTCAAGTACAGGTTTTGTAATCCAGGCACGGATCCAATCACTGGCTTCCCATCAGGCACTATCATCAGTTCAAAGACACGTACGTTCAGGTTTTGTGATCATACCAAACACCGATTTCAAGTATCTTTGAAGCATTAGAAGCAAGAGACTTACTGTAAGGACGCAACCCGACTCTCACTTTCCTGTTACGGATGAAATCTTCAAGGGAAATATCTCGTAACTTGGGAAAGAATTCTGCTGCACGCTCCCATATGCAGCGGATGATAAACTCATCAGCTTCAGTGTCAAACCCAACAAATTCACGGCTGCTCCCTGATATTTAGAGATGTATGTATATCACGTGTGACTGGTAAAAATTTTTAGCATAAAAAAAATAAGAAGAACATGGATATTTAACTGGTTCAGGAGTTCAAGAGGCAAGAGGTGAACACAGACTCATGAAATTGAAATTACCAAGAACAAGGTTTCCTGTTGTATCCATTGTGGCTGTCATGGAAATGGATAGCATTCGTTCATCGACATCCAATCCTGAAGCTGAAGCACTTTGATGATTCGCATAACCAGCCTCCATTATCCCATGATTTAAATGGAACGAATCAAAGTTCTCTACCACAAGTAGATGTCCCTGCAAAGAAATTAGTTGGATAATCCCAAAGCAGTCTATTTTCAGAGTTTGCATATTCTGGAAGCTTGCAGTAGATCAACTTGACAAACAAAAATATACTTGTTTCTCGTAAACAATAACATTCTCAAGAACTCAGCTTTCCAGAATTTTTAGACCTCTTCATGTCGATGATAATACATTTCGATATAGAGATTCAAAATGCCAAATTTTTGTGCTGCCAAAGATTTTGATAACGGGGGTAAATGAAATGGAAGAATGAGCAATCAGACAAGAGCTCAAACCTTTCTTGGCTTCACAGGAACGTCAAGCGAAATGTTGCAGTCTTTAAGCAGTTCATGCATGAGAGATCCACTCCAGCAACCAGCAGCTACTATAGTAGCCTTCTTACCATACAAGTAGCGTTTAGAAGTCTGAACACCTGTAACCTCCGTTCCATGCCCCTCAGACCTAAATCAAATATACAATTAACACAGCCTCTTCAGGTACCAAAATTACGATATTATGACGGAAAACTAGACACAAAGCATTTTTATTTGTGGTTCAGAAGAGTTCCAATTCAGCTAAACAAAGATTAGCAACCTTATGAAACCTGTAACAGGTTCGTGATAGAACTCGGCATATCTTCCTTCTGTTGCAAACTCTCTGTTTCCCTGAATAACTCAAAGAAGAAAACTAAGTTAACCACAAAGCAAAGAGTCTGAGGAGACATTCAACTATCCAGGAAATTCTAGCAACCTTCTCGATATAAGCAACCGCACGATGAGCATCCAACTGCGAATCATCGGGAAGAAATGCAGCCCCGGAATCATAATCCACAAGAACCGAAGGCTCTTTTAGAAACAAATCAGCACTAGACAAATATTCAGTTCTCAACCCAGCTTCAGATAGCTCATGAACCTTTTGCTTCAGAGCAACACATTCCTCAGAGGTCCTACCAATGAGCAAGCTTCCTGCAGATGACAACAATACAGAGAACTATATCATCTAAAAGAAATTTGCCATTTCGAGGAAAAAAGATGAAAATAACATTGCCTAACATTGGTGTATAGAACCCAATTAACTAAAGTGAGGCACTTTATAGGAATTAACATAAGATCGATCATCAGAAAGAGCTCCAAATGCATAATACACTGAACTATATCATCTACAAGACAACCCTATTTCGTTGAATAAGATGAAAATAACATTGACAAAAGTACCTAACTAATGGTGTATAGGACCCAATTGGCTAAAGTGAAGAACTTTATAAGAATTAAGCCAAGGTCATCAGATAAACAAAGTTGATTAAAGAGCTCCAAATTCTAAACAAAAGTGAAGTGAGTAGTAAAAAAAAAACCTGTCTTTTTCCAGCCAAGCAACTCTTCAGGATCAAGACCTTCATTGTTTAAGCTCTCTGCAAGATTGTGCCAAAGTTGATGACTCCTCAAGGTCAAGTCCCACACATCACTGCCTGGTTTCTTGTGTGTCATCCATATATACCCCTGCCCTGAAATCCCAAAACCACAAATTTCAAGTTAAGTCAACTCTATTCACTCCGAGAGTCCAACTTTATTTACATAATCCATGAGGGTAATGTGATGTGAGATCCAATTTTGTAAGAGAAAGGAACAATAAAGATTACCGGCACCAGTGGCGCCAGAGCAAGGGACAGCTTTATCAACAAGGGCAACGGATAGATCCGACCCGGTAAGGAATTGACGGGCAATGGTCAGTCCGATGATCCCACCACCAACAACAACTACATCGTAGGAGCTGCGAGAAGCTGTGACACGAAGTAATGGTAAAGCTCCATGTCGGGTCCTCCGAGTAGAGCTCGGAGATGAAAATGGGTAGTCCTTGGGTGTTAAAAAGGTGGGTGATTGAAGGAAAATGGAAACCATTGGAGAGCTTTTGGTATCGTAAAGGTTTGAACTTTCATAAGTCAACGTCAAAATTAGAACCGGAATAAGACTTTTAGTTCTATTTATGTGCAATTAGCGCTTCTTCACATTTCCACCTGAGAATCATCTTCTTGTAATATGAGAGTAAATGAGTTAATGTTCCATGTTGGAACATGGATTCAAGCTCCTTAGACACGGATCCATTATATCCATGTATATCTGATCAGTTTCCAGTTTCTACATATGCCTAATTGCCTATAGCCTAGCGAGAAGCTTACAAACAAGACTCAGGTCTGAGCATTACCATTCTCATTTTCCAGAGATGTCCTTATCGAAACACTTTGCGGTATTATCAAGAATCTTCTTAGTATTAGAAACATGATGTAGTGTTCTCACTAACTTCATCTAATAATAATGTTCTATTTCAATGCAAGCCTTACGGCATAACATTATATTGATTGGCTGAATAAACTCTACGCATAAACAAGAAACACAGCATCTGTGATCTTCAAGCTTCTACTGTTACACCAACGCTACGAACTTCTAAAATGACGGGAGTGGCGTTGCAGTTGCAGGTTTGCTATCAGGCCAGAGAAGCTGAGAATCGTCATCTTGCTAAACTACTGACTAAGATTGCAAAAAGGGCGAGGAGAAACGCTCTGCTTGTCACAAAGATGGATCGTGGTGATCCCGAAAACTTTACCCTTTGTGCTTGATCTCTGCAGAAAAACCAAGACACATGTCAATGCAACAAGTTTATCTCTATTAACTACATGTGACCAATGAAACTGAAAAAGCAAACAAAACAACAAGAATCTGGTCATTTTGCATACAGCAGATATGTTGAACTGATGAACTAGCATGTTTCAGAAAAGAAATAACTGAGAAGGCCAACCTAAAAGGTATATCCTGTCTATATAACCCAGAAAAGTCTATACGAACCAGGTTATTTAAGTTACTTTTGCTACATAATAGGTACTTCCAGATTCTCCAACCTCTCTCTTGATCAAATTTGGAATTTAGGACCAGCAAAAGCAGGAAAGAGAAAGAAAAAAAATGATACTCTTTCTATCTTATCTCTGGAACATTCTTTTCTAGATTTAACTTTTGAATAGAATATGAGAGCATCTGCAAATCTTACTTTTGTAATGGTGAGAGCCGACCACAGTATATGGAGTTTCCAGGAACGGAATTCTCAGATGAGTCCATGTCAACCTCTGGATTAACAACACTCAAGTATACTTCTTGGCCCAGATACCATGAGGCGAGATTGTCTATTCGAAGGTTCCACATGCCAGCATTGTCCAAAGAAACTAAGATGGCCGTCCATGCACCAGGATACACCTGTAAACAAATTAGCTGTTTAGAAACACATAGAAACAAATGTAACATTTCGGTTTCAGGTCATAAAACCTGCGTAGTAGATCGAGCAACCGCATCCCCCTTGTTGTATGTGCTTCTGCTATTTTCTGTCCACAGACCAAAGTCCATCCTTCAATACAAATATCATTCTTTAATTTTACAATCACATTGTCCATTATCTCTCAATGTCTGCTCACGTAAATGGATCTAATATAACTAATGCAACCTTACCCAACAACAAAAAATGCATAACCATCCAAGTGGTAGCTCTTAACAGTGGTGTCACTATTCTGAAATATGATTTCCACGAATCCTTTGAACGTGCCGTTTATGACAGAGGTATCAACCCTGGGATGCCTATTCATTGGTCTTTTTGGGAAATCCAACTTGTATACCCCTGAGATGTTGTATTGCTGAGCAAGCTTTAGTGGTGTTGAAGGAGGTATATACGATATACCATTAAGAGTGGCACGCAATCGTCCCTCTATCATCTCAGGTGGTCGGTTGACAATCACATACACATCAGTTACTGTGATCTGGCCATATTTGAAAGATCCCTGAGGGTTTGGGCGGGCAGCCCCAGCCGAGAGATTCAACCTACCAAACAGCCTTTCCATCAGCAACAAGTAAAATTGCAGTTTTTTATTTCCGAATCATGCTTAATACGAAATACATTCTGCCAAGATTATTCCTAGTATGAAACATATAACTAAACATAGTTGTTAACAACCTTATGGATCGAGCTTGGTTCATTGAGAAAAATGTGTCCAACTCAGCAGGAGGATCAGGGAGTGGACCTAAAGCGGGTCCTTGAGAACTAGAGTAGCGCAAAATAGCGACTCCACTAGCTTTGACGGATGTAACAAACCTTGGGCTGGCAACAATGTAGTAGTCATTACTACCAGATTGATCCATAGTGACCAAAAATGAGAAAGATTGACCCACATGAATGTCCATGTTCGTATAATTTTGCTGAACTGTGTATGACCCTTCTGTCTCAACAAGAAGTAAGTTATGATTCTGTATTCTAAAGTTCAAGCTTGTTGCAATCCCAGAATTGTGAACACGGAAACGGTATGTTTTTCCTAGTAACAATGAAGGCATGAATGTGGTCAGAGCTGGAGAAGACTCAAACTATAAACCAAATAAAGATTCAACAAAAAAGGGATCTTTTTCCAAGGATACCTGGTTCAACGTTAATAGTCCCAAAAGGAATCGCATTGGAAGCAAGCTCGCGAGTGTAAGGAAAAGGTCCAAATCCATTGATGACAATACCATCTGGAGGTCCAAGACCATTCTTACCCTCAACGTCCTTCCTCAGCTTCTGATTCCACAAAAACGTTTGAGATGTTAAAAAACAAGCATAGCAAAAGAGACAGGACAGTAACGATAAAGAAAGGTTAAGGCTTTATTGTGTAAAAAACCTTATGGCTCTTAGTATACCAATCACTAATAAAGAGAGTAACATCACCATCAGGACGAGCAAAAGGAACCGGAATGATTTCTCGATTATTGACAATAATCCCTCCATATCCACCAGAAGCTCTCTGGAAATTTGTAGAAGGGAAATAAAAGAAACTCCCAATCTGATCTTTAACTTGAAACTCATAAGTCCAATTCCAACCAGCAGGAATTGGACAATTAGTTCCTAAAACACCATCTTGCCATGAGTTTTTCCTTTGTTGTATTCCATTCCTACAAATCACCATCACCACTAACATAGTTTTAGTGACCAAATCAAAATCATACAGATACTTAAGACTAGAACAGAAGAATCGACATTGTTACAGACCATGTAAGAAGCAGTGGCTCGTCAAGATTATTCTTCACATTCATAACAACGTTCCAATTCGTAGTCACGTTAAGAATTGGTCCAGGGAACTGCCCATTTATCCCAATTACCTTCAAATCGAATACACAAGCAAGAACCCACATGAGATCTCAAAAAAGTTGAAATTTTTCAAATTGGAATCTTAAAAATCGAAACTTTCCAAATTAGGAATTTCAAAAATTGAAACTGAGATGATGAACGTGGAAAATCTCAGACCTGCTGACGAGTGCCGAGAGGAGAAGCAGTGAGGTAAGAGACCGTCCAATCGAAGAAGATGTAAGGATCGGCGGCTAGGGTTCCGGTAACCGACAAGAAAACGACCACAGATATGCACCGTAAGTGCACTGGAGAGCACCGCATTGGATCACTCACTCTCTCTCTGATTCGAACAGTGAGTAAAACTGGAGAAAACCATGTGCAGAGATTTGGGAAAGCTTTAAACCAAGTCTGAATGTGATTACAGCAGCAGAGGCGCCAAAAGAGAACATACCTTTGTTGGTCCTACTTCTCCAGACATTTCAGAGATTTTATCAAAATGCCCAAAAACTTTAGGAAAATAGTCAATTTAACCCCCACACCTTTGATTTAAATCTACAATTTTGAGTATTTTAAAGTAAGGCTTAAGAGTTAAGACTTGAAGAGTCAACATTCTTCACCCTCAACGTTAATCAAATTTAAGAAAGTAGCATTATCTGCTCAATTATAAAGTATAAAGTTTAGTTTTTTTCGATGAAAAGTATAAAGTGAGTTGAATAGATTTGTGACTTGTGAGTGTTAGACAAAAATGCTTGTGGCGACCGTAGCAGAAGCTCCTAGTTCGAAACGTCATTCCAATTCCTACATCATTGTGCTTTTGAATGGTGTAAACAGACGAGAACGAGTTTAAAACTTTAAATAAATGTATTGAACTAAAGTATCCATTTGTTGGGAACAACAATTTGGCTTTGAGTTTCTTAACTTTGCACTATTGATCAATGTATTATTTATTTCGTAGTTGGATTGGATGTATGTCAATATTCGCCGATGACATTTCAATTTTTAATATTGTTTTTAATTTTACACCCAAAAATAAAAATAAAAAATACGAATGAGCGGAAGAACTAATAACATCACATATTAATATTCTTAATAATGTATAATTTCACCGTAAACCATATATTTATTCTATGGAGGAATCGGAAGTAGAATCGTCGAGTAGACTTCCACAGTGGTTGTCCGGAGATCCGGTAGGCTTATTAAGATGAAGAGGTTGTTTGAGAGTCCAATGCATTATACTCGCCGTCAACGTGAGCATCATCTTCTGATTCACCTGTTCGTAATATTACACACATATAAATTCGAATGTCTCACTACAGTGTTCTATTTTTAAGTGATTAAGTTTTTCAAAGTACCTCAATTATGTCTTCAGGGAGTAAGAAAATAGAGCAACCCAGTTTCCTTGCTATGCTAATCACGTAAGTTGCATTCATCTTTTTCTCTTCATCTGTATGTTTAGTAAGTGTAGTCCCTATTAAATTATAATGTTCAAACATAAACAAACACAGAAACTAGTATTTAACAGTTCATTTACCAGTTACTCCGTTTGTAACAAGACTCCAGTTTACGGATCTTGGCTGCACTGAACTCAGCAGCTCCAAGAAAAAGATCCCATCGGATAAGCTCTTGTCCTGTCAAATTCAGACATCATATCGTTACTCACACATGTCAGGTTCGAAAGACAAACCCGGCTAAGCAAAGGAGTTTGTAAACATTTGTTGTTTATAAAGTAGTTTAATGCAGTTTTACAAATTCTTAAAGCAAATATTATTGAAAGGGGCCAAAGGGCCACAAATGAAGCAGGAGAGAACTTACCCTAAAGCTGTACATGCGTGTTTTGCATCCATTGTTTCTCACTTTAGCATTTGCCCATTCCAATATATCAACGTCTGTTATTTCTTTGCCATTGGAATGGAATCTCAAGTTCTTAAGAAGTTGCAGGATGTTGTATCTCATCAATTGCCATAGGTATGCTGCAAGGGGTTGAACAAGCCATCATTATTATTTTAAGTTGGTTCATTAAAACACGTAATCATTGAATTGGAAAACTTACCTAGTATGAGCTTCTTGTTTCCTTGAACAATGTCATTTCCGGCAATGTTAACCAGAGAGAACTTGAGCTGCTTCCCTAGTTTCACAACCTGATTACAGTTTTCTACTTTCTTGAATGGCAATTTAATGGGTGGTTTGCTAGCTACTTTCCAATTAACAATGCCTGGAGACACCTTGTCTAGTGTCTGCAATAGAATCCACCTGTTGACAAACACGTAACTCAGTGTTAAATATACATTCTACCTTTCAATTAACCAGTTCTTATACTCAATTCTGAAATACTAACCCATCCTTAAGATCTTCAAACACGTTGTTTATGTATAGCAAACTATCAAAGCTGTTAATCCAAAAACGGAATGCTTTTTCTTCTCTTGAAATTTGGGTGTCATCAGCTAGGTTTTCCAGAAAAGATATCTGTTTCGTTTGTGTTGAAAGGCCGTTCCTGTGGGGAAATAAAGACACAGTTCTAATCTGTTAGACCAACACTAAAAATGTTTTCTTTTGACATGAACTGTTTCTGATTTTTTTAAGTGTATCTTTCACCTGTGCTGGAATATATGTGCCACAAAAGCAAGATTAAGATTTGGGGAACCCTCAACAATATCCTTCGCTGTCAAGTATCTCCTGCATCCCATTCTGTCTGCATGTTCGAGAACAAGCTTTGCTCTCTCAATTGAGCTTCTAACTGCAAAATGTGATGGATTCTTGTGCTCTGGTGCCAGGACATTCAATAGATTAGTGTAAGCTTCCGCATCCTGTAGAAAACCATATCATCAGCCATATGAAAGAGTCTATAGAACATTTTACTAGATTATTTTGGTTAAACCAACTACTTAAGAACTCATAACTTGATATTAGAGACTTTGAATACCTTTACATCAGAGGAGAAGTTTGTGACAGTTTTCTTGTATTCAGTTTTTCTTAACTGAAAATTCATCCACCTCAATAAGATCTTCTCAGGTGGCAAACTCATCAGCTCTTCCACATCCTGTTGAACCCAAAAGTTGGAACAAAGTCAAATCTCTTTTAAAAAAAGTTTCGCCCTTCAGTGTTTGTTTTAAACAACAGGTATCAAGACAATGAGTGAGTAGTTACCTTGCTATCACCGACCAACTCCACCAGCTGGGGGGTTTTCTTCAAGTTTAGATCTGCTAGCAATTGTATCTAGACAGAACATTCACAACAAAGATTAATAACACATTCATCATCTCAAAAACAACAAAAAGCAGTAGCAGCAATAGAGCCTCACCTTAATGATTTGAGAAATCACACCAAGCACAAGATGACGCTGAAATAAGAGAAACAGAGAAGTGTTAGTCATAACCATCACCAAAATTTCAAGATACTGAACAAACTGATGATAGACAAGAGTTAGAATCACAGATTCCACATACCCTTCCTTCAATGATATCTTGAGTTCCTATATTAACCACAGTACACCCAATAGCCTTTGCAGAGTTTAAACAAAGCGTATGATTCTCGTTTCTCTCCCATGGATTAAGCATACTCTTAGTATTAATCGCTCGTTCATCAATCGTTCCAGGTACCGCCACATTTATAAGTTTACTACATCACAATCAGAAAACAAAACCCCAAAATCTTTACCATCATCAAAAGTAAAACATTCAAAGAAACATAGAATCAAGGGGAAGAAACTAAACTAACCAAAGCAAAACACCATCTTTTGCAACTTCGAATAGATCATTCGAAGACGGGTTAATCGGAAGGTACTTGTTTAGAAACTCATCACCAGAGAGATAATTATTGATATGAGCAACATAAGAAGACTTCTCAGAATCGCTAATCGTATGCAACAAAGTCGTTGTAGCTGCTTTAAGAAACGCAGACGAGTTCTTCACACCGCTTCCGATTATAGCGTTCACATGCGCTTGAAGATTCAGATAAATCTGCAATTACAAATAGCAAAATTTAAAATCACCAGAAGAATTCACAAAAAGATCTGTAGAGTTAATCGACGATACTGAACTCTTAGGTAAAACTCGAAATCGACTTCATCGTTTAAATTGGGATGGAAGCTTTGGATCAGAGTCGCTCTCTCTTCGTCGCTTAGGTTCTGATCTCCGACTACTTTTGATCTCCCCATCCTTGACGCGAGGTCTGATACCGTTAGCTTACCGCTCTCTCTCCTCATGCTCGTGAACTATGGAGAATCGAATGAATCAGATCGGAAAAAAAAAAAAAAAAATCAAATGAGAAAAGTTATATATGAAAGGCGTATGGATCAGACGTACGTACGTGAGATTTCAAACTCCGAAGCTCCACTTGTGTGAATTGGTTCTGTAACCATGGATCCGATACCAAAATCCCGACGAACCCTGACATTTTTTTTTCTCTACACCGATCGATCTCTGAACTCTGAAGCGTACGTTAAGAAGAAGAAGAAGAAGAAGCTCTAAAGCAGAGCTGGCAGTGAAGAAGGAGAAAGGGGAAAATTCAAATTAATGACGAAAGTACCCCTTTGAGTCTTTTTTGCGATTTTAAATTTCGCAATCAACTTTTTTTATTTTTTGTGTGTGGGCAATAAAACTGTGACCTGTGAGGGCCCATAATTGTCGTTTATATGAATTTACGGTTATGACCTTTACCTTCGAAGGTTTCTCGTTATCGTGGAGAGGGTAAATACGGTATTTGAAGTTACGGCTAATAAACTAGTTGGAGCTGTACGTAACGGTCGTTTAATTAGTTTGGTTATTTCATTTCATCCCCAACGTGGATTGGATTCACTTAAAAATTCAAACCTTTTGTTTTTCCTCAAACCTCTAGATCTATAAATTTCAAAGTGAATAGAAATAATTTAAACTTTCTTCACTTATTTTTTTTTCTTGCTGTCACTATATTTCATTATTACTCTTCACTCTTCAGCAAGTTATATATATATATATATATATATGCACCACACAAAAAATGTTACCGATGTAAAAAC
Source organism: Camelina sativa (assembly GCF_030686135.1). Taxonomy (NCBI): domain Eukaryota; kingdom Viridiplantae; phylum Streptophyta; class Magnoliopsida; order Brassicales; family Brassicaceae; genus Camelina; species Camelina sativa. The sequence continues at coordinate 38,651,455 of NC_141890.1, forward strand.
GTATTTATGAATTATCCTTTTTATATGCACAAAAAAAATGTCCCAAAATTTCTAGATATATAAGAAGAATTCCTCACAATCCAACACTTCATTTTTTTTTCTCCAAAAATGCCACTCTTAATTTATTTTTCCAATAATACCACAAACAAAAAAATTAGTTTTCAAAAGTGTAAAATTTATTGGTTTAGATTGACTATTTTATATTTAAGATAAAGTTTTAAGGGGTGGAGTTTAGTGTTTAGGATTCAAGGTTTAGTTTTGAATGGTGAAAGTTTAATTTTAGTTTTATTATATTTTCAGAAAAAAGATGTTTTCATGGTGTTTTTGAAAAATAAAACTAATAATGGTATTAGTGAAAAAAAATTCCTTATCTTAGTAATCTTTACAAGAACTGCAATATATATAAACACTATATATTTGTGCCAACGTACATAAACACTAAAAATATATATATATATATATATATATATATATATATATATATATATATATATTTGCATAAAACTAGTATTTAGATGCATTGTTAGCTGCAAAAAGTAGCTAGACACATAACATCGATTTTGTTGTGGCAAATAGACAAACTTTTATCAAGAATAATAGATTATCAATGCATTAACGTTCCTTTAGTACTTTATCAAAATTTAAAGTATTTCACTTGATTTTTTCCTGTTATAAATAAATTCTCAAGTATTTCATTTGATAAATATTGTATTTTCTATACCTACCACAACTAAATCAGTATTTTTTTCCTTGTAGTACTCATACCATTCTGCTAGTGTATATCAATGTCTATAAACATACAATTAACCCTTTTCTCGTTTTGTAAACTTCATTTTACAAGTAATAAATATAAGATTTATGGAAAATCTGAAATTGAAAATAAGCTTAAAAACAATTAAAGAGAATCTTTTAGAAATGCCACTTTTTGGTATGCTCATTTTAAAAAATGCCTATTTTACTTGTCCATTTTTATAAGAGGGATTTTCAAAAATACCACTTTTTCTATGTCACTTTTTAAAAATAACATTTTATGTTGTCCATTTTCAAAAATACATATTTCTATGTACAAAACAACTAAATTCTAAGCCCTAAACTTTAAATACTAAACTCTAACCCATCAAAACTATATCCTAAATGTAAAATAGAAAACTCAAACCTAAAAAAAATCTAAAAATTAATTTAACATATTGTAACTGTGTAAAAGATGGTAAAAATGAAAATGTTCAAAAAAAGGTATTTTTGAAAAGGGGTATACCAAAAATAGTATTTTTAACAAATTTTCTTTTTATAAATACCGCTCAATAAATTTGAAAGTTAATAAAAATTTATAAAAATGATAATGTACTCATGAATGGTACATACTACTAACAGATTCAATCAAAGTATTTATTAAGTATTTATAAAGTATTTTATGAGGTTTTTATAAAGTTTTACAAGGTATTTATAAGATTTTACAACATATTTATAAGATATTTGTAAGGTATTTATATCCTATTTAGAATGTGTTAAGAAGGTTACACACATATATAAATAGAATTTGTATATGTTTTTGTAAAGTTACACATGTATTTGGGTATATCTCAATATATTAAAGACATTTCGGATAAGGTATTAAAGAAGTGACATTTTTGAAAAGTAGTATTGAAAAGGGAGCACTTTTGAAATACCCCTAAATTGAAGGAAAAAGACTAAAAGAGCTTAATTCTCAAATACCATGAGTTTGTTTATGATTAACCCTTTCTCATTACTTGTAAAATGAAATTTACAAATTACAAACATAAAGTAATAAACTGAAGTAAAAAATAACATAAAGTAATAAACATAGGTGTTTTCAGTTTTCTTAAGATTAAAAACATTTAGAAGTCATAATTACATGTAATTAGTCCTAGAAAAATATAGATATTAACAATTTTTTTATGTAAATATATTATTTAGGAAATTAGAAAATTAAAGAAATATTTCTATTATTAATAATCTAATTTAATCAAATGAATAAGATAACGTGTGTGTAAATATAAGCAAGGACAAAATATTTGATTGCAATAGTGTATTATAAAACTACACCTCAAAGAGGATTTGGAGATAAAGCATGTGCCAGACTAGTGAATGAGAAAGAAAGAGAGATTTTGTAATAATTGAGCCAATATGAAGCAATCCTTTGCCATGCCTACTTTATATATAGTTTTCTCACTTCATTAAAATTAAATTACATTTGTAAGTGTTTATATCTTACCCTGATTTTTTTTTTTGGTTGGCTTATCCTACCTTGAATATAGATTGACTATCATTATGTGTATACACATTTATACATTGTTTCCAGTTCTACCAGTTGGTCAAGACATAAATATATTGAGATTTGAGATACTTCATATGGCATTAGTAATATGTCACTCGACTTTTTCTAAGTAGGCAATGAACTTAATAAGAATCATAAAACACCATTATATCATTTGGACCCCTCCATGCTTCATCCCACATGGTTGCTGATCTCAACTACGACGATTTCCATAATTGAAACCTGATTTTGTGTATCAAACTAAATATTAATGATCAAAACTAAAGCTAAACAACTTTACCCCAAAAAAAACACTCCCCCACTGTGTATTAGGATTGTCATTGACATAGAGAAACCTGCATAATCTAATAAATAGTTGTTGGTGCGGGAATTGACACTCCCAACATACCAGTCTAAACCAAAAAGCAAACCGATTATCTAATTCGGGAATTCGGTCGAATGTCGAATTCATCCTTCAAACGAAGGTCCACCAAGATTGAGAAGGCCCAGTCCAAGAACGAGCAACCGACTTTCCAGATCGCCCTACGGCCGATCTATCAAAGAAGAAAAAACTTTCCTAATCTCAAGCTAATTTATTAGGAAAGTAGACATATTTTGTAATCTAGAAAAACATATAAATAAAGGGGTGTCCTCATCTTTGTAAGCATCGAGCAATTAATACAAAAATCATAGTTCTTCATAGTTCTAGAACAAAACCCTAAGTTGTTTCTCAAGAGATTTCAATTCTTCTTTGTTCCTAGCTTTGATTCGATATTTGAGAGAAAGTTTCTAAGTGAATTTGTTTCCTCCTTCAAACAAATTCATTGTGTGAAACCAGTTTTTACAATATTATAGTTAAACTAACCAATATTGATGACCGGTATATGAAAAACCAACCAATTAATAATATTGGTGAAATGGTTTATTCTGGTTTTGTAAGTTGGATCCATTATTTTATATAAAATAAAGAATATATTACACTCTGTTCGTCAAGGCCTTCTTAGCTCAGTGGTAGAGCGCGTGGCTTTTAACCACGTGGTCGTGGGTTCGATCCCCAGAGGCGGCGTTTGTAATTTTAATTTTTAATTTTTTGTTTTTCCTATTATATATATTTTTTTTGGCGATCATTCGTCGACATTTTTATCTTTCTTCTTTTCCTTGCTTAAACCCAAAACCTCGAAAATTTCCAAAATCCGAAACGAGAAAAAAAAAACTATGTTACAGTCAATTCATCTTCGTTTCCCCTCAACCCTATCATCACCCTCTCAAAGAGAATCTCTAATCGTCCCATCGATTATTTGCTCCATTCCTTTCTCATCTTGTTCTTTCCGTCCAAAACAAACCAAGAAATTGAAGCGTCTGGTTCAGTTTTGCGCTCCTTACGAAGTTGGAGGTGGATACACCGATGAAGAATTGTTCGAAAGATACGGGACTCAGCAAAATCAAACTAATGTCGAGGATAAGTTAGATCCATCTGAGTATGAAGCTTTGCTTAAAGGAGGCGAACAAGTCACCTCCGTTCTTGAAGAAATGATTACCCTCGTATGTTTTCTGAGTCCTGGTTTATCTCAACTTTCTTCTGTTTCGTTTCTCTTAGCTTGGCATTTCGTCGAACAACTTATAGGCGTTAAGCTTTATAATTCATAGACTCGTTACTTACTTGTTACTTGTTTGAATAAATGATGACCATTTTTACGTGTTTCCACGTTTCCGTCGAGTCATGTTTCATGGGCTTGCTTTTGTGTTGTTACCCTAAGTTTGGCATTTCGTCGAACACCTTGAAGGCGTTAGGCTTAGTAGTTTTCTGGGATTATTCATCACTTTTTCCAGATGGCTTTATGGTAAATAGAATCTTTACACGTTAGTTATGGCCCATATGGTGTTGTAGTTGACAGATATGAATATGAATGAAGCATCTGAGAATGTTGCTGTAGAATTGGCTGCACAAGGAGTTATAGGGAAAAGAGTTGATGAAATGGAGTCAGGGTTTATGATGGCCCTTGATTACATGATCCAACTTGCAGACAAGGACCAAGACGATAAGGTAAAACAATTCTGCATTTGCCCTCTTTGAATAGACACACACACACAAAAAAACATCCTCTAAGGATTGACCTGAGTTTGCTATAGAAACGACCAAAATTGCTAGAATTGGTATACAGTTGTAACTCAGATTGCTTTTGCAATATAGTGTAGCAATCTCTTACATATTTTCTCTGGATTTTAAGACTGTTGTTACCTTCTCCATAAGTTCTGTAACATAAGCTGGGAAACAGATCAAAGAAATTGACTTTTTGTTTTGGATTCAGAGGAAGTCTTTACTAGAGGTCGTCAAGGAGACTGTCTTATCTCATCTCACCAAAAAATGCCCTCCTCATGTGAGTAATATTTTAATCAGTTTCTTCTTACTTTCAAGACTTTTCACTAGCTTCATATCATGATTTAAACGTTAGTGTTGCTGTTTATTTAGGTCCAGGTGATTGGTTTACTCTGTAGAACCCCTAAAAAGGAAAGTAGACATGAGCTGTTGCGTAGGGTGGCTGCAGGTGGTGGGGCTTTTGAAAGTGAGAATGGTACTAAACTTCATATACCCGGAGCAAATCTAAATGACATAGCTAACCAGGCTGATGACTTGCTAGAGGTATTGTGTTTGTTAGAAATAAATGTTTGTTTATCCTCGAGATAGTTTGAGAATGTTTATAAAGTCTGAGGAAGTTTTGCAGACTATGGAAACAAGGCCAGTTATTCCGGATCGAAAACTACTAGCGAGGCTTGTTTTGATTAGAGAGGAAGCGCGAAATATGATGGGAGGAGGTATACTTGATGAGAGAAATGACCGAGGTTTCACAACTCTGCCTGAATCAGAGGTTTGTGAGACAAACTATTATGTCCATTATGCTGAAGGTAATTGAAACATTGGAATAGAATGACGACATATTGCATGATCGCCAAACAGGTGAATTTCTTAAGCAAATTGGTAGCTCTGAAACCTGGAAAGACTGTCCAGCAAATGATCCAGAATGTAATGCAAGGGAAAGATGAAGGTGCAGATGATCTTAGCAAAGAAGACGAATCTTCTACCCAAGCGAAAAGACCGAGTGGATTAAATGGAAGGGTAAGTATGACCAACTAACACAATTGTTGTTAAAAGAGAAGACTTTTTGAGTAGGCAGTGAACCAAAGATTATTCGTTTTCGTACTTGACCTACTTGATGTGATCCCAGGGAAGCGTTACAGGAAGAAAACCATTACCTGTAAGGCCAGGAATGTTTCTAGAGACTGTCACAAAGGTATGTTTTCTATATTTGTCAATCAGCTTGTTCAACAGATGATAAGAGTAGAGTAGAGAATATCGTGTGACCATTTTTTGTGTGATGTTTTAAATCTAATCTTGATAAGGTATTGGGAAGTATATACTCGGGTAATGCATCCGGTATAACAGCACAACACTTAGAATGGGTGAGTTTCTTATTAACACCAAAAACACTTGCAGACAAAAAAAAAAAAAAACTCGTTTCTTTACAATTTCATCAAAACCAAATTTGTTTAACAGGTTCACCAGAAGACCCTCCAAGTTCTTGAAGAAATCGCATATTAGTAATATTTCTCGTTACATCAAGAAAGATTTGCAGGTAGAGAGACTGTGTCTTTTAACAAATCTTTTTTGGTATATAATTGTAATTTGGTTGGTTAATATGACAACCAGATATTGTCTCTATACGTTACATCCCCTTAGCTTAGTTATACATCTTGCTCATCTACATCATCCCAACATTTACTAAAGTCTATACCTACCACACACATCAATTAAATCTCAAAAGTGCTGGTAAAAAAGTTGACGTTGAATTAAATATATACTGTGGGTAATAATGGTACAACATAAACATATCTTTAACCCACTTAAAATGAATGTGAGAAAATGTAACTTGTCGTCCTCTGTGTAACCAATTCATTCACCCATTCAGTTAGGTAATGACAACAAACAAGCATTGAAAAATTAAAAAAAATTCGAATATAAACCAATTATTATTTATTTTACATAAATTAATATCGCAACGGTTTAATGGAGACGACACGTGGATGAGACAGTAGTCCTATAGGGTAGGAAAAGAGAGAGTCGTATCGCAATAAATGAAAAGAAGGGGGTTTTAGTAGGGGTATAGTTTCGTAAATAAACAAAAAAGTAAGGGTAAAATCCCGGACGCGAAAGCAATTGTTATATCCATTTGAATCCTCGTCAGGTTGGTTAATAACACAAAACGATTCCGCTTCTCCGCTTCCATCATAAATATCTCTCTCTCTCTCTCTCTCCTTCACCCATCGTTTTTCTCTAGATTGTTCTCTCTCACTCACACCATTCTCATTTCTCTCTTTAACCGTAAACGAATCTTCAACTTTTTTTTTCTTTCTCTCGCGATGGCTCAAGATGATGTTACTGCTGCTGGTGCTAACGGAGGAGCCACGACGGCGGCGGTTGTGGAGAAACCTGTTACCTTCACCGCTTTCAAGACGACGTTGACCGTTGAAGCTCAGAAAGTCAGCGACGCTGTTACGTTCTACAAATCTGCTTTCGGTGCGATCGAGTCTGGTCAGAGTCTTTACCCTAAGCGTAAGCTTGACCAAGAGCTTCCTCATGTTCTCTCTTCTGAGCTCAACCTCGCTGGTTCTTCCCTCGTTGTCCGTGACGTCACCACTCTCTCTGGTTTCACGTAAGCTTTCTTCTCTCTCTCGCTTGCTCTTGTTGTGGTGTTTGACATCTAGATCTCGCTTTTTTCATCTCTGATTTTTTTATTTTAGGTTTTTTTTCTACTCGTTTAGTGTTTGATTTTGTTGTAGATCTGGATTTAGGTTGTTGTATGAATAGTTATCTGGAGATAAATTACGTTTAGAAGCTATTTGTTCTTCCTTCAACAAGATTTACTGTTCATTTATTTGTTTGATTTGAGTTTGTTTTATACGTTGAACAGTGCGTACTCAGTGGTAGCGTTTCATTTCTGTTTAGATCTGGATTTTGGTTTGTGATATGAGAAGCTTCTGGTAGTTTAAGACGCTTAGAAGCTATTTTCATGGATGATTCTGCATGTTTTGGATATTTTGTGGTTTGATTTGGACTTGAACTTTTTTTGTTTTAGACTTTGAACAGTGCGTACTCAGTGGTAGAGTTTGATTTCATTTTAGATCTGGATTTTGTTTTGTGAGATGTAAAGTTTCTGATAATTTAAAACGCTTAGAAGCTTTGTTCATGGATGATTCTGCATGTTTTGTATATTGTGGTTTGATTTGGACTTTTTTGTTTTTTGTTTTTACGTTTGAACAGTGCGATATCGGAAGGTACGACGATGACTCTAACCCTCGAGACAGATGATGTTGAAGCAGCCGTTGCGAAAGCTGTGTCCGCGGGAGCTGTGAAAGTGGAGGTTACGGAGGTGGAGACTGAAGGAGGTGTTCAAGGAAAAGTCACGGATCCGTTTGGTTTCACTTGGATCTTCTCTGCTCCGGCGAAGAAGATTGAGAACGCCGCCGTGAATGACGAGAACAAAGAGGTTTAGTTACTGCCGTCGGATCTGATTTTTTCGTCGGTTTCTGAACAAACTCTGTCACCCTTAACATCCTATTTTCTGGTTTATGCGTTTATTTTGTCTTTTCTTGAATCCGGTACGTAGTAAACCGGATCGAGTAGCTTAATGACTTTCTCGGAGTTTTAAGTTTCACCCCTTTTGACATACTCTAATCTTTGGTGAAATCAGATATTAATCTCGGATTTTATATGTTTTTTGTTGATGATTTTTGCTTCTCTTAATTATTTGTCAGTAATCATGTTTACCTTTGCTGGATCTGTTTTATCTTAGGATAGAACCATCTATTAAATGAATAGCTTAGTGGGTAGATAAGAAGGAATTAAGAAGAATATTGGAATAATTTGTGTCGACTATACGTTTTTTAAGTTTTGTTGTATTATTGTGTCAGAGTGTTGAATACTGTGTCGGAGGTAGAGAAACCATAGGCCTCTGGGTCTGTGCTTATTGGTTCCGTTTTCGAAATTGCCCTTACGTGCTGTTTGGGCCTTGTGAAGTTTTCAATTGGTCCTTCTATAATCTTTTGACTACTTTTTGGGGTTTACCCATATACGCCATGTGGCAAAAGTACGATTTATAAAAAAAATAATAACATCTCATATTATAATATGAAAAGACACACACGCACACTGAGTCAGTGGCACACACAAAGCTTATACTTTTAACAAGTTGGGGCGTTGGGTATGCCACACTCTTTGGGGAGACCAGAAGCGAGTTCGGGATCTACACCGAAAGAACCGAGCCATGGAGAGTTCTTGTATCCACAAAGACAGGCGAAGTCGGCATGTTGCAGAGCCGTACAGCAAAGCTGTGATGGGCTTGTTGGATTCCCCTTGGTCACCGCTGGTTTGCACTCATTCAACTCATCTTGGGTCATGCCACATAGATCAATCGCTACTGACATATCGACTAACATAGCCATTATCATCACCATCATCACGATCATAGCCGCAGCTGCCTTCTTGCTCGCCATTTTTTTTTTTTTTTATCTTCCTCTTATTTTTTTGTTGTGTTTGTGGTGTTGAAGTGAATGTTGATGAGAAGGTGTATCTTCTTATATAATGTGTTAAGAGTAACCCGTGAACCAGATTGAATTATTCCATTAGTCACGGGTTGTGTCTTTTTGTACTTCACTTTTGGGATATGGTATTTGTCATAGAATCATAGCACTCCGGTTCAATTATCAATTACACAGTTTCCAGCCCACAAATCTTGTACTACAAATGGAAACTAATTGTCAACTGGCGCATTGTATAATTATAAAAAATCTCTTTCATATAGAAAAGCAAAATTACATTAAAAAAACCACCTGTAAACTATTGGGCCGATTTAAGCCCAAGTAGGATTTTTTTTCCTTTTTTTTTTTTGGGGCTACCTCAAACCCTCTTTTAGCTACCTATTTGAGTTTTTTAGTGATCTTCATTATCAACAACAATTAGCTACTTTAACCACAAAACAAATGAGAACATCAGTTAGTATATAAATGGAACCAAAAAGAGTATGTATCTCGTTCGCTCTGTCATTGGTTCTTGTACCTATCGACTCGAGACTTCTAAAATAAACGTTTACTGCACATTTCAGACTTTGACCACAAATGTCAAATGTTAAAGGGAAAAATTGTAGAAGTAGAGCAAAATAGACTTTTGACCTTTGTCTTGTTACCACTTAGCCTTTCCCTTCGTTCTCTGTGAGACTGTGACTGTGAGAGAAGTGTTGAGAAAATCCAAATTTCTAGATTCTCAATTTCCTTTACTCTTCTATTTTTAAATTAGTTTATATGTTCTTTTATTTGAGGATTTCAGTTCTATTAGTCGTAATCATTGTAAAGACGTTTATTTTAATCACCATCTCATATTTTTACTTAAATTTGGTGGTGTGTTGTTGTTGATACACAAGAGCATTATTAGCTTTCAAATGCAGTTACCTGTTTTACCGGCGACCATCACTGTTTTACCTAAACCTTACAAAATGTATACCGGCGATCACTGTTTTACCTAATTTACAATCATTTTCTTTTGTTACTGTTATGAAAAGAATTAAAGTAAATCACTTCTTCTATGCAACCGAAGGTTAAAAATACTCAAACAAATGACCAAAAAGTTTCATGCTTACAGAATTATGAAGAGCATTTTGATACGTAAGTATTTTTCATGTTTTTAGGCTAAGACTGAACTTGATCAAAAAGAAAAAACAGGTTAAGATTGATATTAATCTGTGAAATGTGAACCCTAACTATGTGATGATTCTAAATATTGCATATTCTGTTAAATCTTTCGTTATTAGATTTTATATTCCGAATAATGTGTTCGTTTATAGGATTAGTTTGATAGAGTAGTTTTTAGGTTGCATAGAGAAGCACAATAGTATTGTGTGTTTGACCAGACCTATATATATAACTTGTGACCTCTCGAACCTAACGCTATGGACTATGGTCATGTGGAATTGCTCCTACTAGCGAATGTATCTTGTGTTTTTTTTGGGTGCAAACAGTAGAGAATGTATCTTGTTGGCTCATGTAATTAAATGCTTCACGATGTTACAATAAGAATCAGGATGAATACTTTTTGACAAACGGAGCTGCGAGACGTTGCAGAACGGATATAAATTACCCCATGAACAAGTCAGAGAAGTTACAACAAAGTTTTATTACAAGGGAAAAAGGCTTAAAAATATCTCGTTTATTTTTTATTTGGACGTTTAATACCTCGTGTTTTTTTATTCGAAGAAAAATACTTCGATTTTCGATTAATTAAAACAAGTGATTTAATACGCAAAAAAAAAAAATGTTGGTATATTCATACTTCTGATTTTGTGACAAAAACAAAATTCCATTTTTATCCTTGTGACAAAAACAAAATTCCATTTTTACCCTACGATCTCAATTAAAAAATAGTTTAAAATGACATGGTATTAATTTATAATTTTATTTGAATTAAATTTCTTTCTATTTTTTACAGCTAATTAATTTTCTTTTTTGATATATATTTTTGATTATAATTTTGTTTGACGGAAGAAAAACAACTTTGTTTAAATTCTGGATCTAGAATCGCATGATGACTGTTTTAGCTTCAAATCTCCATTGTTTTTTTCTTCAAATCCTGGGTCTGTATTTATTCTGTTGTCAATCGATTAAATTGTTTCAAGAGATTACAGTAATGCTTTTCAGTGGAGATCCCTCTCATCATCTCTGGTTTACAACTCTCTCTCTCTCTTTTTAACAAAACAACTCTCTCTCTCTCTCTCTCTCTCTCTCAAAGGACGAAGAAGAAGAAACTTGAGAATCATTCTCTATAACTCTCACCAAGAAACCCAAAAACCCAGGATAAGAATTAGAATCACCTCTTGACTTATAATTCATGACTGAATCTAACAAGTAACAACCCTTATCACGTATTAACTGGTAAATTTATTGGCTGATCCGCCAGTTTACATCGGGAAATTACGACACTCCGATTAACTAATAGCTCCATCTTTGGCGGCGGAGAAATCAGATTCGTTGGTGGCTGTGATGATGAATGAACCGGGAAACGACAACAACATCAATATTCCATCAGGTCTTAAAGTAATGAGAAAACACTTTAAAAAGCAGATCGTCACCTTCAACGACGACTACTCAGTCGTTTACCGCAGGTTTTCTTTAATTTTTTTTTTTTTTTAATATTTTTAAAACAAAACTTTAATAAAAAGAATTCAAATAAAATTATAAATTAATATCATGTCATTTAAAATTATTTTTTAATTGAGATAATAAAGATAAAAATGAAATTTTGTTTTTGTCATAAAATCAGAAGTATGAATATACCAAAATTTATTTTTTTGGATATTAAATCACCTGTTTTAATTAATCGAAGTATTTTTTTTTCCAATAATAAAACACAAGGTATTAAACGTTTAAATAAAAAATAAACGAAGTATTTTTAAGCTTTTTTCACTTTATTACAAACTAGAATAACTGTATCCAAAGGTCCTAAGGAATAAATAATATTTTGACACAAGATACGCAAATGAGTGATGACGTATCTAATATTCCAAGGTCACAAGGAGGAGTAAATGTGTAGTTAGAGCGTGTTCACGTAACCTAAGAAAGTAGGAATACTGAAGACTAATTTAGTTTTAATAAATATTTAGTTTTCTTCTAATAAATGTTTCTCAATTATTCTCTTTTGTTTTACAATTTTTTATTTTAAAATTCAAATGCAGCATATCTAATTCTTCATGTAAATACAATTTGATATTAAGAGAAAGATATTTAGTTGACCTAACATTTATATTGTAAATATTGGATTTGTAAAAAGTATTAAAACAACATTCATGATAAGTAATAACACATAAAGCATATTTTATAGTGAATCAGAAGTTCAGAAATTCTAAACCAGAGTTGAAGAGCTACTTAAGAATCTCGATTTCTAAATTCTTGGTTGATAATTGGAGTTCATATATCTGAATCCAATCTCTGTTCAGTTTAAATCACATCGACTAAACTAATGACTAATGAGGAGTTTCATACTAAAAACATTACATAACAAAAACATCAGAATTAAAGTTAAAATCAGAAAAAGTAACATTTCGTAAAATTAACTGCAAAAGAAGACAATGCCGGTGGATTAATGATAAAAAACATAGAAAAGACTAATGATAGAAATGTCAAACGTTAATAGTACGTAGTAGTACTGTAGTAGAGACTAGAGAGTAGGCCAAAGCAACATTATAAAACAACAGCCTTAAATACCTAAATAGCACCCATTTAATTTATGGATTTTTCAGAAGCATGGCATCAATTTAGTTTTTTTTTTTTGTTTCTTTTTCTTAAATTTTCATTCATTTTATTTTGCAAAATATTTCTACAAACTGCCGAAAGTGTTTCATTATTTATGTAGTTTAAAGCTTAAACGTTACTGAAAATTCGTTTATAGTTTGTAAATAAACATTATTAATACTTTTTAAACTGCCTTAAAATTACTAAAAAGATTTTAGTTTCTACTCACTACAATCATCTTTTCATAGTGTTTGCTGTTATATCATTTGGTGAAATTTTTGTATATACGATATGATATATAATAGTAAGTAATAACACATCATTCTATTATATATATAATCCATTGAATAGAATGCTAATGTATTCTATTTACCAATATATTTTCTAATTCAACAAAAATAAAATTAATCATTAGTGATCATGTGTTTGATAGTGTTCAATAAGGAATAGTAAAAATTCAATAGTGTAGATGGGAAATAAAAGACTATTTTCTTTTTGTGTGCAACATAAAAGACTATAATAGCAATGTTTAAGTTGTGGCTAAAATCATGTATTGTTTTTATTTAGAACTTCATTAAAAATATCGTGTTAGTTATATTTCAACTTAATTATATACTGTATAATACTATAATATAACAAAAATGGTTTATGAAATGTATTAAGATAATACTATCATTTATTTCAAGAATTTATACAATTTAATAGTTTCTCTAGTGTTAACTGCCCTAAGCTAAAATAGTTATTACATCAATGAAAAGCCATTCCGTTGAAATGTGTTTTTTTTTAACTGTTTTCTCAATTTCAAAGGCGGCAATGAGCAGTTCCAATTTATTATCCTGCTATGAAGAACAGTATCAGTAATTTTGACCTAACCCCACCTGTCCTCTGTCAATTACTTACAAAAGAACAAAAAAAAATAAAAAAAATCGAGACTTATTATTATGAACTGTAAAAAGATGGAATTTAATAAGGGGAAAAAGTAAGAGAAATTGACAAAAGATAATAAATAGAGAGAATGGGATTGCTTGGAGTCGTGGCAATGTTATTGTATTGTTGTTGGTTGCACACTGCACAGAGCACAAAGTTTCATAACAGAGGTAATGTTGCATGTGGCCCCTTCCTTCCTAAAGCTCCTTTTCTTAACTCTTTTGTCTCTTCAATTCTTTTTTTTTTCACTTTTTCTAAACAATAAAATTCCATTTTTCAAATTGGATATTCTGAGAAATGACCATTAATGAATGTTATATCTAGTATTTTTCTTACCCAACTCACAAGATAGCAATAAATGGAATGAGTAAGTCAGCTTTAGAATCCATAAAACTTGGTCAATTTAATAGAGTTAGTGAAAGTTACGTTACGTTTTAAGTCTTTTTTGTTTTGTCAACCATGGAAAAATGAATGTTTTGTAAAATTTATAAAGAAAAAAGTTATCTCATGTAAAAAAAAGTCTAAAGCCACCAAATTTTATTTTTTATAAGGATAAAAATCCTTTAAACATTAAAAGTAAAGACAATAGTAAACAACACTGTATAAAAAGAAATTATATAAAAAAATAGTATTATTTTGTTAGAAAAGTAATAAAAATAAAAAATAAAAAAATAGTAGAAGAAGAGTAGCTAAACCCAACTCTATTTTTCATTATTAGTTTTCACTTATTCACTTACCCTACAAGATTTTAAAAACAACACTCACCTCTGCTCAGAGAGACCACACAGAGTCCCCCATCTCTCTCTCTCTCTCTTTAACACTCCCCTACAAGTAGACTTTAAGGCAACTTTTGTCTCAGTGTTGAGTAATGTAAAATACCCATCTGGTCATTTACTTAACATACTCTCTCTCTCTTCTCTCTCATTCTCTATTTAGATTACTTAAAGAAGAGAGATCCAAACATCATCATCAATCAAACCCATTCATCACTACTTCACTAGTACTACAATGGACTACGTAAGCTGATAAGCTCCTTCCTCTTTCTTTCTTCTTCATCTTCTTTTGGGTTTTACAAGGTTTTTAACTTTTTGTGTTCTTTTTGGTTGTTTCAATCAGGAATACGGAGGAGGAGAGTACTGCAGGAGAGGGCACGTGCCGGCTTTTGGAAGCTGGGACTGGAACGATGCCGTGCCTTTCACTCAGTGCTTCGAGACTGCGACAACTCAACAGCCAGCTTTTCTCCACTACGCTCCTTACCCTCATCAAGATCGTGATCTTTACCTCGCTGGTGACCTCTACGACAACCACCACCTTGTAGCTGCTCCCGCTGTTATCCTCCTCCCTCGTCGCCGGGTACGTTCTTGATTCATGTTTCCCGATTCAGCACTTGGCGCAGGTGAGTTTTCTTGATTTAGTCTTATGTTACTATTTTTCAGGCTAAGGTGGGTCAAGAACCGGGGGCGGAGAAGAAAAGAAATGTCTCCAAGGAGCAACACAACTACGAGAGGGATGCGCGTGAGTTAAACGCGCCGACTAGCTGTCCAACACCGGCGGTGAAGCGGAGGATGAAGGCACCTAAGCCTGTGGATGAAGACTTGTACAAAGTCTCCCCACAACCTCTCCCAGTCAAAACCAAAAGGGTATTAAAAACTTAATTAATTTGTTAATTAGTTAGTTTAAGCTTTTATTGATACGCTTCGATGATTATATTGTTTTATTATAAGGTTTGATTGTTTTGGAAAATGTTAAAATAAATGAAATTTGCAGAAAAGAGGAGGAGGTGGGTTTGGGTGCATTTCAAGGTGTTTTTTGCCAACACGGGTGCTTTGAAGGAGGAACAAGCGTGAGAGACTTCGAGTCAGAAACAACACTTTATTATTATATATTATCAAAAAGACTATGCTTTGTGAAACTATTATGTATGTATTTATTTATGCGTAGGCAAAAAAAGAAGAAGAAGAAGAATCCTAAAAGATAGTAGAAAAATGTAGCTTTTGAGCCATATCGTATTAATTAGATTATAAAAATATGAGACTTGGTTTTGCATATTTGGCTCACATCCTCTAAAATGTTGTTGGTAGTCATCACTGATCAGTGATGGATTTGGTTTTAGATTAGGGATGGGAAAAGGAGTTAAAAGCTGTGAGGAGGGGAATGTTGAATAGTAGCTTAGCTTCGTCTACACAAAGTTTGACTTGTGGCAGAGCTACCTACCTTTTTTTTTTGTTTCCTTTTTGTGAATTGAAAAAGAGTGGACTCTATTAAGAGTTTATGAGAATGTAGATAACGGGTCCTAAATGATAATTTTTTTTATATATTAGTAGAAAGAAACTGGCAGAAATCTTAATGGTAGATTTGGCAAAATTTTCAAAGTTTGCTGGGACTTAATAAATTGTCATGTTTTGGAAGCTGGATAGGCCCTGTTTTTTTATAAGTGACTTGGTTTAGCAAGAACCTAAGGTTGTTTTATGTATTTATTTTGTGCTCTTGCTTGTATCTGATTGACTAAAAGTACGTAATTCTTCCAAGTTTCATTTTATAATAATCAGATGACAATGTTGTATATTCAAAATTGTTGGTAGGTTACTTCACATGTTCCTATTGTTATACAGAGAAGTGTATATAAATGAAATTAATATTTTGATAAAAACAATTATGCTTTCAAGATAGAGAAAAACTTATATAGCATGGGATGATAATATAATATGCTTTTCAAGATAGAGAAGAACTTATATAGCATAATCTTTTGTGGCTTTCTTTTTAAACAAACTAAGATTTCATTCGACTTAAAATCAGAATTCTCTTTGCGAGAGTATGATAGATAAGGTTAATCAGAGCCAAACACAAAAATTCTAAATGAGAGCTCACAAATGCTAAAACGACAACCATTGTTCAAACAAAAACATAGAGATAAATGAGAGCTCACAAACTCAATCGAAAAACATACAAATCTTGGCTACGGGAGAGGGAAGCATCTAAAGAAAATCTGAGTTCAATGAAGAAAAAATAAAACTTTTTTTTGCTTTCAAGATCTTCGAGTAAAGTACTTTTAGTTGAATTGTTGTTTTTTTTTTTTTTCATCAAACACTCCATTATATTAGATTAAAGGTTTACAAGTTTTCTTTAAAAAAGAGCCAAATACATCAACAAACTTACACCGAAAGAAAAGATAAGCTACAAACAATAAACTTAAGACATACATCAAACAAGCTTCGAAGCTTGATTTGGAACCATAAAGGTTAGAAGATAAACAAAGGGGACAACAAGTCCAGGAGATAAAGAGTTGCCCCACAAAGTGAGGCCACTCGAGGTAGAGAATGACCGACCACTACCACATAGTCAGCCACTTTGATAACCATTGCCGCAGACGTTGCAAAAGAACGATCGCGGTGTTTGGATTCCGTACGTGCGTCAAAGGTCCCTGGAAAGGGTGGTCCCTGGAAAGGGTGGTCACACGCTGGACAAGACGAGAGTCTTGAAAACCAAGAACCTAAAAAGATACTTGGAGGAGGTGTTGTATTGCAGAGAGCTTTAATTACCATTTCTAGGCCTTCCACAAGGCTCAATCAGAGAGGAGAAGAAGCAAAATCCTTTGTTACTTGTAAAACCCAAATGCCTACCTTTATAGTGACTTTCTCAAAAGTTTTTTCTAAAAAGATAGACACACGCTCTTCCATCTGAGGTATAGAAGAGGAAGGAGCTCTCCCCAAGGGAGGAGTTAGACATCACAAGCGCAAAAAGGCGCCATATGCCTACCTTTAAGGGGGCGTTCTTGAAGATTTTCCTAAGGAGGTGGACACACGCTCTTCCATTGGTGATATAGCAGAGGAGGGGACTCTCCCTCAGGGAGGGTTTAGACAACACAAGCGAAACAAGATGGTCTCAGCTTACACTTCTAAACCGCTGTGGAAAAATAACAGGCGGATTATCAAGGCTTGACCTTTTTTTAGTGTCATGCTTCATAAATAAGGAAGTTAGTATGATACTCTTCAAAGTGGAGGATTGCAAATTAAGATATCTCTCCAAACAGGAGGAGAATGACAATATATCACATTTTTTTTTGGAGGAAATTGAGGTTACAAAACCTTTACGGTCAATATAAAACTCAATTAAAATGGTCAATACCAACATAATTACACACTGGTCCAACAACCAGGAAAGCAAAAATTGGCCCATATTTTTAAGAAATCTTTTTAGGCTCGTTAGGCCCACTAACAAAGAACAAGATATCTGGCCCAAATGCCTGAGAAACAGCAACTGGCCCACCAACATTAGGGTTTCTTCCCTTACTCCGCCGACAAAGAGATGTTTAACCAGAGAGATGAGAAAGCTCGCCGGCAAAGCATTTCGGATTCGTGGACTCAATCTCACCCGCGGTTGGGAGAGGGCGCTTTGAACGGCTTGTGGAATCGACGTATCAACAAAGTTAAATGTTGGACAAAGGGGATGGTTGGCCGTACCAGAGGGAGTTCTCGACGACGGCAAGATGCCTTGTCGGAAAGAAGGAAAGAAAGGAGGTTGACGGTGGAGAGCTTCCCACGTGTCCGCATCGAAGGCATGTGACCTACGATTGCCAATGTTGCAGCTTGTGGCAACAGATCTGGATGACCGAAATCGGGTCATGGGGAAAGCCACATATCCGGTGGTGGCGGAGGGTACAAGGGAGAGTTTAACGATGGCATACGGTGGTATGGATCTTTGGAAAACGTTCCATAAGATTCTAGATCCGGCGGAGGGTTTGTTTATAAGATGAGTCGGGGATCGGAGGTGGACAGGCTCTCGTCGTGTCAGCAACAACGGAGTATAGAAAGAAAATATCTTCGGAGCTTTAAGCGGGATCCCGAGAAGGATCCATAAAGAATTGCTTTGGACTATGTGCATTCGAACTGGATCTCGTCGGCGAAAGGATCAACCGGCTGAAGGAGAGCAAGAATCTCGCCGGAAAAGGCCGACGGAGGGAAAGAGGTATGAGCACCACAAGGATAATAAAGTCTCCGGCTACCAGATCCAATATGACAGACATAATACGGTGGTCGGGAAAGATCGAAACTGAAAACAAACATGGACTGATGAGCTTCATACAACAGGGAAAGAGAGGGGAGTGAACGGTCCGACGCCGGCGAGCAACTGCTCTACCGGCGTCGGAAATGGTTAACTCGAGACTTGTCTCAGAAATAGTGCTTGAGAGAAAAATATCTCTTGCACAGTTTCATTCATTGCAACGAAAACACACAGTTGAATTGTTTAATTTATTGTATATGGTAAATGGTGAACTTTTAAGCATAATTTATATATTTAAACTTAATCAAAAGTTAAAAATATTAAATATATAAACATACTAAAATTTTAAAATATTATAGGACGGATTATATGGTGAAATAAGTTTGAATCGACATTAATATAAATTTAAAATATCATTAATCCAACATTTCAGTGCACTTAGAGCTGTCAAACAGGCTTAGATCCCGCAGGCGTGGCCCGATTAGTACAATTGCGGAGCGGGCTTGGACACAATAAGTTTTGTCCACAAAAATGCGGGCATCATGGGTCCGGTCCATGCGGAACACGGGTTTAACAGGTTTGTCCGTGGCGGGTTGGCGGGTTTGCGGACTGGTCCGCAAAAATATATATTTTCTCTTTTTTTTTTTATATAGATAATAGATATCTATAGATAAATCGATTTATTAAAGCTTCTGTTTCTTATAGAGGTTTTCTAATCTTCTATACAAGTCAACATTTAACCTAAAACTAAAAACCCTACCTCGTTGAACTTTTAAACTGTATCGAAAGTCAAAACAGAGTATTCCTAGTTTCACAAATCACAACTCAGATTCTCATATCATTCATCATCCTTCACTGCTCAAATCAATTATCAATTATCACATGTTCACAACTTCACCACAAAGATCCACATTTAACCAAAACCAGAAATCTGCAATGGTAAGTTACTTCTTACTACTTACTAAGATAGTGTCTACATGATTTAAGCTAAAACTTAAAAGTAATAGTTTGTGTTTTGTTTTAGGAGTCACGTGATTCTTGCAATCTTAGATCGTTAGATTTAGAATCTCAGAGAATTGTTGATTCTGCAAATGCTGAAAGCGAAAGAGAAACAAAGATCAACGACGATGATGATAGTGACAAAGGAAAGTCACCAGCACAAAGGAAGAGAATATAGGCTGATGGAGCTGAAACGTCTAAGCCTAGTAAAAGGTCATCCATTGAGATCTCTGATGATGATGACAATGGTGATGATGGTGACAAAGGAAATTCACAACCAAAGAAAAAAAGAAGGCAATATTCAGATGTGTGGGCGGACTTTACGGTGATTACTAAGAAGGATCGCAAGGGAAAAACTGAAGAAAGAGCATTGTGCAAGCATTGTAAGTCTGATTTATGGTCTGCAATCACTCAAGAGGGGTACATGTGTCTAACAACACATTACATTGACAAGAATTGGAAGCTGAACAACAAAATTCTAGCATTTTTTGCTGTACCGCCTCCACATACAGTTACACACTTAGCTATGGAGATTCTTGAGAAACTAAAGGAATGGGGGACTGAAAAAAAGTGTTCTCACTTACTTTAGACAATGCTACTAACAACGATACAATGCAAGAGATGGTGAAAAATCAGCTTGTGTTGCGAAACATCTTGAGTTCTAGTTTCAAATTATTTTTAGGTTTCAGTTTAGTACTTCAGATTCAGATTTTAGTTTGAATGAAAAATGTGACATTGAGTTTTAGTTTTGTTTCAGACTTTTAAGTCTTTGACTTCAGATTTTTAATGTTTCAGATTTTAAGTGTTTGAGTTTTAAGTTCAGCTTTGGTTTTATAAAACTGCAGGTTATGGTTTTATAAAACTGCAGGTTTAGGTTCTAATGTTCTATACAACTGTAATTTGCAGGTTTCGGTTCTTATAAAAACTGCATGTTCTGTTTTTTTTTTAAAACTGCAGGTTTTTGCCATGAATCGAATCATGTTTAAAACACTCAATGTTTTCAAGTCAATGTTTTCAAGTCTGCTATAGTTACTACTTTTTTGATATGCAGTGGAAGCAACAGCACTAGAAAACAACATTATTGTGTACTAGTTTGCGCAAGATCTCCATTTCTTTGTTACGGCCTGAACGAGGAAAATGAGCTTATCTTAGTTAGTGTGCTCCAGGGACTATTCGATGCAATGACCCTTCTCCTTAAGTTTGTCTAATCATAGCTTCAGATTTTATAGAACTGCAGGTTTTGGTTTTAAAAAACTGCAGGTTTAGGTTCTAATGTTCTATACAATTACACTTTGCAGGTTTCAGTTCTTAGAAAAACTGCAGGTTCTGTCTTTTTTTGTAAACCGCAGGTTTTTGGTAAACTGCAAGTTTAACTACAGGTTTTGTTTAGTTTGAATGTTTCAGATTCATGTTCAAATGAATATGTTTCATCATTGATGGTTAATCTGTTTTAACAGTTCAATGTATGATGGTTAATCTGTTTTCACAAGTTATATATCTAAAATGATAGTACATCTGTACATTAAACTTTACAGACCCGCGGGCTGGTCCGCATATCCGATGATCTTTGCGGGACGGGTTTAGACATTGTTTTATCTGTCTGCGGTCAAAACGGACGAACCACTGTGGTCTAAAGGAAGAAGCAGATAATGGCGGGTCTGTCCAGGCGGACGCGGACATACCCGTTTGACAGCACTAAGTACAAGCTATATTTTTATTTACTATTTTTAACATTACTAATAATTAAATATGTCAAATTGAACAGATTTAGTTAAAATTGAGTGAAACAAAAAATTATTAATACAGTATGAGTATACCACGCATATTAAATCTTATTTTACTATTTGCATTGATTCACAAATATTCAAATTAATCATATTGAATCAAAACGAGTACCGAATTTAAACGTACCGTAACAAATAATACCCACAACCCTACGTCTCAAACACATCTGAATAAAAAGGTGAATATCATAACCAAAAGAAGAAGAAGAAAAAAACTGTAGTATCGTATTATATTATTATTTTGAAGTTTGGACAAACAAAAGACAATCTAATTATTTTCCAACAAATAGCTTTCTATCAAACCCAAATATACGAAATCACTTGAATATCCTGTTGATATCTCTAAACCAGCTCATATATACGGTGAAGTGAATGATTGATGACCTCCTTCGCTCCTTTTTATTTAAATTTTCACTGCTGACACTTTTATAACATAAAACAACGTTGTCGAAATCTTCTCCTCCATCTTGTTAACTTTTTCACTATATACTGATGGTACTTGTTTTTTTGAGTTTATGGATTGGATGGATCTTGTGGAATATATCATTTATGCTTTATTTAACCATAATTTCATTCATTTTCTTGGAGAGAGATAGTCTTTTTCTTCAGCTACAAAATCATTATATTCTCTTCTCTTTTTTTCATTTGTATTTTTCTCCACAATATTTTTATAACTTTTCTATAGCAAACTTGTCGTAAAAGTAGGTTTTTCGTTTTTTTTTCTTTCAAATTGAGTTTCAATCGTTGAGAAAAAACAATTCAGTTTATATATCCAAAAGCTTAATTTAACGTTAAAGTATCACACTCTTAAGTAAATTATGAAAGTCTTGTCTTTCTTTCTTATTAGGTTCCAACTTACAACTACTAAAAATTCATTTATAATTCTTTTAATTAATTTTCTAATCAAATTATTTCGTCTTTTTATTATCTTTTGAATAAATAAATGGAAAGAAAAGAAAAGAAGATACACGTTCAAATAAAGGGAAAAAGTGGGTAACTTAGGAAAGAAAAGAAGACAAAGGTGGTGGAATTATGGCAATCAAATGTCATTAAAGGAAAGAGAGCCCACGCTTTCAAATTAGGGAAAGAGAATGGTAGCACTCTAAAGCACCCTTAAAGCAACTATAGATTGATCAAATTAGCTTCTACTTTTTTACTTTGTCGTGAGATGGTTGTTTTATTATATTTTTACTTTCTATTACAATCATAGAGAAGTTTTTTTTAGGATGAATATAGTTGAATAAATACAACAATAAAAATAGGTTGAATTGAATATATATATATATATATAATATATATATATATATATTTTCTTGTTAAACAAATAAAAATAAAAAATATTTCTACAACTTACTATTTGTGATGGAAAGTAACATAAATAGATTCACTTATGCCACTACAAGTTTGAAAAGTTGAACAAAGATTTACCTTTTTATTTTTAACAGAAAAAAAAATTATTTTTGTTTTGTTTTGCAATTGGATAGGTAAAATGGAAACAATTCTTCTATTTATTTTATTTTCTATCAATGTTTATTCCTAGGGGTGATACTAATCATTCAAAGTCCAAATTATTCTCATAAGTCGTAAGGGGTGATACTAATCATTCAATGTTTATTCCTATCTGATCGTATGTGTTTGATGACCCATGCATAGACATGTTGTCTAAATGTCTAACGAATCGAAGACAAAAAGTAGTTGGTGATAATACAAACGCATAGTAAGTTCACATCATCACGAGTTATGGCCATGCAAAAGTAATCTAAATTAATCCTTTTGTTTTTCGTTCTTTTTTGCTCCTTCGTGCTAATTTATCACCATCGCAAAAATTAATCAATGTATATCATAGAATGATAGAAGTGATCGACCAATACATATCTTATAATTTAGCTTCAATTGTCCGTTTCCCACTTTCTAAAAAGTTGAATAACTCACATTTCATTAATTTTCTGTCTAAATATAGCATGTGTCTTGGTCGTTAAAAACCAACATAAAGTTTAAAAACCCTGGAAAACTATTTTCTTGTTAAATTTATATGGCATGTTTTAAACATCTTCATATATACTTGTGTTTTAACCATTTTACTAAATTAGCATATATATAAAATATAATTTATGTGATTGTTTTTAAAAGTTGTTGTGAATAAAATATTATGCAATAAAATCATATGCTAAATATGAAGACTTGAAATTTTTTTGAGATTTCTTATTATTGTTCCGCGGATTAGCCTAAATTTTTTGAAATTTATCAAATCAATCATAATAAACATTATTTCTGTTATTTTGATATATAGTTGCTAGTATAATCGAAAATCACTCTTTAATCCGCAGAAGAGTGATTAATTTTTGAGATTTTGTTGTCTATATATGGTTAATTAAATATTTTGTGGAGATTTTTTTTTTTGGAATATTTTTTTTAAAAAAATCTGAAATCAAGATTTAACTAATGGTTAAATGTAACCTATAACCAGTCAAGTAATCAAATAATTAATTTTATAACCCATATTATATAGTCTATAAAAAAAATTTGTGTACTTTAGTTTTATTATATTGGGGATATTGTAATACAATTTTCAAGAGAGGAGGCGAGGCCAATTAAGAGTTTGGACTTGGCAATTTCTTCGTATTTGTGTCTTCTCCATTTCCAAATTCTTGAAAAATGGAAGCAGATGGAAGAAAAAAAATAAATAAGTCATTTTGACCGTTTTCATTATGTTCTCTATATAATCCACTTTCGTTTTGCAATGAAAAATATTCTATTCTATTGATTATTGATATGGCAATTCCAAATAACAAAGAGCATTTCTCGGGTGGACTTGCAAAGGTTTTGGCAGAACAATGGCAAGTTGACGTACGGCTCAAGGCAGTTAATAGTGATGATGAGGGTTCAGCTGTCTCTGCCCACAAACTTATTCTGGTCTCTTCTTTTCATGCTTCCTTCTCTCTTTGTTGATATCATCATCTAATTCAAGAATCAACCTCTAGGAAGGCTTTTGTTTTTGGGGTGTTGTTAATGAAGTTTTCTCTTTATGTATGTTTGGAATTTGAATAGGCATCAAGATCTGAGGTTTTTAAGAAGATGCTGGAATCAGACGAGCTTAAGACTTCAGCTAAGCAGGTGGAAACAATCACTCTCTCAGATATGAAACAAGAAGAGTTGGAAGCTTTTGATGAGTTTATATACAGTGATGGCTCTATGCTTTCTGTGAAAGTGAAGCAACATGCTCGGTCACTCTATCTTGCGGCTGATAAATATGAGATTCCGCATCTACGAGACCTATGCAGAACCGAGCTTATATCTTCTCTGAGTTCGTCGAATTCTCTTGACCTCCTTGAGCTCGCTCAAATCCCTTTTGACGAAGTCCTTAACGATGCAGCCTTTGGCTATATCAAAACAAGTCGACGGAGATGATTCCGACGGATTCGAGACTGCCAGCGAACGTGAAATCAGCGATGAAGAAGGAGATGAAGATGGTACTAAAAACGACGCCGTCACTAGTCAGGAGGAGAAACCACAACACTCGGAGAAGAAGAAAGAACAGGTTGAGCTAATGAGTGGAGGAGAAGCCATAACCGACGACGGATCAAACAAGGTGATTCCACTTTGATATCTTTAGGGTTTGGCTAATTCTGGGTTTTAGAGGTTCATTAGCTACGTGCCATTACAATTTTCCTGTGAAAGTTTGAACCTTGGATGAAATTAGTAGAGAAATGCTTTAGAGCTAGTGTTGATAGATATTGAAGATTCGTCTTTTTTTGTTTGTTTGTGTTGAAGGAGAAAGCTATGGCAGAAGCAAATGAAGCTAAAGCGGAAGGAAACAAATTGTTCGTTAATGGCTTTTATGAAGAGGCATTGTCAAAGTACGCTTTTGCTTTAGAGCTTGTGAAGGAGTTTCCTGAGTCTATAGAGCTTCGATCCATATGCCATTTAAACAGAGGTGTATGTTTCCTCAAATTGGTATGTTCTTTAGTATAAGCGGTCAAAGTGTTTATTTGATTACTTCTTGGTCAGTTGAATTTCGATTGAAGATGAGTATAGTTGAGCACTTCGAAGATGCTGTCACGGGTGAGTTCATGAGTATGCAAGCAATAACCGTCTTTCCCCCTTGAGGTTTACTCATGAAACCAATTTATTAGAATAATTAGCTAGGAGTTCTAGGTTAGTTTCTGGCACTTGTTACAGGATAGATAGTTTTTGGTTGTAGATCAGGTTTATTATTGGAAGAGTTCACACTGAGTCTCTGCTCTTCTCATCTGCAGACCTGAAGAAGATCTTAGAACTTGATCCTTCAAGTGATCATGCTAGGAAAGGGATACGACGTCTTGAACCTCTTGCTGCTAAGAAGCGAGAAAAGATGAAAGAAGAGGCTATAAGTAAGTTTGGGGACTACTTAATCATAAAATTGTAGATCTTTTAGCATCTAGATCCTAGAGTGATTCCTTGTGGTTATATATTATTGTCTTATAGACTAACATTGATGTCGAATATATTTGTGTTTGTAGCTAAGCTGAAGGAGATGGGAAATTCGATCTTGGGTCGATTTGGGATGAGTGTGGACAATTTCAAGGCTGTTAAAGATCCCAACACTCAGTGTTGACAACTTCAAGGCTATTTGTGTTTGTAGCTAAGCTGAGGTAGTTTTAGTTATGTATGGAAGCTTGATTTGGCTTGTGATCCTAGCAGCAGGGGGATCAGAAGTCGGTGTCACGGAGACAGTGGATGACGGCATGTGTGTGCGGATCCGCAGCTTTAATTAGCAATGCTTATACTTTCGTCTCTGTGGAAAACGCAGCCACTTTAGACAAGAAACCAGGAGGTAGTTGCCGTAACTGTCAGGACAGTGGTGCTGTTCTTTGTGAGTCTCACTCTTCTTTCTTTTTGTTTTGTTGTTGTATTGATATAAGACCACAAGATCAAATTGAAAATAAACATATTGAGCACCTTGCTATGTTAAAGGTCAAAATGATTATGTGTTTCCATGAGCTTAATATTCCAAAGTTTTATGTAATATAAAATTTTTTAATAATTGTTTTGTCATTATAGATTATTAAAGTTTGATAATTAATAAACACAAATTAAAAAAAGAATATTCAAATGATTGAGCAACCTTCTTTTGGGTTTTCGGATGATTTTGCTTAAATTCTCTTAGAGTTGATTTAATTAATTTAGTATTAATTAGATGATTAATTAATATGTGAGTAACTAATAGTTGTGGTTACTACAATGCTCAAAATAAGACTAGAAGCAACTGTTATAGTTGTGGTTGCTACCTTCGTTGAATCACGACACTGTATTCCTGTGGTAACCCTTTTTCCCCATTTTCAAGGGGTTTGGATTTCTATGTATCTCCAAAACATAACAAATCGCATATAGTTTTTGATTAAAAAATATAGTGTCGTTAGAGGGGCGAAGAGATAGTTTTTGATTAAAAAATATAGTACCCGACAGCTCCGAAAGGCCGTTCCAGTACGACGACGCTCGACCTATCCTCGACTGGATCTGTTCCTCTCTTCGCCCCTCTAACGCCCTCTCTCCCCAGTGAACTATCACTGTACGTTACTCAGATTCACATCGAATATCTTACCTACTTCTCAATGTTGTTTGGTTTCCGGATTTGGTTGAATTAAGAGTCTGGTTTGGTGAATTAATAAGTATATATTCCAGTTTGATGAAGCTTGAATTGTGTCGCAATCATTGTCGTTATACTTTCGATTGTTGTTGTTACTAGCTAGCTTATTTTCTCGTTGATCAGGCATATTTTTAACAATGAATCAGATTAGTTTGTTCATATATATATTAGTGGTTAATGTGTTGTTTCTCTTGTTTTTGGATCCAGATATGATCAATTTCAGAGACAAGGTACACTCTTAGAGCTAGGTAATTCCATTGTAACAAAATTCTGCTTTTCTCGGCTTTGGGGCAGAAGAAAGCATTAAAGAAGTAAGGTTATACTTTCTGTTTCATGCTTTAAGATAAATTTATACTATTATAAGGTTCTTAAGGATTTTTTTGCCAAGGACTTAGTATGTACACTGTGTTTTATTGACATATGGTGCACTGCTATCCTTGTTAGAAGTTATTTTATTTTCTTGTCACTGATAGGTCATGAGGCATTTAAGTTAGTTCCCTGTGAGAAATTTCCAGGGAATTTGTTTCACATCACTTGGATTATCATTTATGACTACATTCAGGTTCTTATTGGTGTGAGATTTCCATTATGGTATCAGAGTGTTCATAATTACTGCACTAGCTTTTGTTGATGTAATCGTCTATATATATACCAATCAGTACATCAGCACCGCTGACAGTTTCCTTTTTTTAATCAACATAGATGCAACTTTGGCGCATAAGGCTGAAGCCTTGGAGTTGCAGAAGCAGCTAAGGCGGTTACAGACTCAATATGATTTACTCACCGGCCAATTTTCAGATCTGATTCAAGGGAGACGTGCTCGGGTTGCTGCAACTTCTGCTGTCACTGGACAGATAACAGCTATAGAAGAAAGCTTATCTGCTAAAAATTTGTAGGTTTGGTACATGTCCTCACACTATGTAAAGTGAAATGTAGAATTCTTTTGGTCTTTGATAAGTTTGTGATGTTTTCTTTCGGTAATTTCCTGTGATTTAGATGAATGGAGATTTGGGAAGACGGCTTCCACTTCGCAAGAGCTGGCGCATTATCATTCCAGAAAAGGTGTCCTTCGTACCCCTTATTTGTTGGTTTTAGCTTTCCCTATCCGGTGAACCACCTTAAATCTAGTTGGCTTGAATGCATTATACTTTTAAATTAGCATCACTCGGGTGAGGAACTTAAGCTGCATAAGATAGTTGCATATCTGGTAAATATTTTGAAAGATCGATTAGTTAGATTGGTTATTTTATCTGTAGACAGGATATCATTTATGGAACTTTTCTAGTAGTTATCTGTATGAAGAGTTTTATGGAGGCAGGAAGTTGTATTTTCTTAGATGCTTCTTTTGGTTGATAGATCAAGAAGTGGGTTTTTGACAGCTAGCAGAGCAGTTTTCTTACTGATATATTCTATAATATACAGTATGCATCATAGTAAAAGTCATCAACTCGTTTAGCCAACTTAATTGGTTGTTTCATATGTGCAGAAGACGGAGTCTGCTTAGCATACTGTGATTTTCAGGACTACTTGGCTGGAGATTGAGCCTGCACAAAGGAGCTAAATCAGTGGTTTGCAAAGCAGCTAGACAGAGTAAGTGCATGGAATTAGTGGTGAATCAATTGCTGATTATTTTAATTTCTCTTCCTCTTATAGAAAAGTCAAGCTAGCTGAGATCTTATTGGTCGTACCTAGTGACAAATGCTATGGTTTGACAATTTCTGAGAATGAAGAAAGTATCAACTGATATTCATCTTGCACCGTTTTATGCACTTGTTTAATGTTTATTCGCTATCATGTCAGGGGCCATACCGTTTAAGTTGCAGATGAAGGAAAATCGAAATGCTCACAGGTTAGTTTTGATGATACATCAAACATGTTTCAAGGTAACGTTCCTATAGTGTGACTTTTGTTTTTCTGATATACTATTATGTTGCCTAAAATATGTAACTTCCCTCTGTATAATAAAAATCCTCCGTTTTGTTATTGTGCATAATTCTTACTTGTTAGAAGCCATTGTCCATCTAGAACTTGTCTATTTACATTGCTGCAGATTTGGAACAGCCACAACATCAACGTGTAGATGAACTGCAGTGGCTCCGATCCATGTATGTATTATTTGGTACTCCAGCAATATAATTTTCAGCTTTCACTTTGATTGTTACTCTGGATTTGAATATTTGAATATAGTCGTTTAGTTGAGAAAAAAATGTATACAAGGGTCTCTCTAAGAGAAACTAGAGACCACTTTATGGCATATAAAATAAAATTGTGGAATTTTCACGCTTACAATTTTTCTCACTCTCTAAGGCATTTTCCTGGTTATTCACAGCTTTGGAAAAAGGGAGAGACAATGGATTGAAGCCCAGGTCGAGAATGCGAAACAACAAGCTATTCTCTTGACGCTCAAATCTCAAGTAACATCAGTTGAAGCTCATATTCATTTTGATCTACATTCTCTAGGGTAGAAGAACATGAAACATTGAAGCAAGACATTGATAAAATCATCTTTTTGACACTTTAACTTGTCATACTGTATTCCGGTGATCATTTTCATAACTGTGCAGGAGAAAACAGGCAGATCTAGTTGAAGAAATCTCGACCCTTTATAAGAAAGAAGAAAAACTCTTATCTGAGGTTTGTTTATATACTCAATTCTTTGACATTTCAAGTATCAACTATAACAAGTAGACAGTTCTGTGAATATATAGTCTCTTCTTCCTTTTAGACTATTCCCGAGCTATGTTGGGAGCTTGCTCAACACCAGGACACCTATATCTTGCAAGGTATTAAGCATTTACTTTTTGCTCCTTACCTGTAGCTTATGCATATTTTTTGGGCTTATATATGCTTTTGCTCATCATAAATTGTAGGTGACTACGATCTAAAGGTCATGCGTCAAGAACTGTATAGTAGTAAACAGAAAGTGGTACGTTGGCATTAAATTTTAATTGTATACTTTTAGTTAAATCTCTTCGAGATATGTTGGCCACAAGATTTGCATGGTGTTTTTTCCATGTCTGAGATACAAAGATCTACTTGTCATTATGTCTTTGATATCCCAATATATTGTCACAGTTCATCAGACACCTGATTAATCAGCTTGCTAGACACCAGTTTTTGAAATTAGCATGTCAGCTAGAAAAGAAAAACATGCTTGGAGCATTCTCTCTGCTAAAAGTAATCGAATCTGAACTCCACAGTTACCTCTCAGCCACAAGAAGCCGTGTGGTATGGGTTTCAGAGATAGTTACAGTCCATGCTTTCTTTCAACTATCGGGTATTGAAACTAATTCATCTTTTCCCTATATATACAGGGACGATGTTTGGCACTGATCCAAGCTGCATCTGATGTGCAAGACCATGGAGTAGTAGATGACAGTGACAGTTTTTACATGGAGTTAGAGATCTCTTGACCATTCACTCAAGTAATCAATGCTACCGTTTTACATGATTTTTCCCTTTTGTCTGATATTTCCTAACCTACTTAAGGCTGATGATCTTCATTTTTTCCTGTACTAGATGCTCAAGCCGGGTTATCAGGTTATGTCTCAGCTCCAGCCATCATTCAGCAGATAGTTGCTCTTCAATCAGATATATCGTCTCTTCAGTCTGACCTTGAGAATTCCCTTCCAGACGACAGAAATAGATGCATTAATGAGCTGTAAGTCCAAAATCCTCATAACATTCCTCATTCTCTATTACGACCTCATGTATCACTATTGTCTCTTCTCTGTTTCTCAGGTGTACCCATATTCAGAACCTGCATCAACTACTCTTTGCGTCTTCTACTACGGCACAACCGATATTGACACCATGGGTAAAAGAAATCTCAGTTACCATTGTTTGACTTTAACCTTATCCAAGACCTGGAGTTTAACTCATTTTGTTTCTCCCTTGTAAATATTAGCTGTTGATGAAAGAACTTGATGAAATGGGGAAAATCACCTCCAAACTATATGTAGCAGTGGAAGAAGTCATTCTTGAGCTCGACAATAAAAAAGAAGGTGAGTCTTCTTAATCTGTTCATCTAAATTCCTCTTCCATGAACTGCTATATATGTATTATAGCGATATTGAAAATTTGAGTTTACTGCTATCGTTGCAGATCGTGGAGCATAATGCCAAGGACGTGGAACTTCAAAGGCGAGTATTTGTGGACTTTTTCTGCAACCCAGAGAGACTGAGAAACCAAGTGAGGGAACTCAATGCGCGTGTCCCTGACCGTGCTTGCCAAACCTCATCTAGGTAAAAAAGGGGGTCAAAAGTATCATATTCGGAAGCAACCTAACTCTCTCGATAACAATAGCACTATATAGCAGCAAGGGATTTTAACAAAACAGGAGATTCATCAATCCCAAGAACTCCATTTGAACCTGCTTCACATGTATGCAACGCATCTCTACGAACGTTAGTTCCCACTTATTGTGGTTCTTTAGCAATCACTCGCACATAATTTTCTATCATCCATATAAAAGTCGATCTCTTTTCTCAAAAAATGATTCTGCTTCTAAAGAACCACATTCTCTTATACCATCGACTCTTTTTCTTTCTTCATATATATAGCATCAATTTGTAAACGGTATGTAGTTTGATCTCAGTCTCGTACTATTTTCCAAGATGAATAAAAAATCTCTTCGTATCGTCAAAAATTTATGGCATGCCACTTGGGTTAACCGAACCAAACTGACCTGAGCTGACTTTTTCGGTTCTTGTTTAACCAAAATACTAGTAATATTTATCGAAATTAACCGAAAATAAATGGTTTGGTTCGTTTCGGTTCTTGGTTAAATTTACTGATTAAAAACGGTTAAAACTGTATAATGTGGATTAAGTGGGTAAATAGGTTCGTTTTAATTTGAGTATTAATGAAAACCGATCTAATTTTGGTATAGTCAATTAATTACGACAAAAACACTGATCGGTTCTACCCAAACCAAATCAAAATTCTCACGTAACCAAACCTAAATTGAAAATATGCTAATTGGCTCAGCGGAGAAAATCGAAACCAAACCAAAACCACAACTTTTCGGTACAGCTAGATTGGGGCCCTGTTTTAAAAATCTCCGCGTAGAACCGATTATACCCCGCAAAATCGCTAGGTTCACTCTCTGCCTCGATTAATGACTAATCCCCGCCTAGCATTGATTATCCAATTATGTCCGTCTAATTTGATTATAATCTGTCTAATCTGAGTACTTCCTACTTAATTTTGTATATACCGGTTATTTTAAAAGCCAAATATAAATCAAATATGTATATATTTTTGTTATTTAGACATTTAAATTAAGAGTTTATGATGTTTTACAATAACTAATGTACAAAATTTTAATGACAAATTATAAAATTTTCTTTTGAAATTATATTTTTATGTGTTTACGGTAATTTTAAAGACAATACTATAGTTTTATATTTTATTTGATATATTTTTTTTAACATAAACAGAATTAATCATAAATTTAATTCTATATATTTGAATTTTATTATTAAATTAATAAAATAACCCTAAAACTAGTCCCTTATTAATCCCTGTTTAATCCCCAATTTTCTTGCTAGGCGCTAGATCCACTCCAACCACCCGACTAGCGCCTAGCGATTTCTAAAACACGGGATTGAAGTATTATGTTGCTCGGTGCAAAACGACAGTCCTAGTCAAAATCGTGATTTAGGCCATCTTGTTGCATTCACTTGCCATGTAAAAGTTTTTTTTTTTTTCTGTTTCCATGAAAGAATAACAAAAATATATTATTGAGACATCAAATTCAGAACCTATCCACTAACGAGGCAACAAACAACAGTGTGAATTTCAAAATTTCATTCAGGGGCAATCATATAATTTCCCACAACCACCGGCGCTGAAGAAAAAGAAAAAGGGCGATCGGTGATGAGCAGCGCGAGACTGTGCTCTCTCGTGGCGGAGCTAGGTTACGAAGGCGCCGGAAAATTAGATCCCGACAGCTTCGAATGGCCGTTTCAGTGCGACGATGCTCGACCTATCCTCGACTGGATCTGTTCCTCTCTTCGCCCTTCCAATGTCCTCTCT
The DNA here is from genome assembly GCF_030686135.1 of Camelina sativa. Classification (NCBI taxonomy): domain Eukaryota; kingdom Viridiplantae; phylum Streptophyta; class Magnoliopsida; order Brassicales; family Brassicaceae; genus Camelina; species Camelina sativa. Next base: position 38,684,438 of record NC_141890.1, read on the forward strand.
CTCGCCGAACTATCACTGTATGTTCTCTTTTTTTCTTTTTTCGCTACCATTCTCAGATTCAAATCGAATCTCTCACTTTGGTTTCCGGATTAGGTTGAATTTTGTTTTGGTTTTGGTGAAATGGGTATGTATTCCATTTTGGTGAAGCTTGAATTATCGCAATTAGGCTAATCATTGTGGTTATACTTTCGACTGTTGTTGTTAGCTAAGCTTATTTTCTCACTATTCAATGCCTTGCTGCATTTTAGTTTTACCGGAACTTATTAGCAAAGATTCAGATGCATTTCTTTGCCGTTAAAGTCCATGTGCTTCTCTCTATGTAGTTAGTTCATATATCAGTGGTTAATTGGTTGTTTTTCTTGTTTTTGGATCCAGATATGAGCAATTTCAAAGAGATGGGAAGCTCTTAGAGGTAACTCCTTGTGTCATTCTTCTGTCCTCGGCTTTTTAAGGGTTTCTTACGCTTTTAATTCCCCTGCCTTCTTACTATGCATTTTTTTGCATGGAGTCAGGGCGAGGATCTGGACCAGGCTTATGATAGCATATCAGCATTTTCTTCCAGGAGAAATAATCAGGAGGCGGTTTTTGGAGCAGAAGAAAGTATTAAAGAAGTAAGGTTAGACCTTCATATCCTATATGCGATTCTGTACTTTCTGTTCCATGCCTATTATAATGCTCTTGAGGAATTTTTGCCAAGGACTTAGTTTTACATCACTTGAAACAAGTACAACTGTCCTGGTTTCTTAGTGTGGGATATAATGTGTGCACTAAGTTTATTGACCTATGGTGCATGGTGTGGGTTAATTTTGTTGACAACTTCGGTTCCTTAGGTCATCAGGCATTTGCATTAGTAATTATAAGTTTCTTTGTGGTGTTTTTATATAATTATATTCTGTTATTCTGATCACTTGGATTTTCATATTATGCCCTTCAGGTTCTTATTGTGTAAGATCTCCTTATGTTCTCACAGGTGTTCATAAGTGAACGAGATTTTGTTGATGTAGCTGTGGATACCAATAATTACATCAGTAACACTGATAGTTTCTTTTTAACTGACAGAGATGCAACTTTGGCGCATAAGGCTGAAGCCTTAGAGTTGCAGAGACAGCTAAGGCGGTTACAGACTCAGTATGATTTGCTCACTGGCCAATCTTCAGCTCTGATCCAGGGGAGGCGTGCTCGAGTTGCTGCAACTTCTGCTGTCACTGGACAGATAACAACAATAGAAGACAGCTTATCTGCTAGAAATTTGCAGGTTTGATACATGTCCTCACACGATTGTTAAGTGGAATGTGAAATTGTTTTGGTCTTTGATAAGTTTGTGATGTTTACTTTTGATATTTTCCTGTGATTAAGATGAATGGAGTTCTAGGAAGACTGGCTTCCACCTCTCAAGAGCTGGCACATTATCATTCCGGCGAAGGTTTCCTTCTTATACCTTCTCTATGGTTTTACTTTTCCATACCTGGTGAACTACCCTAAATCTTCTTTGAAGCTGAATTTTGTAAATGGCTTTAATGCACTATACTTTTAAATTAGTTACATAAGGTAGTTGCGTATCTGGTAGTTATTTGAAAGATCAATTACTTAGATTGGTTTCTCTCTGTAGCTAAGATTTGATTTTTGGAATTTTTCTGTTAGTTATCTGTGTTAAGAGTTTCATGGAGGCAGTAAGTTGTATTTTCTGTAGACGAAGTAGGGGGTTTTGACAGCTATGTCAGTAAATTGTCATCAACTCGTTTAGCCAACTTAATTGGCTGTTTCCATATGTGCAGAGGATGGAATTTACTTAGCATACTCCGATTTTCAGGCCTACTTGGCTGGAGATTCAGCCTGCACAAAGGAGCTAAATCAATGGTTTGCAAAGCAGCTAGACACAGTAAGTGGATGTCATTGCTGATGATTTCAGCTTCTCTTCCCCATATAGAAAAGTCAAGCTAGTTGAGATCTTATCCATAGTATGGTTTGACCATTTCTGAGAATGGAGAAAGTATACTGTTATTCATCTTGCACCAATTTATGCACTCAGCTTAATGTGAACTTTTCTGCTATCATATCAGGGGCCATACCGTTTAGTTGCGGAGGAAGGAAAATCAAAATGCTCATGGGTTAGTCTTGATGATACATCAAACATGTTGCGAGGTAACTTTACTACAGTGAATTTTGGTTTTTCAGATGTACAGTTACGTTGCCTGAAATGCGTATATCCCTGTGCAGTTATGTAACTTCTGTATAAGAAAAATCCTCCGTTTTATAATTGTGCATGATTCTTACTTGTTCGACGAAGCTACTGTCCATCTTTAACTTATCTATTTACAATGCAGCAGATTTGGAAAAGTCACAGCATCAACGTGTAGCTGAACTGCAACGGCTTCGATCTATGTATGTATTATGTGGTACAACGGAAATATAAATTTCAGCTTTCCCCTTGACTGTCGCTCTAGATTTGAATCAAATCTTTTAGTTCAGGAAATTGTATATGTACAAGGGTCTCTCTTGCTACTTGGCCAGCCTAAAAAAATACTGGAGACCATTTAGTGGCACAGACAAGTTTTTGTATTTTCACGCATACAAGTTTTCTCACTCTCCTAAGATTTTTCTTGTTATTCACAGCTTTGGAACAAGTGAGAGACAATGGATTGAAGCCCAGGTCGAGAATGCTAAGCAACAAGCTATTCTCTTGACGCTCAAATCTCAAGTAACATCAGTTGAAGCTCATATTCATTTTGATCTACATTCTCTAAGGTAGAAGAACATGAAACATTGATAAAATCATCTTTGACACTTTACTTGTCATACCGTATTCCAGTGATCATTTTCATACCTGTGCAGGAGAAAACATGCAGATCTAGTTGAAGAAATCTCGACCCTTTATCAGAAAGAAGAAAAACTCTTATCTGAGGTTTGTTTATATACTCAATTCTTGACATTTCAAGTATTCTCTTTCCTAAACTATAACAAGTTGGTACTTCTTTGAACTACATACTTGCTTAATCTGTTCTTCTTTTCAGACTATTCCTGAACTATGTTGGGAGCTTGCTCAACTCCAGGACACCTATATCTTGCAAGGTATTCAGCATTTACACTTTGCTTTTACCTGTAGCTCTTGGATAATTTTGGGCTTTCATATGAATTTACTCATTATAACCTTCTAGGTGACTACGATCTAAAGGTCATGCGTCAAGAGCTGTATATTAGTAAACAGAAAGTGGTATGTTGGCCTTCAGTTTTATTTGTATTTCTTTTAAAATTGACATTTTCAAGATATATTTGCCGCAGTACTGCGTGTTTTCCTTGTTTGAAAGACCAAGATCTACTTGTCAATCTGTCTTTCATTTCGGAAAATTTTGTTGCAGTTCATCAATCATCTTGTTAATCAGCTAGCAAGACACCAGTTCTTGAAATTAGCATGCCAGCTAGAAAAGAAAAACATGCTTGGAGCATTCTCTCTGCTTAAAGTAATTGAATCCGAACTTCAGGGTTACCTCTCCGCCACAAGAAGCCGTGTGGTATGGTCATAGTCATAGTTTCAGTGTACTCTTTCCTGCAACTTTCAGATAATGAAACTAATTAATTTTATCACTATATATACAGGGGCGGTGTTCAGCACTGATTCAAGCTGCATCCGATGTGCAAGAACAAGGAGCAGTAGATGACCGTGACAGCTTTTTACATGGAGTTAGAGATCTCTTGAGCATTCACTCAAGTAGTCAACACTGTCGTTTTACACAATTGTTCCCTTTTGTCTGGTATTTTCCAAAACTAATTTAGACTTATAACCTTCATTTCTCCGTGTTATAGATGCCCAGACCGGACTATCAAGTTATGTCTCAGCTCCAGCTATCATTCAGCAAATAGTTGCTCTTCAGTCAGATTTGTCGTCTCTTCAGTCTGACCTCGAGAATTCCCTTCCAGATGACAGAAATAGATGCATTAACGAACTGTAAGTGCAAAATCCTCATAACATTCCTCATTCTCGTACACAGAAACAAGCATTTACGAGCCTCATATATCGCTATTGTCTTTTCTCTGTTTCTCAGGTGTACCCATATTCAGAACCTGCAGCAACTACTCTTTGCGTCTTCAACTACGGCACAGCCCATATTGACACCATGGGTAAAACAGATATCAATTCTCAGTTACCAATTTTAGTCGTTAATCTAAACCAATAGATGGATGTTTAACTCATGTTGTTTCCTTCATGTAACATTAGCCGCTGATGAAAGAACTTGACGAAATGGGGAAAATCAACTCCAAACTCTCTACAGCAGTGGAAGAGGTCACGCTCGAGCACCGCAATAAAAGAGAGGCGAGTCTTAATCTGTTAATTTTAGTTCCTCTCGCCAAAATGGATATATATATGTATTAGAGTGAAATAGAAAATTTGAATATACTATAATTGCTGCAGATCGTGAAGCATCACGCAAAGGACGTGGAACTCCAAAGGCGGGTATTTGTGGACTTTTTCTGCAACCCAGAGCGGTTGAGAAGCCAAGTGAGGGAACTCAACGCACTCGTTCGTGCTCGCCAATCCTCATCGTAGAGGTCCTCACAATAAGTACATAGCACAAGTGATCTCTCTTAGTTTTTTCCTTTTCAAGTTTGTCTTTTCACTTCCTTTGTGATTGTATACAGAAGGGCCTTCTAGTGGTTGATTGATTTTTCTTACTGCTCATCTTCTTAATTTTGTTTCTAAGTTTCGTGGTTTCTTTTCTTGTGCACCCATTCTTCTATTTATTTGGGGTTATTTGAGCTTTCTTCTTTCGTTTCAAAGTATTTTCAGTTCATGTTACAGTATAACTCTTCTTTCGCCTCTTGTTTCTTTGTTTTGGTCTTAATTCATTCTCAAAAAGATAGATCTCCGATCTCGTGCATCTCCCCGTCGACGATCCACCACTCTGATTTCTCTTCTTTCTTCTTGAGTGACGACGGTAGAGAAGGGGATTTTGTTCCGCCGTCTTGGCTGACCTGCCTCCGTTCTCATGAACCCGAGCAAGGAAGCTCCGTTTTGAAGCGAACCGATGACGGAGGAGAGCATAGCTGGTGAGCGTCACAGAGTGAACCTATTTAGGTATTATGATTGTACCAAACCGTTTTAGATTTATACCATAACCAATTCGGTTTGCGTTCTTTTTTTCCAAAAATCTTTTTTCTTTCCTTTGATTCGGTTTGATTTGTAAAAGTAAAACAAGAAAGAACGAAATAGCTAAAGGCCAACATATATAGTGATAGAGCAGAACAGTCACAGATTAGCCAATAACGAGCAATACATGTAAATATGTCCTCTCTCACTCTAGGTTAGCTAATAAATCGTACGAGTTCTGCATGAAACTAATCGGCAGCGTCTTCATTATAGATGGAGCAGCAAATTTGCATATGCCTAATTGCTTTCCTGATGATGCATGACGACCTTGTTGTTGTGGTTTTGATGAGGCCTTTTTCTCAGCGATGTTTAGACTTGACTTGATCAGTGGCTCTGCATAGTTAACGTTAAGATCTTCCACATGGTCTACAAAAGCGTGAACAAGACTACCACACTCAAAACCTTGGATACGGACAATCTTAACAGTGTTCCTTTCAGGATTGAAGTATAAAACTCTAATTGGTTCACTCTCATCCGAAGAAACGATTTCACCAGTACTCGTCACTCCAATGACGCAATCAAATTTCGCACCGCCGAGATCACCATCACCAAAAGTAGAGACATAATTCGACCATTCATGTTTCTTGACATCCTCTAGAATCCACACACACAATTGGACATTGGTTATTCCACCGTTGGCTTCATGCATCCAATAAATCCCACCTAGTTTACCCTTATAGTTTACCAATGTAACACGAGCTTGATGATTAAAGCAGCTTGCATCAACAAACTTGAATTTCTCAGACCTAACATCAAAGCAAACTACAACAAAACCCGGTTCTCTCAATCGTTTAGCTAAGTAAAAGAAAACCCCATTGATGCATATTCCTTTATTAAAAGGATGAAGCTCTAACTCTAAGGGACATGAGATCTTCCTCCAACTCATTTTTCCAGTCCCTAATATCAGAATATAATAATAAACCGTTTCAAAACAAAATCTATCTGCGATGGTACTATGAGGTCTACTGAACTCAACCAAATGCAAAACCTTGAAACGCTTATCAATTGAATCAAACCCTAGAAAGAATCTCGAGTTGAATCCCGTTGTCTTCGTTTTAGGTAAGAACACACGTTGTCCTGTGTCAGGGTTATATATCACACACAGAGCATCCTCCCCACCCTTGTTTTTCAAGCTCGGCACACTAGGAAAACATAACAAACCAGAGGTATAGCTACACGTACAGTCGTCTCTGAACATGGACTTACAAGGGAAGTCCACATGACAATCGGTGGCCGCTACTTCAAGAGAAGACTTGTCATCATCATCTGGATTCTGAGGCGACGAGAAGAAGCGCCATTCACTGGATTGTTTGATGGCGAATAAGAGACGTGGACGAGCCCATGATCTGGTCAAGAACAGTTCGGTGAAAGATGGACTGCTAAGCATGACCCCCATAGTTTCGACACGCAGAGAAACCTAGATATGGACTTTGCAGGCAACCTTGAGAATATTTCGTTAAAGAGATCAGTCGGAATGGAATCAAAAGTTTCTCCGTTACTCATGATCGTTGTTTTGTACGTGCTGATCATAGGAAGGATCAGAGAATACAATATGAATACAATCACACTCCAATAAATATATATATATCAAGTTTTAGGGTTTAAGGTTTCTAGGGTATGCCTCTATATAAAAGAAGTTCGTAATTAGGGTTAAGTTTTATAGCTTATTAATATTGGTTAATTATACTAACTAATAACTAAAATGACAATTTTCTTGTCTTTCAGCAAGATATTTAGTTTTATATTTACTATCATATTTTTTACTAGAACTTTCTATTTATTTCATGTATAATTTATATATATGAAAAATTACTTTCTCTTCAATAGTCTAAATACAAAAATATAACTCAAACAAACATAGAAATTAATTTAAAATTAACACAACAAGTTTATTTTATGTCTTTATAGGGATAAATACATGTATATTCATCATTTATAATCTTATTATATAAAATTGGGTTTTGAAAGTTAGCCATTAACAAGATTTTGACATATGTCAATTTTAAATCAATCTGAGATTTTGGCATGTGTAAAAGTTATTATTTAATAGGAGGTATTTGAGATTACAACAAAAATAAAATATTTTGTTTTAAGAAATAATAATAATGTAAAAAGATAATTATCAAAAAAATTACAAAAATTTAAAGTTTTTTGTAAATAATTATAAGAAGATTATATATATCTTATAATATAAAGTTGGGTTTTGAAAGTTAGTTATTAACAGTATTTTGACATGTGTCAAGTTATTAATACGAGATTTTAACATGTGTAAAAATTAATATTTAATAGTAGGGATTTGAGATTATGACAAAAAACAAAATTTTTTTTTAAACAATATTCTTATTACTAGATTAGGACCCGCGGTACACCCGCAGGAAAAATTATTTATAACTAAAACATTTAAATTATAAGTTGTATTTGTTGGTTAAATATGTTATAATTATATAATAATTAATAATTTTAAGATAATTCAAGATAATTTAAATATAAATTCAAATAAAAATGAAAGAGAATCATATATTTATGTTTGAATCAGGTAGAAAGATTTCATTATTTTTTAAAATCTTACCTATAATTAAATTTAAAATTTTTGGTAACTAATATTAAAGTTAATGCATTAAATGTAAAAACTTTCTAAAAAGTATTTTTGAGCAAAAACTGCTGCAAAAATACTAGTATAGATATAAAGCTGTGTTTGAAAGTTAGTCATTAATATAATTTTGACACGTGTCAAGTTATTAATCTGAAATTTTGATGTGTAAAAGTTAATATTTAATAGGAGGGATTTGAGATTATGACAAAAAACAAAAAAATTGTTTAAACAATATTCTTATTATATATAGTTTGGTTTTGAAAGTTACCAATTAACAGGATTTTGATATTTGTAAAAGTTAATATTTAATAGGAGGGATTTAAGATTATGACAAAAAACAAAAAAAATGTTTAAAAAATATTAATAATGTAAAAAGATAATTATAAAAAACTTTAAAAAATTAAACAGTTTAAAAAAAATAATTATAAGGAGATTATATATTTCATAAAATTCGAAATTATAACATTATTTACTTATTTTTAATTTTAAGTTATTAATTCAACAAAAAAATAGAAAAGAGATTAAGAAAAATGTACAATTAATTATTAAATCTAAAAAATGTAAATACTCACTTCTATATAATCATAGATCGTCTCACATTTTTCACCAAACAAAATAATTTATTCAAAAACACAGCTTTAAACTTTGTTTTATTGGTAAAATTTTTTAATGGGAAGTTAAATTTTGCTTATTTTTTTAAACCAAAACTTTCTCCTACTTTCTCCTTTTTTCAGTTTGAAATAGGTAAGATTAATATGCTGACCCAAAAAAAAATGTAAGATTAATATATGCATCTACTTTTTCTAAAACTGTATTGTAGTATTTTTAGATTGTTTTATTTAATTTATATTTTTATCTTTGATTGAGATTCATATATTACTGTGCTTATAATTTTTTATTATTTCTTTAATTATGTCAAATTAATTTTCTTCTAATTTCTCAACCTTGATTGGTTGTTCATAGACCTTTATGCAAACATAAATGTACAATTCATTCAATCCCAAAAGAAGATAAAGAGTAAGGATAAAATAAGCTAATCAAACACAAGCTTACAACAAACATAGATAGATAAATTGGAAAACATAAACCGTTTTTGATATATCCATAGGAGCTCGGAGACAAAGGCTACATCATGATGTGTCAAAGACACTTCCACGAATATATTCGAAAATTTAATATTAGTTACTATCAAAAGATTTTGTGACGTTGGAAAAGAGTTTTTAGTCCCATTGGTTGTCGGAGCATGTCACTTTGAGATAACTAAATGACGTGAACATGTTCTCTCCACACATGAGGAGGGCAGAGCTAAGGTTCTCTCCATGGTGGACGAAGTTGGACGCATGCAAGTTTATCTCCCCAAGGGAGAAAGGCGGAGCCAATGTTCTCTTCATGGTGGAGGAGGTTGGACACAAAGTTCTCTGCATAAGGGAGGAGGGCGGAGACGAGGTTCTCTCCATGGTTGGTCATACATTATTGTAATGATACATCATTGATTAGTATACTATGTAATATATTTTTTATTCGAGAAGTTTGAAACGACCCGACCCATTTTTTTTTTTGAATTAATAATAAATAATAAATAATAATAATAATAATATATAAACTACAACTAGTGGTCCCATACCCACTAGCCACCTAACCACAATCACAACCAAACAGCGGAATAACCAATACCAATATCCAAAACAATATCCAATAATAAACCAAACAACAATAATCATAGAACCAGCAACCTAGCAATGTTCTAATGACCCAACTCTAGTAACCTAGCAATGCCAGACAACATCCAATCGAGTCCCTAGAACATCTCCTCTTCATTGCCTTGATTCCACGATCACACTTTGTTTCTCTCAAAAACGGCCAAAGTCGACTAATGAGACAAAAGAATCGACTTAAGGGTTTTCCTCTTCCTTTTGCCCAAAACGCAGAAAACTGAACCTGCATCGACCGATGCACCTTCTGCATCGACCGATGCACCTTCTGCATCGACCGATGCAATCCCCAAACCGGGATTTCGGTTTGCGGATGTTACAATTCTCCCCCACCAACATAGATTCGTCCTCGAATATCGAACAACCATCAGCCAAGGACTCCCGTGCGACCGTCTCCACGACCCGCACTCCTCCGACCGATCTATGAAAGATCACCTCTAGGCGATAGACTCATGCTCCAGGCATTATTTGCTCTCGACTTTTGGACTTTCCTTTACTCATAGGCCTAAACCTTGAGTTTTTATTGGCTCCTTATCAGACCTAAGTCTGCATGCCATAATGTTGGCTCCTCATCGGGCCTAAACCCGCATGCCATAATACATAAGGAAAAATCCAATACTCGTCTCTCGGGTTGCCACCCTACAGCGCGCCCCCAGATCGTCATCCAAAGTCGATATACGAACCATACTCCCTAGCCACAAAGTCTCAGAATATGGCAGTACTAGGAGAACCTAAGTTCCCCAAGAGTCGCGAGCAAACAATTCTGAACACGTCTGAGTCCTATCCATATCCAGGTTTCCTTCCCGTGGCTCGCGTCAGACTTCTCAATGTCCTCCCAACCACATATCCCCTCACTGGGATAGCTCATGACCACACATGGATCATCTCACTGCCACAAGGGCCGCCATAAAGGCCAAACAAATGTCCTAAACAGGACCGCCACCAAGGCCAAACAAATGTCCTAAACAGGACCGCCACCAAGGCCAAACAAATGTCCTAAAAAGGACCGCCACCAAGGCCAAACAAATGTCCTAAATGGAACCGTCACAAAGACCATCTGTCCCGAAAGACCGTCACAAAGACCATCTGTACCGAAGGACCGCCTAAACAGGCACTCTCGCTAAACAGGACCGCCACCAAGGCCAAACAAATGTCTTAAACAGAACCGTCACAAAGACCATCTGTCCCGAAGGACCGTCACAAAGACCATCTGTCCCGAAGGACCGCCTAAACAGGCACTCTTTTGATTCACCATTAGACTAAAGTCTTTGATTTTGTCTAGATTTTTATTTTTCTGTTTTACTCACACGCTTTTGTTTCTTTTCTCTTGTGTGTTTCAGGTATATGCCTAAGCCGCACACCAGGAAAAATCAAACAGGTCTTACCTTGAATCTTACAAACCAAGAGTTAGGAAGACTAGAGCGTGACAACAAAAAAGCAGCCAAATCAACAAAGATGGTCAACCCAATCATATTGAGACCAGATGAGGCTGGAATTTTGAGAGATCAAGAGGGTCATGTGCGCAACGAACAAGGCCAAAAACTTGATGCTGAAGGACGGGTCATTCAGGAAGAACTCGTCGTTGCGGATGAGAATGCACGTTGCGTCGATCGACGCAACCAGGAAGGCATCGACCGACGCAACGATGGCGTCGATCGATGCAATGCCAGAGCCGATGCGAAAAATGTTCAGAGGCGACGGGACGACAATGGAGAGCTTGTCAAAACTCTTGCAGACTTTAACAGACCAGATTTTTTCTATGAGAACCGCTCTGCAATTGTCCCTTCTCCATTCCCCAGGAATGATTTTGAGCTGAAGCCTGCCTACTTCGCTCTTGTTGGACAAAGGCCATTCCAGAACTTGCCGCATGAGAAGCCTCTAGACCATATTGAGCACTTTGCGGATATAGTCACCAGCATCAAGGCTAATGGAGTCACAGAGGACTATCTATATTGCAAACTCTTCCCCTACTCTCTTGTTGGGAAAGCTTCTCATTGGCTAAGGCAACTCAAACCAGGATCTCTGACAACCTGGCATGACATCAAGGTGGCATTCTTGAACTACTTCTACGATGATGTAATGTCTGATGAGCTGAGGATTAAGGTCTCCACCTTTAGACAAGGACCAGAAGAATCTTACAAAGCTGCTTGGGTAAGGTTCAAAGCATACCAGAGAGATTGTCCGCATCTTGAGTTCTCAGAGATTGTCCGTATCTTCTTCAGCGGTATTACCTGGAGGTATCAGATGGCTCTGGATGCTGCTAGTGATGGGAACTTCAAGACAAGGTACCCAGATGAGGCTGAAAAGTTGATAGAGAGATTAGCATCAAGCAATAGTACCAAGAATGCAGACTTAGAGCGGAAAAGGGCACAAGAAGGCCATGATTCAAATCAGCTAGCTTCAGTTAATGCTAAGCTAGATTCAGTTCTCAATCTTCTTGTGGGAAAGAAGTCTGTCCATTTTGCTGAAAATGTTGAGATTTTTGAGCCACAGCTAGAGACTACAGAAGAAGATGTCAACTATCTGTATGAAGCTGGGTATCAGGGTCAGAAGTTTGGAAATCAACAGAGCAACAAACCTTACAGTGGGAACTCTTCAGGCTATACTCCTAAGCCGGATTACCAGAAGGAACAGCAGAACAACAACTTTACAAGGACCTATGGTAATTCTTCTTATCAGTCTCCACCTCCACAGACTTCTGAGAGTAGAATGGAGGCTATGTTTGAGCAGATTCTTCAAGGTCAAGAGCAGTTGACAGTAACATTCAATGGGAAGACTGACAATGTCTACACTAAGCTGAACGGGAAGATCGATGCATTAAACATTCATGTCAAGAAGCTAGAGAATCAAGTTATTCAGACTCCTGGGTCTGTTAAAAGGCAAGAAGGTTTTCTCCCTGGAAGAACTGAGTCGAACCCCAAACATATTTGTAATGCAATTTTGGTGAAGGAAGAAGACAACTATCCGGTAGCTGATGTTGCATCGACCGATACAAAGCAGCATCGATCGATGCAACCACCACCCAGCGTCGATCGACACAACATCAACATCGATCGACACCCCCTGCAAACAGCTTCGGTTTCTGTTCCATTTCCACCGATCGATTCTGAAAAGCATATAAGCCTAAGGTTCCTTTTCCTAAGCCTAGGAGTTCCAAGCAGGAGATGGAAGAAGCTAGATGCAAAGCTATGATGGATAAGGTGATGATAGCGATGCCTTTGATTGATGCTGTCAAGTTTTCTCCTGGTATTAAGAGATATGTGAAGCGGATGGTCACCAATGGTTTGAGTCCTGAGGAAGGAGCTTTGCTAACCAAGGATGTCAGCTCAATTCTGTTGAATCAGCCTCCAAAGAGGAAGAAGGAGAGGAAGCAAGAAGTGGTTGTATTTAAGGAAGTAAGTGCAGTGATTCAAAGTAGGATTGCAGAGAAGTTACCAGATCCTAGAAGCTTTGTACTTGATTGCTCTATCTCTTCAGCAAGGTTTGCTCAATCTCTTTGCAATCTCGGTTCTAGTATAAACTTGATGCCACATTCTGTTGTTGTGAGACTTGGGATGACAGATTTCAAACCAACTATGATCTCTCTTATCTTAGCTGATCGGTCCAGAAGGATTCCTGAAGGTGTCTTAGAAGATATTCCAGTCAAGATTGGAGATTGATATATCATGGTTTTTAGGTGATTTTAGCCATGATATAAGTCTTATTTATAGAGTGTTTTTGGTATTTTTAGAGTCTTTTGAGTCTTTATAGGATTTAGCATGGATGGGAGCATAATGGAGCTAAATAGGAAGATTTGGAGCTTAATCAAGCATTGAGGCTGAGCTACGAAGTTGGGAGACGAATTCAGAGTATGCATCGACCGATGCTACCTTAGTGTCGATCGATGCTGGGCCAAAGAAGAAATCAGAAGTTTTTCCACAAGTTTTGAAGATTTACAAAGCTGCCCCAAAGTTTCCATATTTGTATCATTAGTCCCCATTCGTGTTTTAGGAATATATATAGGATTTTTATGGTCATTGTTTAGACCGAAGTTTTATTTTTCCTGCAACTTTTGATAGAGAAATCCCTGAGAGATTTTAGAGAGTTTTTGGAGAGAAAAATCAATACTCCTTCTAGAGAAGATTAAGAACTCCTTTTTACCTCTTTTAATATTTTAATTCAATTTATTCAGAATATGATTTTTGTTCTTGCAATTATGTCTGAGTAGATCTGCTTGTTAGGTTTAGGGTTTCTCATTAGGGATTTCATGGATTGTTAGATTGATTAATTGTTTGGATTCATTATCTTTCTTGTTCTTCACCATATGTTGTTCTTAATGCTAGATCTTTGATTAGTCATTTGGATTTAGATCTTAGGATTATTGATTGATATGAGAATATAATTGATTTTACTGACAAAAACCTTTGGTGAGCAAAATTACTTCTTGCAAAGAGATTTGATTTAGTAATTTTGTGAACTTATCTAAACTTGATTATATTGCTGGTTTTTAACTTGAGTTTTGCAAAGAGATTTGGATTTTCGGGTTTTAAAACTTAGATAATATTTGCAGTGAGAACTGATTTATTTTACAATTATTTCTAGAGTTCAAGAACAGTGCTTAATTATTGAATCATGCTTGTTTAATTAATTGATCTGATTTTTCCATGATTTCCTGAGAATTTCCCTAGGCCTAGCGTTTAATCTTTCTGAATTTACAACTCTTTTCTTTTCTGTTTTTGTATTGCTATTTAAATTACAATTTTGGTTTAGCATAATTGAAAGATTATTAAATCTATTGTGTGATCTAGAGTCCTTGTGGATATGATCCCTAAGTATTACAATTGATCTCTTAATTTGAGAGAGAAGGTCTATGGTAAATTTGAGCATTTCAGATTTTGGCGCCGTTGCCGGGGACTCTTTTGATTCACCAATAGATTAAAGTCTTTGATTTTGTCTAGATTTTTATTTTTCTATTTTACTCACACGCTTTTGTTTCTTTTCTCTTGTGTGTTTCAGGTACATGCCTAAGCCTAGCACCAGGAAAAATCCTATTGGTCCAGTTGTTAAGCTTACAAACCAAGAGTTGGGACAACTAGAGCGTGATAACACAAAAGCAGCCAAGTCAGCAAAGATGGCCAATACAATCATATTGAGACCTGATGAGGCTGGAATTTTGAGGGATCAAGAGGGTCATATGTACAACGAGCAAGGCCAGAAACTTGATGCTGAAGGACGAGTTATTCAGGAAGAACTCGTCGTGGTTGAGGATGATGCACGTGGCGTCGAGCGATGCAACGACGACATCGATCGACGCAACCAAGAGGGCATCGACCGACGCAACGTTGGCGTCGATCGATGCAATGCCAGAGCCGATGCGGAGAATGTTCAGAGGCGATGTGATAACAATGGGGAGCTTGTCAAGACTCTTGCGGACTTCAACAGACCAGACTTGTTCTATGAGAACCGCTCCGCAATTGTTCCTCCTCCATTCCCAAGGAATGATTTTGAGCTGAAGCCTGCTTACTTCGCTCTTGTTGGACAAAGACCATTCCAAAACTTGCCGCATGAGAAGCCTCTAGACCACATTGAGCACTTCGAGGATATTGTTACAAACATCAAGGTTAATGGAGTCACTGAGGACTATCTCTACTGCAAGCTTTTCCCCTACTCTCTTGCTGGGGAAGCTTCTCATTGGTTAAGACAACTCAAACCAGGATCTCTGACAACCTGGCATGACATCAAGGTGGCGTTCTTGAACTACCTTTACGATGATGCGATGTCTGATGAGCTGAGGATTAAGACAAGGACCTGTTGAATCTTACAAAGCTGCTTGGGTGAGGTTTAAGGCATATCAGAGAGACTGTCTGCATCATGGGTTCTCAGAGGTTCAGTTGATTAGTATCTTCTTCAGCGGGATTGACTGGAGGTATCAGATGGCTTTGGATGGTGCTAGTGATGGAAACTTCAAGACAAGGTACCCATATGAGGCTGAAAAGTTGATAGAGAGGCTAGCATCAAGCAACAATACCAAGAATGCAGACTTAGAGCGGAGAAGAGCACATGAAGGCAATGGTTCAAATCAGTTCGCTGCGGTGAATGCTAAGCTGGATACAGTCCACAATCTTCTTGTGGGAAAGAAGTCTGTTCATTTTGCTAAAGATGCTGAGACTTTTGAGCCAAAGCCAGAGATTACAGAAAATGTCAACTATGTGTATGGAGCTGGGTATCAAAATCAGAGATTTGGTCAGAAGAATTCATCGTAGACTAGGACGGATGAATCTCTTACTCAACAAATCCTCTAGCTGCTTCTTCAGCTTAGCCATCTCTGCTGGAGCCATTATGTAAGGAGTCTTGGATAACCACATCGTCCCTAGTTCCAGTTCAATCGTAAAAGGATCAGACCGAGATGGTGGTAACCCCTGCAACGACTGGAACACATCCTCAAACTCCTCTACAACCAGGATACCGCTAACCGTAGACTTCCCCACTGACTCTAGCATAAATATGGTAACCAAATAAGCCTCACGGCCCTTCTCGATCATCTTCCCAGCCTGAATGGCCAAGATCACGAGACTCCATAAAGTCGGTCTAATACCCTAAAAACCAACTTCCGTCCTGGATGCTCAAACTCCACTCTACCCCGATGACAATCCAAATGCACCATGTGCCGATGCAACCAATCCATCCCGAGAATCACATCATACAACTCCACTGGACTGATAAGCAAATCCGCTGGCCACAACTCCACTGGACTGAATATCAATTCCTCTGGCCCGTCCAATAACCCTCAGGAACTTGCCTCCCGCAACTCTGACAACTCCTGTACGCTCCCCAGAATCCCCTCTAATTCTCGTGCTTTCTGCACACTCTGTAGTGATGAAGCTATGAGAAGCTCCAGAATCAAACATAACATGGGACTTAAACCCGCCCACCAACAAGGTCCCTACACAAACCTCATGTGTTGAGAACATAACACTTTGTCACAAGAAAACATAAAATCTGAACTTACTAAGAATTCACAAAGACAAAGTACCAGAAATTATACATGTGATCGCCCCGACACTGGTTCCACCAGTCTCTGCAGTCGTGTAAACCCGTGGCGCCTGCTCAATCTGTGCCACCTGCTGCCCTCCCGGCTGCACCTGCTGCAACGCCGCCACTGCTACCGGTTGCAACTTGGGACACAAGGGCCTAATATGCCCTGACTCCCTGCAATGATAGCATACACGAGCCGCTGTCGTCGGAGCACTCCTCTTGGGACAGCTAGCAATCTTCTGATCCTTGCTTCCACACCTGAAGCAACTCACACCACTCGACGTCTGCATAGCCTCCCACCTTCTCTTGGTTCCCTGCACAGGCTTACCGGCCCTGCTAGAACCACCCTGCTGTTGAGCCCTACTAGGCTGAACTGGTGGACTAACCGCCACTGATTGTGCCCGGATATCCTCCTCAATCCCTGTTGTAGTCTCAACCAGCTCCGCACGCGTAGCATAACTCCGCCCTCTACAGTGAACACTCAAATCACCACATAGGGCCCTCAAAAACCTCCTGATTTGAGCCTCCTCAGACTCCATAGCCCGACCCCCATAACATAGAAGTCGACTGAACTCCAAGTCCAGCTCCCGCACTGACCGCGTCCCCTGAGACAACTGAAGGAACTGCACCTCCAACCGGTCCAATGCCTCTCTTGGAAAGTACTTGCGGTTGAACTCCCCCACGAAGTCAACCCAAGTCATCTCCCACTACACTCTCCTAGCAGCCACTGATCTCCACCACAACTCAGCATCACCAATCAAATGGTGGACCCCTATGTCCACCCAGAACTCCTCAGGACATCTCAGAGTATGGAAGTTACGTTCCACACTCGTCCTCCACGCATCTGCAGCAGTAGGATCTGTACCACCCGAAAACTGTGCAGTCACGAGAAGCTTCATCTCCTTGAGCATAGACAAATAACGTCCATGTGCTCCTGCATCCGCAGCCACTGGCTGCCGCTCCTCCGCCACCACTGGTAGCACAACCTGAGCCTGAGCCGGTACCACTGCTGGCAACCGCTCTAACAAGAGTGCTAGCAAATCCATAAAGTCAGCACCAGGGACTCCACCCGCTGAGCCTCCCATACCCGGGACCCTAGCATCACTGACCACTGGAGCATCAACACCGCCCCCTCCGGCCACACTCATGGAATCCTCCTGGACACCCTACGACTCGCCAACACTCTAAAGCTGTCACACTCTGTTCCTCGGTCTCACTAACCACTGGGACTCTGCCCCTACCATGACCACGTCCGCGTCCACAACCACGTCCGTGTCCACGACCCCGACCACGACCAGCAACAGCATCCACTCTAACCATTTGCACTACCATGAACAGAAGGCTAAGCACACAATTAACAAACACAAAATATATATATACTCACCGTGGAATCATACAGTAGGCTCGAAGAGGATGTTTTAGGACTCTATGCCACACACAATTGACTAACTCACATAATCAATCAAGACATGAAAATCCCAAACATCACAACAGAAACCTAGTGAACCCAAACCTAGAACCGTAAGGGCTCTGATACCAAACTGAAACGACCCGACCCGTTTTTTTTTGATTAATAATAAATAAATAAAAATAATAATAATAATATATAAACTACAACTAGTGGTCTCATACCCACTAGCCACCTAACCATAATCACAACCAAACAACGGAATAACCAATACCAATATCCAAAACAATATCCAATAATAAACCAAACAACAATAATCATAGAACCAGCAACCTAACAATGTTCTAATGACCCAACTCTAGCAGCCTAGCAATGCCAGACAACATCCCATCGAGTCCCTAGAACATCCTCCTCTTCATTGCCTTGATTGCACGATCACACTTTGCCTTTACCTGCACCACAAACACAAATTGCAATGCATGAGTATTTTATAAACACTCAGTAAGACAATCCTCCCATCTATTGGGCTATACACACAAGCAATAGAGACATCTCTAACCATCAACCAAACAATCAACAAACACAAATAACAAACCAGGACTCTGCATCGACCGACACCAACATGCATCGACCGACACCACATGGGGATGCATCGACCGACACAAGGGATGCATCGACCTATGCAAGTTACACATGCATCAACCGACACTCGCGCTGCAACGACCGACGCATGCTCGACATAACACGAAAACCCTAGGTTTTACGCGCCATCCTCGCACTTGCATCGACCGACGCACAAAGTGCATCGACCGGTGCAACATGCCGAGCATCGTGTTCCCCGAAGTTTCTCGCCGGATCTTTGTTCCGGCAACCACAAAACTTGATCCCAAGCCACAAGAAAGATTCCTAACGTCCTAAATAACCATCTAACAAGCCTAACAACACATAAACAAGCAGATCAGAGAAGCTCTAGCTTAGATAAGCCATGGTCCTGCACTTACCTTTGCCACAGAAGAATCTGAACCTCAAACACGCAATAGAACACTCCTAGCAAGCTCCTACAACGTTCTAAGCCTTAGATCTCACCAGGAAATGCCAAAAACCCACATAAATCACCAAGAACACCAAGAACACTCTTTCTCTCCTTTGTTTCTCTCAATAACGGCCAAAGTCGACTAATGAGACAAAAGAATCGACTTAAGGGTTTTTCTCTTCCTTTTGCCCAAAACGCAGCGTTTCACTTAAGTCAAAACGCATAATACTGAACCTGCATCGACCGATGCAATCCCCAAACCGGAATTTCGGTTCGCAGATGTTACAAGGTTTCTTGAACCAACAATTATAGTGATTAAAGAAACTATGCAAAATCGAAAATAAATAGACATATAATAGTTGGCTTAATGTGTTTATATAGATATATTTCTAGGTGGTGGTAAATATATTTGTAATATAAAATATACTTAGGTGTAAAAATATACACCTAATAGTTGGATTAAATAGGCTGATCAAACACAAGCTTACAACAAACATATATAGATATATTGGAAAGCCATAAACCGTTTTTGATAGATCCATAGGAGCTCAGAGACAGAGGCTGCATTATGATGTGTAAAAGACACTTCCACAAATACATTGGGAAATTTAACATTAGTTACTATCAAAAGATTTTAAGACGCCGGAAAAAGGCTTTTAGTTTCATTGGTTGCCGGAGCATGCCACTTTGAGATAGCTAAAAGACGTGAACATGTTCTCTCCACACATGAGGAGGGCAGAGCGAAGGTTCTCTCTATGGTGGAGGAGGTTGAACGCATGCAAGGTTATCTCCACAAGTGAGGAAGGCGGAGCCAAGGTTCTCTTCATGGTGGAGGAGGTTGGACGCAAGATTCTCTCCATAAACGAAGTGGGCAGAGCCGAGGTTTTCTCCATGGTTGGTCATACACTATTGTGATGATACATCATTGATTATTATACTATGTTCGAGAAGTTTCTTGTAACCAACAATTTTAGTGATTAAATAAACTATGCAAAAGTAAAAATAAATAGACATATAATAGTTGGCTTAATTTGTTTATATAGATATTTTTCTAGGTGGTGTTAAAGAATATATTTGTAACATTCATTATACTTAGATGTAAAAAATACACTTTTAATGGTAACATATATCAAAAATTTGTAAATTGAAAATTTATAAATAACATACAAAAAATTTTAATATTTTTTTGTTAAATTTAATTTTATTTATAACATTTTAAAACCCGCACGTCGGGTGGGTCCTTATCTATTATATATATATTTCATAAAATTTGAAATTATAACATTATTTACTTATTTTTAATTTTAAGTTATTAATTCTACAAAAAAATAGAAATGTGATTAAAGAAAATATACAGTTAATTATTAATTATAAATTTTGTAAATACTCACTTCTATATAAACATAGATTATCTCATACTTTTCATCTAACAAAATAATTTATTCAAAAATATTGCTTTCAACTTTGTTATATTGGTAAAACTTTTTTAATGGAAAGGTAAAATTTTCATATTTTTTAAACCAAACTTTTCTCCTACTTTCACTTTTTTCAGTTTGTAATAGGTAAGATTAATATATTGACCTAAAAAAAGATTAATATATGAGTCTTCTTTTTCGAATACTGTATTTTAAAAGTTAATTAGTATTTTTAGATTATTTTATTTAATTTATCTTTTCACCTTTGAATTATTTGGAATTCATATATTATCGTGTTTATAATTTTCTATTATTTCTTTATTTATGACAAATTAATTTTCTTCTATTTTTTCAACCTTGATTGGTTGTCATAGACCATTTTTGTGCAACCATAGTTGTTACCATTCCTTCAATTCCAAAGGGAGATAAAAAGTAGAAGCTCATCAACCTAATGGTTAGATAAAATAGGCTAATCAATCACAAGCTTACAACAAACATAAATAGATAGATTGGAAAAACATAAATTGTTGTTGATAGATCCATAGGAGTTCAGAGACTGTGACACCCTGGTTTACGGATAGGTTTAAAAGAATTGATTTGGTCATCAAAGTCACCAAAGTGCATTTATCTTTTCGATCAAGTGTCCTGAGAGAAATCCTGAGTTAAGCGTGCTTTAGCTGGAGTATTTTCAGGATGGATGACCTTTCGGGAAGTGATTGTCGAAACTGTGCGAGTGAGGACAAAACGTAGGAAAAAATCATATGGTGATTTATAGGGGTAAGTATTTAAAGCCTCTTGGACGTAATAAAGCGGCCGTCGTATATGGGTGGGTCAGAAGTAGACGTGGGACCCACTGAGGAAGGTGGGCCATGGACTGGGTGTGGACATGGGGCTCACTAAGCAAGGTGGCAGTCGGGGCGTTCCAGAGACAAAGGCTATATCATGGTTTGTCAAAGACACTTTCACGAATACATAGTAAAATTTAACATTAGTTACTATCAAAAGTTTTTATGACGTTAGAAAAGGATCTTTAGTTTCATTGGTTGTCGGAGCAAGCCATTTTGAGATAGCTAAAAAACGTGAATATGTTCTCTCTACATATGAGGGGGCAGAGCCGAGGTTTTCTCTATGGTGGAGGAGGTTGGACGCAAGATTATCTTTCCAAGGGAGGAAGATGGAGGAGGTTGGACGCAAGGTTCTCTGCATAAAGGAGGAGGGAGGAGCCAATGTTCTCTCCATGGTTGGTCATACACTATTGTGATGTTACATCATTTATTAGTATACTATGTAATATACATTTTTGAGCCAATAATTTTAGTAATTAAAAAAACTATGCCAAAGGGAAAGTAAAAAAGACATATAATATGTTTTTAATGATAACATACATAAAAAATTTGTAAATGAATATAAATCAGTATATTATAGTAAAAATAAAACTTCTAAATAACGTTAGTTTATAATATTAATTAAAAGAAAAAAGTGACACGTTGTCCGATGAACCAAGAGATATCAATTAGGTGGGGGAGATTAGATAAAATAGGATATAATAGTTATATAATTGGCATATAAGTAAAATTTTATATACTTATTATTAATCATATTTCTATTAAACTAAAAAATTGTAAAATATCTAGCGTTTTAAAGTATCTCCATCGAACATATTTGATAGAGGGTCACAAAAATAAAATAAAATTTAAAAATGAAAAAAAGATAGAGAGATGAAAAAAGTGTCTCTCCCAAAAACTGTTAAGATACAGAGTCTACGGTTGTCATTATTTGATTGGTTGGATAAACTAAAAAATAATTAAATAATTAAATAATTAAATTAAATTAAAAATATATATATATATTTTTTTTTGACATCTAAGTTGTTATATAACCTACGTCATTTACAATTTCATATTTTGGTTCACATAGTGAAAACAAAACCCATTTAGTACATGAGGATGCAAAATAGAGTAGGTTAACGACTCAGGACAAAAAAATCTTAAACTGCTTTATCCAAATCAATATAATGAATGGGATAATGTCGATTATTGTCGTTGGGTTCAGGAAACCGGTTCGGGTAATGAACCAGGTCGTTAAGGAGGTTTGAAAGTAGACCAGAAATATGTCGGTTTGGTTTGTGTTTCTTTACAAGGAGGCAATTTTTTAAAATAGGAAAAGTGTTGCAAATCCTAAACCTAAACTGGAATAGAGAGGTTTCAAGGATTTATATAAAAGAAAGCAAATGTTCCCAATTCAAAATCATTAACATAAAAAAATAGGGAGAGACAAGTTAGAGAAATAAAATTTTCATGTTTCGGTTAGTTAGATTTCTTATTATGCCTGGCATTCGAGTATGATACAAGACTCGGTGGTGAGACTTGTACTGGGATAGAGATGATGGCTTCCCAAGCTGTCGGCCGCTTCTCTCTTGTGAAGGAAAGATGGTCGTTGATGTAGATCTGACAAGATGGCGGTCGCTTCTCTCGTGTGGGATCGGTAAAAAGGGAAGTGTTGGCGGAATGAAGTACACCACAGAGATGTGATTTGTCTTTGATACAGTACACGATCTCATCCTTGTGGAGTCTCACACACAAGACAAAGAAAAAGCTTATTCTCTCAAGAACACTTAAAGAGAAAAAGTAAGAAAATTCAACGTTTTATTAATATCAAAGGTGAAAATTCGTACAACTGCTGCAGGGAGACTTTATAAGAGTCCTTCAGCTAGCCCTAAGGCCGAAATAAATGTAAAAATAATGCAACAAAGGAAAGAAATAAAAGCAATCCCAAAACCATTGTTTTATTTAAAGAAAATACTAAAGTAGACTTGATCCCTCTTGGTGAGCACGTCTTCTAGCCGTTGTTGGGGTTTGTTGGACCTGCAAGGATTGAAAATATTGATTAGGACTTACCTGGATGCGATCTAGGCCCAATTGATGTTCTTTGAATCACTTCTTGTACTACTCGATGTACTACTTCATGGTTCTTTTCTTGTACTTGTTTGTTGGCTTGTTTCTTGAAGTAGGGGTCTTCCTGGAGTTCCTCAAGAGTATCTTGACCAGTCTCTTGATGCTCCTCCATGTCCTCTATGTCTTGGTCTTGATTTCACTATCTTGATCGCTCTCGGAGGTGAAGCTTGTATCACACGTCTCTTGCAGCTCCAATGTCTTCTCTTGGCTTCTTAGGGTTCCTTGACCTGGCCAAAGAGGTTTCATACCTGGGGAACTGGTTTGATCAAGACTCATTTGGGTGAAGGCTTCAACAAGTTCTTCATCAGCAATGTGATCATATCCGTTGTGGCGGCATGATGGTAGTACAAACCAGTTGACGTCCTTCATCTCTAGGGCGCTTACGATGTCTTGAACAGCTAGGTTAAACCTCTTACTTAACTGTTTAGTCTTTGATCATGTCATAGGGCCTTCTCGTACTTCTAGTACAAGATCTGGTTCAACGGTTTGGATGGTAGGATCGATGTCCGTATTAGGGTACCCGTTCGGGTTAAAGTCCGGATATTTCGGATTTTCGGATATTTCAGTAAAGGGGTTCTAGACCCATTCAGTTATTTCTAATATTTGGGTTAGATTTCGGATAAACACCCATTGGATTCGGATCGGGTTCGGGTTTTATCCAACACCCGAAATATATTTTAGATTAGGATTTGGTTTTTATTATTTACATCTTAACCTTAACAAAATACTCGAATTTAATCCGAATTCTAAACGAATCTGAATTTAAATCTCTCCGACTCCGATATTAAAAATGCAGAAAAGATATGACAAACACGTTTTTTGTTGAAAATATGCTATTTGTTTTGCATTTTTTTTTTATTATATATATTTTTAATATGTAGAAACAATATTTTGGTATCTAGAATTCATGAGTGTGAAATAAAAAAATGCAATTAAGTCTCTATAAAATAAGTAAAATCTCTCATATCTAAAATTTAAAAAAAAAAAAAAAAAAACAAGTTAGGCCTATTAATATATAAATATTTGAGGTTTTAGTATTAGCTTAAAAGATTACAATGGCAAAATAGTTAGGATGCACCCACTAAATGCTTTAGGACATGTGTGCAAATCCCAGACCTATTTCTTTTTGTTTTTGTTGTCAAGGTTGTTTTTACGCTCGCGTAGGTGAATACGCTTCAAGTTGTCTTGTTTCTTTCGAAGGTACTTAGAGAAAACACTTTTTCATTTGTAGTCACATTTATTTGGTGTATAAAAGAATTATCTCAGATTTTGAAAATCGTCATAGCTGCTTTATCTTATTTTAATAGTATATATCCTCGATCTGATCTCAATTCTTATTAATTTGCTCCCAGAACGAACATGTTTGATCTACAAGATAAGACATATTTATGGGCTATATATAATCATTCTATAATAGTCGAAATGGCAAGGATAAGAGCAAACAACCCTCAAGGTAAGGATAATATGATCTAAAAACACATTGAGTACATTGCATTTTCTACTTTCTATGCTATTTTTTTTTAAAAGTGAAAAAATAGAAATATGCATTTGATAAACCTTCTTCTTTAATTTAGAGTTATTCTAATTTAGAGTACAAATAGAGTAATATATTAAAAATGGTCATACGTTCAAATTATATATATGAGGGGTTTGTGATTTCAAAAAAACTATGGTAACAAACGGGTGTTTCATTAATACGTTCATTCCAAAGTTAAATCTTTTTCTTTTTGAGATAAAATTTGCAAGCCGAGTGGAAAATACAAATGTTATAAATGTCTTTTATATATATATATATATATTTTTTTTTGGTCACCAAATGTTGCAAATCTCTATAACAATAACAACACAACATATTATTTTACAAATTTATTGAACATTAAATCAATATGTTCGTTTGAATAAAATGATTCAGAAGACAAGACTTTTAGCGGATCCGACCACTCATTCGATTTCTGGCCGAGCTCAATCCGGTTTATCTGATGGTGGAATTCAATCCGGTCGATCAGAAAATTATGGAAAACCGAACAACAATCTAAAACGGCGCCGTTTCTTTTGCAGTCTGTGTAATAAAAACAACGCAGCTAAATAAATTCTTCGACCTCTCCCACTCCCACCATTAGCATTAGGGCTCTCTCTAAATTTATCAGTCTCTTTGTATCTGTCATCGATCTTCCGCAGAGCTCAACTCGAATCAATCAATCAAGCCTAATCAAATACCTCAACGAAAAGAGGGTAAGTTTCTCTTCTCTCTCTACCTGATTCTTCAAGTAAATTTCAAAAGTTGAGACCTCCATGAGCTGTCTATAACAACGATTCCAACTTAATCTAGCTGCTTCTACAGTGCTGAATTGTGGGTTTTTTTTGTTAGCTGTTTTTATAGAGAGTAGTGTTCGTTTCTAACTGATGAAGCGATAAAAGCATCAATCTTTTTGTGTGTCTGCGATTACTAACACTGTACAATGGAAGTTGGAACCTTTGACCTTGTTTTCTTTAAAATTGCCAATTGAGTCGTAACTCGTAACCAAAGTGGCACAGTGAGATTGTTCTTGGTTTAAACCTGAGTGTGGATGGTTTCTCTTTCCATATGAGTTTATGTATCTCCAGATCCCTTTCTAAGCGAATGATATTTATAGTAGTTGAGTTTTGGTTTCTTTATGTTTAGCAGCGGTTTCACTATGGATGCGGTGGGTGAAGGTTCTTCTACTCAAAAGAATGAGGTAGGAGAGAAGCCTGTGATTGTTAGAGTTAAGCGAAAAGTTGGACAGTCTTTGCTCGATGCTTTCTGTAAGTTTCGTCTCTCTTTGTCTCTCTTTGCTCTATGTGCTCTGTTTTGATCTTTTGGTAGTGGAGCTCTCTGTTTGTAGCTATTGTGTGGACGGTAAAAAACTGATATTGTTTTGGCATTTAGGGTTGGAGATAAATGAAAGACCACTCAAACGGCAGACTCTGGCTTTATCACAGCTTTCTATTTCAAATTCAGGAGAGAGAGGTAAATTCTATATTTATCTCTGGATCTTTGTGCTTATGTGATTATGGTTAGGACTCAGTGAAACTTCAGTATTGTTTATGTGGATATAGGTTCTTCTGTGTCAGAGGACGTGAAACCGAAGAAGGTTCTAGTGCGGCATTTGGAGACAGTCACGGACTCTGAGACCACGGCTGACATTGTCCATTCTTTCTTTGTCAGTGAATTTTCTTATTCTGGTTGAGTTACAAACCCTGTATACTGTTGTTGTTGTTGTTGTTTGTATGTTTTGATAGTCATCATTTTGTGTTTTGCAGGAGTCTGATCTTAATGACAAAAGTGGCAGTAAAGGAAAGTTTGAGGAGCGGAAAATTTCTTTCAAGAAAGACAATGTACATTGTTTCATTTTTTGTTTTTGTTTTCAGGACTCTTAGTCCTAATTCCAGATTCTCGATCTCTTGACCTTTGTTCGTATAATGGCTTCATTCCTTTTCGTTTTTGCCTGTAGAGAAAGGAACAGCGCCTGACCAAAGCTGTACAACAGCAACAGGTATCTGCCTATTAATCAAACAGTTTTTCTGAGATAAACATCTTAGGAGAAGATCTAATACCATTTTAGATAACTAACTTGAGACTTCGGTAATAATTTAGATTGCTGCAGAGAATGCTCGGTTTGAGCAGATATGGCGGAGTAGGAATGGAAACACGGAAGGCATCCATGATAGGTGTCATTTCTATGACGTTCTTCGTGTTGATACTGAAGAAAGACGAGACACTGCACAAGAGTAAGTTCCCTAGTAATGTGCATTTGTACTTGAGATCTCAGATTCAGAAGTAGTTAAGCTGTAGTTGAAGAATCACGGTACTTAAATTTGCACTCTTGTTCTGTAGGGTTACTTCCTTGGAGGACCAGAAAATGCTCGCTAGTTTCTTGCCTCTTCTCAGAGAGTGTATTCCAACAGCAGCTGAAGAGATTGAGGCTGATATTCATTCTAGTCGCACTGAAGAATATGTTTATGACTATTATGCTGTGAACGAAGAGATGGATGTCAGCAAAGATAGTTGCAAGAGCCAGTTTCCTCTGTGCGTATTCGTTTTCCCTAGGACTACTTCACTTTGTCTCTTGTGTCACGTGCTAATATGAGTTGTTGGGTCTTTTTTTTTCAGTGTCATAGTCGAGGATGAAGATGACTTCTGCGATAAACCTGATGAATCAGACTACGACTCTGATGATTCAAATGGTACACTTTTCAACCACCCATATGTTCATTTAACTAGAATTTCGTAGTTCTGGTTCTGTGGCGTTTGCTTTTTCAGCGCTCTTGATATCTTTTTTTTATTATGAGTTAAAACATTGAGTAGTTATCACTGGCATTGTTGAGCATTGATGGTTGTGTACTGTGACATAGAAACCGGAAGTCAAAGAAATAAGTAATACTTACTTTTTTAAAAATTTGCGTGACTCAGCTGAAGAGCACCCAAAGAACGATTACCCAGATGAGATCTCTGAAGACGAGGAGGAAGAAAAAAAAGAAGAAGAAGATGATGATGATGAAACAGATGAAGAAAAGAGTGAAGCCTCTGATGAATCAGAAGACGAGGAGACTGCAGAAAGACATGTGAGAAGGGTCCTTGGAGACGACGAGTTTGATGATTATGAAGATTATGGAGAGGATGCAGATGGTTATGGGGACAGCGATGAGGAGTTCGAGTCTAGTTAATGGTCTTACCGATGAGTTTTGTGTACATAATGAAGATTATGCTTGTGTTACATTCTGATTAAGAGACAGTGAAGACCATTAGTGTAAGGCTGTGGAACAAAATTGTGCCTCCACTTTTAAACAAACGTAACCAAAAGTTGACACCTCCACGTCTGATCAATCATGAAATTAGATGGTGATATTGTTTATATTAATAGGGATGACATATTTCTTTAGGATAAAGAAATTAAACATACAGTATAGGATCCAATTACTTGTTTACATCTTATAGAAGAAACAAAGGAAAGAGCCTATACTCTTTGGAATCAGACTTATTCTTGTATTAGACTTTGTGACTATGGAGAGAGACGAACAGAGGAAATTTTACCAACACTAGGACCGGTTTTAGCCGGATCAAGAGGGAAGTAAAAAGGATAAAACTCGTACCGGACATAGCAACTACTATACAAAACACGACAACCCTTCTTGTTGTGGCAAGTTGTCATGAAGCTCCCGACAGCAGTCGCAAAGCACTGAGCGCAATCCAACTCGGATAAGTCCCTCGTGCATTGGACCAAACCGTTTAGTGTCGCAAAAGGTGTCAGCTTTGTCTTACCTTTACCTAAACCTTCACTCTTAGGCAAGACGGCCTCAGACCTTATTTTGTCAAAGAGTGCCCCAAGCTCATTATCGAACGTTTTGGGATCGGTTTCGGTTACATTAGCAACGTTGTAATATATAAGACCAGCGCCCGTATCAAGTTTCCCTATGAAATTCTCTTGGCTGTAACGTAAGAAGCAGAAGTCGTACAAGATCCTTGAGTCGGATTGGTTAGGACAGACTTCGCGGATTTTCTTGGCCGCGTCTTGGATGCACGTCGAGCAATCGGTCTTGCTGATGTCTCCTCTACATTGAGCAAGTCCATAAACTTTCTCTTTGTCGTTGTAACTTGAGGAAGTTGTGGTCATGAAACCTTGCGAAGGAGTCTTTGAGACAAGGGTAGCGAGAAGAGAATCGATGTTCTTGGAGACTTTGCTGCTTGCTGAGA
This sequence comes from Camelina sativa, assembly GCF_030686135.1. Lineage (NCBI taxonomy): Eukaryota > Viridiplantae > Streptophyta > Magnoliopsida > Brassicales > Brassicaceae > Camelina > Camelina sativa. The sequence continues at coordinate 38,713,423 of NC_141890.1, forward strand.
TGTTTGAATTTTTGTTGCAAAGATCCCATATTGAATCTGCTGCTCTGCAGCTACATACAATAGCCAATAGAAGGAAACACTTCACAACTAATGTCTTCATTATTATTTTTAATAAAATTTATACTTTCTTTTGAGGGTTATCTCGTGACTTGTGTTCACTATAAGGATTGAGTCTTATATTTATAACCAAAATGTTATCTATTCTAGAACGTGATATCTATAGAAGTCGGTCAAAATGCACATATAATCAGCAAGTGGAAATTATTGTTTATGAATTTAAAAGAATATACAAAATTTAATTTGTTGACCGAGTAGACTCTATATGCAGCCAAAAACTTGTGAGTTATGTGACCAATCAAATCATGAGATAAACATTATAGTTTGGTCAACTTAACCTTTGCCCTCTCACTAGACTTTGGTGTTTTGTATGTGTGACAAATAAGATTTTTAGATAGGAAAAGATAAATAACTTAGGTGGAAGATTCCAAAATGGCATCACATGGGGGTCAAAATGAATGGAGCAGAAATTGTTGACTGTAGGGTAGTATGTTATTGCTTCTTTTATATATTCAAAACGTCTACGTTAACGCCAAAGTGGCGCAACATCGACCACTTCTCGCTTTAAAAAGTCTTTCATGTGATGATAAGCCCATCTCCAACCCACCTCTATATTTACTTTTTAATGTACTCCAACCCATCTTTATTTCTAAAAGATTTCTATTTTTTCCTTTATAATAGAATTGAACTTTTTTATTTATAAAATGGTCTTTCAACTTTTAAAACTTTTATATTTATGATCAAAATAATTAAAATATATATTTAAATAGTCTAATTCCTATGTTTTATTATTTTAAACGATGCAATATATTTCTTTTAATAAATATGATATTTAAATAATATTTATGAATATTAAAAATTTAAATAATATCATAATTTTATGAAAGTTTTATAAAATAAATGGGTTAGTTTGCAAATTTTATAAATAAAAGGTATTAATAGTAAAATAAAAAAAGGAATCTCTACGGAATATTCCTTTTTAGAGGAAAAAATAGAGGTATCCATTAGAGCAAAAGTCACTTTTATTATAAAGTTCCTTTATTTTAAAGATAAAAATAGGGAAAACCATTAGAGATGGTCTAATAAACAATATCCCTACATTTGTATGATGATAGTTCTATTTTACTGAGATAAGTGCAGTTTTAATATGTTTTCAAGAAATTAATTTTATAGTACGTTCATTATTTAAAATTGTGAAATTGACACTGTAGCAATGTTTATTGTAGCATACTAGGATTTCACTCGTCGTACACCGCGAGGCTAAATTATAATTTATTGTATTTTAAATAATAATTTTTAATTTGTTTAATTTTCAAATTCTCAATTAACTAACTTTTGTCTAATTAATTTAGAATTTCTTTTTCTTCTTCTTACGTTTTATAAAGTTTATAACCTAATTATATTAAATTTTTTATTTGATATAATATAAAATTTTAGATTTGTTTTGTTCTCTAGAATTAAATAGATGTATATGCCTATATAGTATGTTAGTGTATATTTTTATGTGTAATTAATTTTTTTTTTTGGAATATTAAGAATGTGTTATAATATGTGTAGTATTTTGTAGTACATATACTAAATAATTTATAAGTTAATTTTCAAAACTATGATTAAAATCTATAATATATATGAGGTAAACTAATAGTTCTAGTTTTGGAAAATTATTTAGGATGAGAAATCATGTTTTCAAAAATAGAAACTTAATATTAATTAACTAAATGAAAAAAATAATAATAATTAATGCTAATGGCATGCTTGTAAATAGGTATGAACTTCAGGATTTATTTCATAAATGTCTCAAAAATATATATATATATATATATATATATATTTCATATTCTTTATATTTAGTTACTTAAATACTTGATACAAAAAATCTATGTTTTTCTTTATAATTTGATATGCATTTTTTTTAATGATTTTATTTGAAAATATTAAATATTTTTTATAGTTTATATATCTGTACAGACTTCTAATGTGTACAGATGTCTGTACACATTGTAATGTAAGTTTGTACACATTATTGAAGGTATAGATGTCTGTTTGTACACATTAATGTAAGTTTATACACATTATTGAAGGTATAGATGTCTGTTTGTTTGAAAATATAGAAGTTTGTTTAATTCTTAAACTTTCATATATCTGTACAGATGTTTGTACCACAATAGTTTTGTACAAATTACATATGTACACATTATTATGTGTACAGACATATGTACAAAACCATTGTATATATCACTTTTGATATAAAATATATTTGAAATAACTAAAACAAAATGCATATAAAATTATATAAAAAAACATAGTATTTTTGTATTTAAAAAAAATTTTTAAAAAAAATTTACATTATCAAATATCTGAATAACTAGTCATGGGGTGTTTAAAAAAAACAAAAAATGCTACAGTGACACCGATTCTCCACTCTCACTCACAATTCTTCTATCTCACACAAATGGATCCTACATTAATTCTCCATCTCTCACACCCTCTCTCACGTCTCTCACCCTCTCTCACTCTCTCACCACTCACACTCACACTCTCTCTCCCACACACTAACACCCATTTCCCCTATTTTAAATAGTAAATGTACTCAAAAATACATTACTTTTTGAAAACGTACTAAATCTACAATACACCCTATTTTATTTGGGTTGACTTCCGGTTGTTTAATTTGTGATAAAAATAGAACAATTTTTATAAATAGCGCTAAAAATTAAAATATATATATTTTTAATTATTATTAATTGTTTTTCAAAAAATATTATTACAATTGTAATGATTTATCTTAACTTAGTAAACGTTGTAATGATTGATGTAAACCCTAAATCTTTAAAGAGAATTATAAACTTTATAAAAATCATTTATAGTGTTTTTGATACTTTTAGACTAAAAGGTTTGTAATGGTATTGTCAACAAAAAACTAATTAATGATGGTATTTTTGGACTATAATAGAAATTTTTGGTTTATTGGTATTTTAAAGTATTTCTCTTCTATTCTTAATTATTATATCTATATATATATATATGGTGTTAATATTTATTTTACTTGATATTTTGTACGTTTGTTATCATGCACACTATTATATTTAAACGTTTTGGCAGTTTTTACGAAAATAAGAATTTGTTATATAACGCAGATTGAGAATAAAATAATCGTTATATATATATATATATTTTTTTTTCAACCAAACATAAATCTAGAAAATAACTCCAAGATTGGTTCCCCAAACCGGATGATAAGAGTTTACAAAATAAGTCTCAGAAGATAAAGATCTCAAAGAACGAGCCAGACAATCTGCTCGTATGTTTGACGTCCGTGAGATCTTTGACAGCTAGAAAGATGGGAAGGATGGTCGGAGTACGTCGAAATCGTCCAAGAAGTTGGAGAAAGCGGGCCATTCATCAGGAGACTGCACCATCGCCACTAATTCTGCGCAATCCGTCTCGAAGCTCTAACAGTCAACCTCCGCCAACAGTAAGGAATCCATCTCTCAAATCAAAGCCTGAAACTCCGAATGTAGAGGGGAAGGGCTGAGACGTTGACTCCGTGCTCCCAGTAGTTGCGTGGTATCCTCACTATTACAAAACCACCAGCCCAAACCTGTAAGAGGATCTGACGCCTTCCAAGAACCATCAACCTGACAACGGGGGGAATGATCCCGAGACTCCGCAGGCAGGGGATCTAGGGCAGCCGAATAGAAAGACTTAGCCACTTCCCATAACAATATATCATTGTCCGCCTGATTAATAACCTCGCTTGGTTCTGCCTCACAGCCCTGAAAAACTTTTTTATTCCTATCTTTCCAAATTGACCAGACAATCCATGGTAGGTGAAGTCGTATACTCGGAGTGTCCGCCTGGGATGACACCCGCCAAAATATAAAATCTAGATTCGTGTATATGGAACCAGAAGGAAATTCCCCAGAAGTAAAGTCAACGGAAGATAAATCTCAGATCCGACGAGAATGAGAACACTCAAATAGTGCGTGATTGATAGTCTCCACCTCCGAATCACATCGTTTACATAGGGTGTCGCACCGAACACCCCGATGAGCAAGTCGTTCCATCACTGGAAGGGAACCAGAGGCAATCTGCCAGAAAAAATGTTGAACCTTCGAGGGAACCTCCAATTTCCAAGCCTGTGCCCTAAGGGCCGTGCAAGACGGCCCATATTCAACCTCTGTGATTAATTCACGTGCTAGCCGATAACCCGACATTACGGAATATTTTTCTGATTTAGGATAGTGCCAAATCAACTTATCTGGTTTGTAGACTTTACTGATCTCCATAGCTTGAATAATCTGAAAGTCCGCTGGATCCATAAACTCCTCAAGAATTGGCATATGCCACTCCTTAGTAATAGGATTAATCAAATGGTTAACCATTAAATTGGGATGTAACAATCGGCCTCTGCCATTAGCCGGTCTTGGCTGATTATCCGGTATCCAGGGATCCCGCCATACCGAAACATGACAGCCTGAACCTATCGCCCACCTTGCATCAAGTTTCACCAAGCCTTGAGTAGAGTAAATACTCCTCCAAGCAAACGAGGGGGAATAAGGCTTCTTAGCGTGTAAAGGGTGTTTATTCCGAAAGTATCTACCTCGCATGACCCGAGCCATTAGGGATTCCGGGTAATGAATTAACCGCTAATATTGTTTAGCCAGCATTGCATAATTAAATTGTTCTAATGTACGAAAGCCCAACCCGCCATCGCACTTGTCCTTACACACCTTATCCCAGGCTACCCAGTGCAATCCTCGTGCTTTATCGTTAGATTTCCACCAAAACCGTGAAATAGCACTCGTAAGCTTAGACGTTAACTCCTGCGGTAGTTTATAACAAGACATGACATGGGTTGGAAGAGCCAACGCGACCGACTTAATCATAACTTCTTTTCCACCTTTCGATAAATACTTTGCAGACCAGCCATTCACTCGATCGTCCAGACGATCGTTGACATAACTAAAAACCTTAGTTCTCGAACCCTGAAGATTCTCAGGAATACCCAAATACGACCCCAAACCCCCATCTTTTGAAATACCCATTACAGATTTTAGTTGAGTCATGCTTTCAGGTGAAACTTTTTTCCCAAACATAATGGAGGATTTCTCCAGATTCACCTCTTGACCCGAGGCTTCCCCGTAGTTCCTTATAATTTCCATAACCGTAGTACATTCTGCCGCATCTGCTTTATAGAAAAACAAACTATCATCAGCAAACAATAAATGTGAAACAGTGGGACAGTCCCGAGCAAACTTGATGCCCGTAATTCTACTCTCTCTTTCAGCCTTTTTAATATTGGCAATTAAAACCTCAGTACATATTATGAACAGATAAGGAGATAAAGGATCCCCCTGACGTAAACCCCTCTGAGGCTTAATTAAGCCCCGAGGCTGTCCATTAAAAAGGACTTGATAGGAGACCGAAGATACACACCACATGATCCAAGAGATCCATTTCCTATCAAATCCCATCTTGACCATAACCGCTTCTAAGAAATCCCATTCAACGCGGTCATAAGCCTTGCTCATATCCGTCTTAAATGCCAGATAATCAGATTTACACCGAGGATTTGTATTTAAACCATGAAACATCTCCTGAGCAACAAGGATATTATCTTTAATTAGCCGACCAGAAACGAACGCCGATTGGGTTTTCTAAACCAGTGAAGGGAGAAACCGCTTAAGCTGAAAGCACAAGACCTTTGAGATAATCTTATAACTTACATTACAAAGGCTAATCGGTCTAAATTTTGTCATCCGTTGAGGCCTTTCATTTTTAGGAATTAGACAAATATTTGTTTCATTTAAACGCGGATCAAAACGATCCGTACGAAAGAAATCCTTAACCAAAGCGACCAAATCTCCTTTTAGAGCGGACCAGAAGCGTTGAAAAAACAAAGCTGTCATCCCATCGGGACCCGGAGATTTCTCGGGATGCATTGCAAACAAAGCTTTGCGAACCTCTGATTCTGTGATCTCCCTCGTTAAGGTCCTGTTCATATAATCTGTAATCAATGTAGGGACTTCTTGGAGCATTTCTGAGACTCCCCTCACATTAGACTTTTTGAAAAGATCTGTAAAATATGTGGATGCAATATCCTCCATACCAGAAATCGACTCATTCCAGACATCATTTGGACCAAATAAGCCAGCAATCCTATTTCTTGCCCGTCGCTGTTTCGTGGAAGCATGGAAGAACTTTGTATTTTTATCACCAACCCGTAACCAGAAATTTCTGCTTTTCTGCTGCCAATATAACTCCTCATCCCGGTAGGCCTCCTTCAGCTTCCTTTCGATATTCCGAATTTTGTCCTGCAAAATCGAATCGTCCATCTTTGCCTCCTGCAAAGCCGCCTTCAAGGATGAAATAATGGTCAGCAAATGAGAAACATTGTTCTTCCGCCACCAAGAAGTTGAATTACGACAGTTCTTTAACTTGTCCACAAATACCGGTGTCCGGAAATTTTTTGTGCGGTTCCACCCAGCCTCCACCGCTCCAGATAATCCATCCTTACCTAACCAATGCTTATCAAAACGAGTGGCAAGGATAGGACAGTGATCAGAGCCAATCATTTCTAAGTAATCGACCTTTGAATGGGGAAAGAGACAATGCCAATCCTCATTAGCTAACGCCCGGTCTAAACGACAACAGACTCTCTGATTATTCCGTCTATTACCTCGCCAAGACAGTTGCTCACCATAGCAGGGAAATTCTAACATACCGCAATGTCGGATCATAGAATTAAATGGTACAAATGAAGATACTGATCTTAACGCCCCGCCTGTTTTCTCATGGTTCCCAGTAAGTTCATTAAAATCCCCTATCGTAAACCATGGATCAATTCGAAAGGAACCAATATCAATGAATTTATCCCAAACCTTATGTCTATATTGAGGGACTGGATCCCCATAAACAAAAGACAGAAAAATCATTTGTTGCCCAGAAAAAGCTTGAACATCAATTAACCGATCACAGTCATATAAAATAGAAAGTTTTATTTCATCCTTATAAAAAAGAGCTAAACCGCCCCGAGACCCACAAGGTTCAACCGTAAACAACTTGTCATAACCAAACTTATTCTGAAACTTTTTTAAATAAGAAATACATTTTTTTTGTTTCTGATAAAAATATAATATTTGGATGATGCTTTTTCCACAAATATCCCAAGTACTCCTCTGTCAGGTCCGCCCCAATGCCCTGACAGTTCCAACTCAAGACCTTCACGTTTGAGCTGGTGGTTTCGGGAGAGCCACCGCCCCTTTCTTAACTTGACGACCACCATCCACTGGTTTACCACTCAACGTGATATTACCCGGTTTCCCAATTACCTTCTGTTTACTCCCCATACCTGCAGATTTAGACAATGCCTTAGCTAATATGCGTTTTCCCGGAGAAGCCAAAGGCAAAGCAGTTATCCTAGACCCAATAACACTCTTCTTAACATGAGAGCTAGTAATCATTCTCTTGTGACTTTTTTGTTCTCCTAAAGTAATCGCAGACATAACACTACTAACGACACCCATAGCAAGCTCAAGCGGGACAGAAGTAGAAGAAATACCTTGCTGACTAGCCTCTGCCTCACCATGAGAATTGGTCCCCTGATCAGATATAGGAGCATCCCTCCTTTCCGACTCAGTCGCAACCAATCCCAAACAACCCCCCTCTGGATCTTCACCTTCCTCGAGCAGATCGTCTGTTTCCTCCATGAAATCCGTATCTACCAAAACCTTAGCAGTCCCACCGTGAGACGAACCACCTGTAACCACAGCTACCTGAGAATCCCTTGACTCAATAGCCAAATGAATATCATCAGTTGCCTCTTGAATACTTGTGTTTGTTGAACCCTGTTTAACCTTATACAATGGTTTAGGCCAAACCGGCCGAGTCCCCTTACGGTTGAGACTAGAAGAAGGAACCTGCCCCAAAGACTCACCACCCCTCAAATACGACCCTCTTTGTCCCCCAAAACCACTTGATTCGACCACACTATGCTGTCTCTTCTGTCCCCACACCGAACTTTGAGACCTCTCTTGATGACGGGAACCGTAAGGACCCAGATCAGCAGCAACAGTATCTTGGGACTGAAATTCCAACGCCCTTTTCACATACTTTCTTGGTTTCTCTCAACCCCCTTCACTGTGATACCCTCCTTGTTTAGCTGGTGGATGTTGTCTCAAACCACCCCTCTTATCAGATTGATTCTCCACAACTTGATCTCCAGCTCCCTTGAGTAACTCCGGACATCCCTTCATCTCGTGTGTTAAACGAAAACAATGCTCACATAATCCCATTAATTTTTCATACTCAAGAGAAACAATAATTTCATCACCGGTATCAAAAGGCACAACTAGCTTAAAGAGAAGAGGATTGAAACCGTTAACAGAAACGCAGAAACTCCCTGACTCCTCATCTATCTCACAGATTGTACCCACCTTCCTCCCTATGGCTCTTAAAGTAGCAACCTCCCAAAAGTGCATAGGGATATCAATAACCTTCACCCATAAGTTAATTGCAGAAGAATAGGTTGATGATATGAACGGCTCCTACTTCACCAAGGAGATCATCCACCCATCAGAATGGTCCTTACCATTTTGATAGTCGTCATATTCTATGTTATATAATTCTGCAAAAAAAGAATACTGACAAAGTTAATATAATTCTAACAAGGAAATTTATTATTCAACATCAAAAATATAAAATCAAATCTAAAAAAAGATATACACCGTGATTTCAAAGTTAAATGAAAAGTACTTATTGGTTTTTATGGTGTTTCCGGTCTAATATGGAAATCGTTATTGCGCCTTGAATCTTGAAAATTTAGTAAGGAATATGTGGGCTCTTGCAAACCATGGATTGACATAACAGGTCTTCAACATACACCTAAGACCAAAGAAACAAAATCCATTTGGATTTATCATTTATGTTAGTCCGGTCAGATAAAAATAAATTCGTCGATATACAGATTCATGTGTGTGTAAATGATGTTGGGGAAGAGTATGAAAGCCTCTGGTTGATAAGTAGAGTCTCATGGTTTCTAGATATAGTGTTGGATCACCAAAGTAAAGCACATGGAAAACTATCATTAGCAGTATCTTATTTTCTTTATGGTTCGGAAGAATATGGATCGATTCACGTTGTAGCTAGGATTGACTGGATGAGCTACTTCATTGATTGCTAATAAATATATACTAGATGGCTAGCAATCCAAATATCATTAACTAAGCTAACATCAATAATTACTGAAGATATTGTATTGAATGAAGTTTTATAAGGTTTAGAACATGTGGTGAAATCTGTACTAAGTGGTTGAGACATGGATACAGAGATAGATGTCATGTGGTGGTGCAAGAGTTCAAACAAAGAGAGTTGACATAACTAACACAGGGGATGAAGTATTACTTGATACATATGCTAGTAGAGCAAAGCAAAGGTAGCACTTGGTAATTGTGCTGACATAGTGATTAACACAAAGCAGAGAAGATAAAGTGTTGAATCAAGAACCCTACAATTAAATATATTAGAGGATGTATCAAACGTCTAAAGCAATTCTTGTACTAGTTCTGACGCTAAGTAGTACAAGAAACTGGATTGAAGAGTTTGAAGAAGAGAAGCTTAAGGCCGACTAGGACAAGCCAAGTGACGGCTGCTGAGCTGGATGAACATATTGAATGGAAGATTCAAGATGGGATCATGGAGAGAAAATTTTCTATTTGTTATATAATAGGAAATTCCTATTTGTTGTATAATAGAAAATTTCTATTTGTTGTATAATAGGAAAATTGCTAACCCTAGGGTTTGTGCAATTGTTAATCTTCCAATTCATGTTTGTTGTATAATAGGAAAGTTGTCAACCCTAAGGATTGGGCAATTGATATAAATACTAAGAGACCGTTTCATGCAGATCTGTGCGCTTCAAAGTATTCTCAAGATATGCACACAAGATGTGTGGTATCGCCCCATCAATAAGATAGAGATATCATATGATGGTTTACTCATCTAGAAAAGAATGATAGGCATAATAGTGCTCGGTATCATAGCAATTATAATTGAAATCTTGTTCTAGTGGATTTGTTCTGGACTAGGTCCCCCAGGGATGTAGAAAAAACGAACCCCGTTAACAAAGCTTGTGTGTCTGATTTACTATATGCATATATAATCTCCAAGTCGATGTACACATACTTGAACATATAGACTTAGCCACAAATATGCGTTTTCAATTACGATCTTTATAGAGTTTCTAAAAATTGCTAGAAAACTTTCAAAATATCTAAAAATCACAAACATGACATGTTATATCAACTTACAATTGTTATACTATAGTTGTATAAAAAATTTCATCGCTTTTGTTTAAACTAAAGGGAAAAAAGCATAAAAAACCCTCATTTTTTTTTATTTGGACGTTTAATACTTGGTCTTTTTCAGTTGGAAGAAAAATACCTGTATTAATTAAAACGAACAAATTAATATCCAAAAATATAAATGTTGCTATTTTCATACTCGCATTTTCAAAACAAAATTAAAATTCTAAATTTATCCTTATAATCTTAATTAAAATTAATAATTAGTTTTTTTAAAACTATCTGGTTTTCTTTAAACCGGATCAAACCGGTTATCACCACCATCGAGTCTGTTCGTGTCGTGTTAAGTAATTCCGATGAGCTTTTTAACGATCGGTGAAAGAACCAAATTGAATATTTGTTTTAAATTTACATGAATTTTAGATTATAACTTCTTCACCCAATAACAACTACTTCAAATTTACATACATTTAAAATTCAGACTTTGATTTTGTAGAGAATTTGAATTTGACTTTTATTTCTATAGTGGTGTTATGTGGTTACGGGAGGAACAAAACAATTTTAATTTCAGAAAAAATTTAGTAAATTTATAGAAGATCCGTTACTGAATAAAGCTCGGATCCAGCTGGGTGAATAATCCATCGAGTTTGTATTTGTATTTTATTTCTACCCTTTCGTTGGTGTTGCTTTTGAGAAGCTAAAATCAAAAAAAAAAAAAAAAAACAGAAAGAAACAGGTGAGTCGTGGAGATGGAAGCCACCGAGAAGCAGAACCATGGCCACATGTTCCCAGTCCACCATCGCACCATCTTCTCCTTGTTCCTAGAGAAGGATTTGCAAAGGAAAGTATTGGTGGAGTGGGTGAACACTGTGTCGAGGAAGCTAAGGGAAGTGTATAAAAATGAGATTGAGAACTGGCTTGTTGGATTGAGAAAGTTTATCGGAATTTTCTTCACACGACAACATCAAATTTCGGTGGTGATGATAATCGGGTTAAAATAAAACCAGATAATTTAATATAGAGAAAGTAATTATTAATTTTAATTAAGATGATAAGGGTAAATTTGAAATTTTAATTTTGTTTTGAAAACACGAGTATGAAAATAGCAACATTTATATTTTTGGATATTAATTTGTTCGTTTTAATTAATGGAGGTATTTTTCTTCCAACTGAAAAATACCAAGTATTAAACGTCCAAATAAAAAATAAACAAAGGTTTTTAAGCTTTTTTCCCTTAAACTAAACATTTTAGTAAAAAATGACTCGGTCTAAAATTTAAACACAACAACAAATGAGAAAAAATTAATGACTAAATCAAGATCCTTTTAGATCAGAATTAAAGAAGGGAGTAAGCTCAAAGTAGACATGTTTTGTGTGAAACACATCAATTTTCTTCTTATATATATATATAAGAAACATTTCTTATTAGTTATTTCTTTATAAATTTTTAAAAATCATCCATTCATTTTTATCATCGAGGATGAAAAAGATCCTTCAATTCTCTTGATGTAGTACTTTTACTTCAATCAAATTATCAATCTACAATCTGCATTAATCAACTCACTAAGAATACACAAAGATGCTTAATCTAACCTTAAATAGGAATTGGTTCTTTTGTAACAATCTTAATTAACAAAATGGATTAAAGAAAGAGAGCAAAGCAAACTCAAAGCAATACAAACTCAAAACAAACAAGGACACAACTAAGAACAAATTTTAAATCAAGATTAAACAAATGAACCTTGGGCAAGGTAATTGACTTGGGAGATAGCTAATCAATCCTAGATATCTAAGCAAAACAATCAAGAACAATCCTTAGGACAAGAACACTTATGTAAATCAATTCACTTCCATGATAAAGATTCTATGCAAATCAAGCAATCATCAAAAATTTCGAAAGGCAATCATAAGATAAGCATGCATTAAAATCAAGTCTTTATTCCACTAAACACCCTAATCATCAATTTCCATTGGCTAGGAATGCAAAGCTCTTGAATAGTTTGGTTCAAGAATTTCATCAAACACCTTCTGGGCATAGAAGTTCTAATGTCTAGAATTAACTTGATCAAGGCTTATCTAGCATTATAATCACTAAACAAGAAAGGATTTACATAAATAAAGCCTTAGATATCAAAGATCAATAATCTATCTCCCTAATCTACCAAGCCCAAAGTTCTAAGAGGATCTACTCACTCATCATCATGATCACACAAAGGAAAGAGTTTGATCTTTGTGAAATCATAATAAGAGATTATAGATTAAGAGATTTGAAGAAAAAATTGCTATTAAAAACTTAGAAGTACTCAATCATTCAACAAACCAAGAGTAGATAAGCTTAAGAACCCTAAGTGGCTGCTAAACAAGAGATAAAACTAAGATATGTCTCCCCTTAATAGGGTTAGAGTATTTATAGTAAAATAGAAGGGAACCCGGGTAAACCCAAAACAGACCAGGTCAAACCCGGGTCAAAGCTAAACCAAGTGTGAACTAAGGCAGCTGCGGATGGTCTGGGCCGATTGGTGAGGCCGTGTGGTTCCATCGGCCTTCACTCGACCGCTTGAGCTGGCCGCTGATGGCTCCTGTTCTTGGCGTGAAGGATTCGATCGGCCGGCTGTTGGCCGCGTGAGGTGGCCGCGTGCGTCTCCTGTTCTTGGCATCTTGAGCTCGATCGGCCACCGTTTGGCCGCTTGTGCTGGACCGCTTGCTTCACTCGACCACCGTTTAGCCGATCTCCAAGGCCGCGTGTGGTCCCTAACTTTGACGTCAAGAAGTGGCATCGGTTGTGCTTTGGCCGATGAGGGGTGACCGGTTGGGACACACGGCCATGGTTTGGCCGCTTAGTCGGGCCGCTCATGGTCCCTGATTCTTTGTCACTTCTTCAGCTTCACTTTTCTTAGCTTCTTTGCTCCAAAACAGATCCAAATGCTCCAAATGTGGTGAGATTACTCCAAGAACCTGAAAGACAACACACTAGATGCATATGCTCCTAAAACAACCTAGAAAAACAAGATTATGCAACAAAACTATGCAAAAACAAGGCTTAAAACTCAACAAAAACACAAGATATCAACTCCCCCAAACTTACTTCTTGCTAGTCCTCAAGCAAGAACCAAAAAAAAAGTGAGAGAGAGAGGTTTGAAAAAGGGATTCAGAACCAAAAAGTAACAACAAAGGATTCAAACCACAGTCCTTAAATGTAATTCAATGATGCTAGGATCAATCAAAGTCCTTACAAATATTTTTCTATGCTTATCATAATGCACCACTATAGTTCACTTTCTATCTATTGGTAAACACTTGCAATCCTATTAAACATCTCTTTCACATTTATTAAAGTGTTTGGTGTGATCTTGCAAATGGAAAATAAATCAAGCTTAATTGGTTTAAGGGAAAGACTTTTTATAAAGTGGTTGGCAATGATGCTTTTGGGTAGTTTACTCTCAAACAAAGAAGAATGCTAGACAGTTGTGAAACCTATCTAAAATTGAGAATAATTTGGGCATACAAAGCTTAGCTCTTGATGTTCTACCCACCTATAAGCTTTTCTACCCTTTTTACTCATCATTCTTTTCTTTATTTATGATCTTAAACTTTTGAATATCTCTAAGGCTTCACTTTAAACACAAGCTCTCTTTTTTTTTTTTACTTCTTTGAACTTTTTTTGATGAACTCCCATTCTTATTAAGCTATTCTTTAGCATTTTTTTATGAAACTTTTCTAGGAGACAACAGTTAGACTTTTCTTTCTCTTTTTCTTCTTAAGAGACTTAGAGCTTTTAACCAAATCTTAACCGTAGAGATAAATCTTTTCTTTTCTTTTGACCAAGTAATTCTTTCTTTTCTCCCCCCTTAATCTCTCTTGTTTCCAAACCTTTATCCAAATCAAAATTCTAACCACCTATTTCTTTTTTCAAAACCAGTCCTATTAGCTAGTTTTAAGGATTCCAAACCTAGCTAAAACAAGAGCCAGTTCTTTGTCATTCTCAATACTCTCAAGATTTCACAACCTATAGCATTATCAACAAAGATGCCTCACTCAACAAATTAACACAAGGCTTGAAAGAAAAGGTTGGTGTTCAAAGGTATGACAAGAGATTGGGTTAATTAAAATAGAGTGGCAAATAGAGATTGTTAACAACCCAAATGAAATTTCCATGAGCTAGCATTCATAGTCCATATGCAAGATAATTTAAAGATCAAATTAAAATCCAAATAATATAGAGATGCAGCAATGATCATGCAAGCTTTACACTAGAAGAAAATTTTTTCAAGTGACACAATGCTTTAAGCTTAGATTCTTCATTTTTTCCCAAAGATTAAACAAGCACCAATGAACTATAAATGAGGGATGTGGGTTCAATCCTAAGTCTCTACTCTTACAAGGCAACTTCATCATCATCCCCAAATGCAAATGCATACTAAATGCTTCTAGACTCAATCCTAAACACAAAAATGAATATGCAAAGCTACATGCATTTTTTGGTTTTAAAAATTTTCAATTTTTTTTTGATTTTTCTCAAAACATAGCTATTAAAAAATGCATGACACAAAAATTGAAAATCAAAACAAAACACAATGTTAGATGGTTAGTCCCTCCCTCAAACTTAATTCACACAGTCTGGGTGTGAGAAAAGCCGGGAAATAGACTAACAAGAAAAATAAAGATAAAAATAGGAAAAGACTCAATGTACAAGGACTTGGAGTGTACCTCTAGTTCATGGAGGAGTCAAGAGAGTAGGAGGAGTTACTGGTGCATGGTGTTGGAGATTCTTTTGCTCTTCTCTTCCTCCTTTGTCTCCTCTCATATGCTGAAGCTCTTGGTGGGTCATAGAAACCAAGTGCAGTGCTAGCCTCACCATGGAATGAGTCTCTCTCCAACTCATCATCAACCATATCTGCTGGTTCTTCTCTTGAATCCTCAACAACTTCAGGGTTTGGATTTGAGCTACTTGCAGTGTCTAGCTTTGCCTCCACATGCTTCAACATTTTGTTCAAACTTTTCACTCCCTTTACCAGCTTTTTTATTGTCTTTCCTTGCCATTTAACAAATCTTTGGAGAAGAAGGTGAATGATGAAGTTTTGACCAGGAGCTACCAGCGGCTAGGTGCATCGGTCAGATAGAGCCTGCATGAACCCATCGGTTAGACCCCTCGGTCAAGTGAAGGTCGAGTGAAGAGTTCGGACACTTAAACAGGGACAATGAGCGGTTTGGCCACTCGGCCAAAGGGTTGCTGATTGTGGTTCACGAGTAAAAAGGGAGACTTCGAACAGGAACAACACGCGGGGAGATCCTTCGGCCAGACCATGACCGTGTGCAACCATTGGGGAAGCCCATCGGGCAATTCGTGGCCGAGTGAAAGCTAAAGAGTGGAATGTGATATTTGGAACAGGGAGTACACGCGGGAAGGACTTTCGGCCAAGTGATGGCCGCGGGCAGCCAATCGTTCATGGCCATCAGCCAAAGGTCGATCGATGGAGCTCATCCGGGTAAGTCTACTTCTCCTTTCTCGGTTTAATTCGGTTCAATCTTAGTAAACCAGAATGATTTTTCAACTTTTCAAATCAATTTTGGCTGGTTTACTACTTCTCTCAACACTCTAAAACCCGAATTCCATCTTTCTCTTCCTCACTTTGTCGATTTTCAAGCTCCACCACCCTTAGAACACTAAAAACCTTGTATCTCTCTCATTTCTCAATCGTTTTCAAAGATTTTTGGTGTGTTGGTTTCGGTTTTGAAAGCTCTTTCCATTAATTATAATCTCATCTGCTAGTTCTGCATAACTCCTCGTCGGAAACAAGGTCAGAAACCAACCCTCTCTTCTAAAGTTTTATTCCAATAAGTGTAAGATTGGACTTCCCAGCTATTATGTCTTTATTTTAGGTTGTTTAGCTTGATATTGATGCTAGCTAGTTCCAATTTCGTTAGAATTTCTGGGCTTGCTGTTTAATTTCAAAAAATTTGATTTTTGAGCACATAGGGTTCTTGAGAATTGTTAAAATCTAAAATTTGGGAGAATTAGAGTTTTATTGTTTCTTTACCTTGTCTATTGTACTTTGAATCAATCTATAGGAGACTAGAAAGTTTGGAGAACAATTGATCATGTTTGATGGTTTATTGAGTTTTTAAATTCTTAAGAAGAAGTAATGTTGAGTTTGCTTATGAGGTTTATGTTTAAGTTGGTTCTCATTTGTTCATTGGATTACTATGACTGATTTACCTCAAAGATACTTAGCACTTGTTGGTTGTGAATTCAAATTGTGGCTCCTAGTGAGTGAAAAGTTTGAACAAAAGGTTGAAGCATTCTATACTTAGGCAAGAATCCTCTATAGAGTGTACTCAACTGTGATTCTTTGGAGAAACCATGATGTGGACATTGAGAGATGTACCCCTTGAATCTTTCCCATGCTTCACAAAAACTCTCATTTCCCTTTTGAGCAAAGCTTGATATCTCATTTCTAAGTCTTGTTGTTCTTGTAGTAGAGAAGAATTTGGATAGAAAAGCCTTCTTACATTGATCCCAGGAGGTAATGGTGTTGTGAGGCAGATTTTTTTCCCATATATGAGCCTTATCACCAAGAGAGAAGGGGAAGAGGCGTAGCTTGAAGGCATCTTCAGAGATACCATTGATCTTAACAGTCCTACAAAAACCTATCAAATTGACCCAAGTGATCAAGGGGGTCTTCCATTGCCAAACCATGAAATTTTGATCCTTGCACCATGTTGATAAGACTGGCTTTGATCTTAAAGTGATTGTTCTCAACTGGTGGAGCTCTAATACCAGTGCGGTGTCCATTGACATTAGGTGCATCATAAGCTCCAATGAGAGGGGCTTGTCTTGGTACATGGTGTGGAGCTCTATCATCATTTGGCTGGTCATTTCCATTATGACCAGGTGGAGGAGGAGGGTTGTGTTCCATAGCTTGTCTGGCTATCCGGCGATTCTCTCGCTCAAAACGGTAGATGTCGTCAACCCGCTCAATCAAGTTTGCTTGGCCTTGACTTCTCAAGTTCATACACCTTGCAAAAGAGAATTCAAAACACCAAAGCAAACCAAGTAAGTAACAATGTAAAGTAAATGAATAGGCTCAAGCAAAGTTGGAATCATAATGGTCAAATTGAATGCAAACGGGCAACAACGCCAAATTGATGTAGTACTTTTACTTCAATTAAATTATCAATCCACAATCTGCCTTAATCAACTCACTAAGAATACACAAAGATGCTTAATCTAAACTTAAACAGGAATTGGTTATTTTGTAACAATCTTAATTAACAAAATGGATTAAAGAAAGAGAGAAAAGCAAACTCAAAGCAATACAAACTCAAAACAAACAAGGACACAACTAAGAACAGATTTTAAATCAAGATTAAACAAATGAACCTTGGGCAAGGTAATTGACTTGGGAGATAGCTAATCAATCCTAGATATCTAAGCAAAACAATCAAGAACAATCCTTAGGACAAGAACACTTATGTAAATCAATTCACTTCTATGATAAAGATTCTAAGCAAATCAAGCAATCATCAATAATTTCCAAAGGCAATCACAAGATAAGCATGCATTAAAATCAAGTCTTTATTCCACTAAACACCCTAATCATCAATTTCCATTGGCTAGGAATGCAAAGCTCTTGAATAGTTTGGTTCAAGAATTTCATCAAACACCTTCTGGGCATAGAAGTCCTAATGTCTAGAATTAACTTGATCAAGGCTTATCTAGCATTATAATCACTAAACAAGAAAGGATTTACATAAATAAAGCCTTAGATATCAAAGATCAATCATATCTACCAAGCCCAAAGTTCTAATGTAAATTTCTGTTGCTTTTATATCAATCATCTATCTCCCTACTCTTTTTGTTGATCCGTATTTTTAATGTAAATTTATGTGATACTTTTAAATTACTTTTGTACAATATGTTTTTGTTTAACATTATGCGGGAAAGACTTCTCAAAACATTTTTTAGATGGAAATAATATTTTCTATTTTTATTATCAAAATTAAGATTTATATTTAAAGTATTGATAACAGGAGTGATGGGGAATGTGATGCAAAAAAGAAGGAACCGATGTATCGAATTTCCAATCAACAAAAAAAACGGGGCTATGTGTTCTTCAAGATTGTGAGCTTGTGTGTAAGAAGAGGAGTAAAGGGTTAGAGGGTATATGCTCGAAGTATAATGCCCAATGAAAAGACCCTAAACAATGCAACTGTTGTGGATTATGGCCTCCTCGTTCATAATGTGGTTACTAAATTATTTACAATGAAATTCGTATCATATATATGATGAGTTCAATAATAAAATAAAATAAAAAATAATTATAAGGTTTGTGTTTAGTAATAAAATAAGAAAATAATTATAAGGTTTGTGCTTCTTATTAATGAGAAAAATTATATTGTTCTTAAACTTCACCTAATAAATGAAGCTAGAATTGTGCTTAAGGCCTCCAACAATGTTTAATTGTTTACATTCTTAATCCATGTCTAAATATATATTTTACTTACTAGAGGCGGGTTGATCAAAAAAAAAAAAAAAAACTTACTAGAGGCGAGGGGCCATAAGTCATGAATATACGCAAACAATCTGAGATTCCAATATTTAGTTTATATTACGTGCAGATGATAACTAGCAAAAGATACCTCAGTTGAAGATCATTTTATGTAATAACTAGGCTTAAACAAAAAAACATACCCGAAAATTTAATCCAGGATTCAACCCAAAAAACCAGAGTAAGATACAAGTATAATCAAATTACCGTTTTATATTATCAAACTCGTGCGATTAGGTTTGGGTTTGGATTTGGAGATTATCTAATGCCTATAAAGGTATTTATAAAATTAGAACATATAATTAAATATTTAAAATATTAATGATATTTAATCTTGCTATAATCTAATTATCTAAAATTATGGTTATAATTATGAAAATATAACTACTTAAAATAACTGAAATATCAAAATATTTATATTTTCAAAATTTAGCCAATATATTTAAATTTAACCAATTTTTAACGTTTTGGGTATTTATTATTTCGGGTATTTATAAGATCCTGATTTATGTAATCCAAATAACTCAAACCCGATAAAACCCGAACCAAAACTGAACATAAAATTATCTTATGGATACTAAATTCATAAACATGTTAAACTCGAACTGAACATGTTACCTATATCCAACCCTTAGTAATAACTAGTTCTTTGATATTTTTTCTTAGTTTCTCATGTGTATACATTTTATTTTTGAAATTTTAAATGTATTATCCAACAAAAATTGTAATATGTGTTAAAGCGAAAATCTAGTTGTAACGTCCGTGTCCCAAAGAAAAGTGGAATAACCGATCAATTTATGTGAAATCATGAAATTACCCGGTTTGATTTAAGTTCACTCGGTTTAGAACCGGTTTTGGAAAGCCATAAGTGATGTATTTATAAATGATATGGATGCCTCTTCTCTCTCTTTGGTCGTGGCTGTTATTCATTGCTAGTGTTGAGAGGAAGAAAGAGAGAGAGGAGAGAAACATGTTGTGGTGTGAAGGAGATTAAAGCAGAAAACAAAATTCGTTAGGGTTTGGGAGGAAACAGTTTCGACATATCAACGTTGTCAAAGATAACGAAATTTGGTAGAGTTATTCCCAAGCGTTTCATCATCATTCTCCCTTTTACATAAGTGAATTTGAATTTAAACTCGATGAGTTATTGGCAGTTTCGTGAGACACGTTTTCTCAGACACGAGTTTGGGACCATCGGGGATTGTAACTGAGATCGTGGTCTCGTTTGATTTCTGATCGGCACGCGATTTTTTGGGAAGCTTCGTGACGTTTAGGGATAGCTTTTCACAGGAGGGATTTGATAGTTAATGATTGGTTTTTATTTTAGAGTTTCTTCTTTGAGATTGTTCTTTTCAGTTGTTTCTGTCCAGTTTTATTATAAAGTCGTTTTTGGTTGTGTGGCTTGTTGTAGGGCGTTTCTGGGCTGTTGCAGACGTTAGGAGAGTTTCAACTGGTTGTATTTGTTGTTATAATCAGTTTGATAAGGTGAGTGCATGACCATGAGCTTATCTGAGTGATTGGGTTGTATGACTTATTTTGTGTGATGAATGTGTTATTGGATGTTCTGTTCAATGCCTGGTTAGTTATGTTTTGTTTGTGGTTGTACTTTTGATTTACTTGCGTGATTAGCTCGTAGATGGGAGGATCGCCTCACTGGGTATTTCTAGTAATACTCATGCATCTCATTGTGTTTGTGGTGCAGGTAATGCATGTGTAGCGCGGAATCATGGCGATGAGGAGGAGTATGATCTAGGGTCTCGGTTATATTATTGGTTATGTTATTTTGTTGTTGGAACCTATGTTAGGATGCTAGTTCGGTTTATATGTTTCCGCGATGTTTGATTTATATTAATTTGTTGTTAATTAATTGTTTGGATTGTAATTAAATATTATGGAGTATTTAATTATATTATTAATATTAAAAAAAGACGGATCTATTAGTTTCGTTTCACTAATCAATAACTTTGAAAAATGACAGAAAGTGAAATTGGGAGAAATGGGTCGATTGGTTGGATTGATGAATCCTCTACGACGGTTGTTGACAAAACTCAAACTAATAGTCCCTCTAATGTGTGAGTAGTCTTCCTAATTTGTGCGAATGAGCATATTTCAGGAAAGCTATGTGGTTTATAATGATTTTTTATATATATTTTAGTCAAACAATAATTTTTTTCTATTTTGTGGGTAAGTAGGAGCATAGAATCGCCTCATAATATATATGAAATAAATTGAGGTTGAAAACAAAAGAACTATATTGCTTCTTCCAATCACATTGTTTATTGGTAACCTTTAAAACGGTTCGTTTGCAAAGGAGGAGATTGAGTTACCAATTAGAGCTATTACATATGTCGCATGGACAGTTGGACACCACCGTTAAAAAATTTCACAAACTAACGATGAGACATTTAGAAAAATCAAACAAAAAAATCTTCATTCTTTTTATTCACCACTAATTGTTTACCACCCAAAAATGATAATCTATAAATATAATCAACTTTTATAAATTTTGAATAAATAATAAAAATTGCCATAGAGATAATACCATATCTTTGTGTTATTAGTTTTAGTTAGAAAATATCATATTGTTAGTATGTACAGTTGTTAGTTTTAGTTAGAAAATATCATATATACTGGTGTACGTTGTTTCATATTCTTCAAGGAATCATACTGATCTTCCTCTACATCTTATGAGAGATTTCCTTCTAAAAGGACCTCTCTTAATTTTCTCGTTTCTTCTCTTTTCTATTTTTCCTTCTTTTCTTTCACTAATAATGACCTCTTCGTCTGTTGAATCTACCCTTGCCAATGTTCTTTCATCTGACTCCTCCCAGATCCCTGCTGTTTCCGTTAACATGATTAACGTGACAAATCTATCCTCCCTCAATTACATCACATGGAGTGCTTAGGTCAGATCCCTTATCCGTGGATATGATCTCCTCAAATACATCGACACCACTGCTGAAATTCCGCGTAAGACAATCACCAAGTTCGGCAACGAGGAAGTAAATCCGGATCATGTCTCGTCGCTGCGTCAAGACAGCTTGCTGTTCAGTGCCCTCATGGGTTCTATTGAACTTGTAAATCAGCCTCTCATCGCTATGTCTGAAAGCTCAATCCAGGCCTGGAACACCTTGTCGGATACTTATGCTAAACCATCCAGGAGACACATCTGAGAGCTTCGACACAACTGAAGCAATGTGTCAAAGGCACCACCACTGTTGATGCGTACATGCAGCAGATCAAAGTCAAAGCTGATGCACATACCTTGATTAAGAGTCCCATGCCTCATGAAGATCTGATTGGTCTCATACTTGCAGGTCTTGGTGATGACTACAAACCACTCATTGAAGGATTTCATAGCCGTGATCCACCACTGAACTTCATGAGAAGCTTATCAATCGAGAACTAGCCATTGTAGCGACTGATCCACCACCTTCATCTTTCCAATAATGGCAAATCAAGTTCAGCACCGCTCCAACAACAATCGCCACAACAACAACATGACCAATTTTAGCCACAACTCCCATCAATAAAGATCGGATCAACGTGCCTCTCGACCATACCTTGGCAAATGTCAGGCTTGTAGAATGTAGAGTCACAGCGTAAAACGATGTCCTCACTATCGTATCATCACTCATCAGCAATCTTCTCTGCAACAACAACATTAGTACTTTGTTTCTCCACGAGCATACAATGTCATGATGCAACAACCTGGAACTCCAGCGTGGTTGTTGGATTCTGGATCCACATATCATCTCACGTCAGACCTTTCTAACCTTGCCCTTCACTCCCCTTACACAGGAGGAGAGGATGTCTAAGTTGCAAATGGAGCAGATCTCAAAATTGCCAACATGGGTTCCGCTCTACTTCCTTCCCCTACACATTCCTTGAAGTTGCATAATGTTCTACATGTTCCTCAATTTTCTTAAAATCTCGTCTCCGTTAAACAATTGTGTACTGATAATCGAGTTTCTGTGGCTACGCTGAGACACTTCCAATTGTATTACTTTTTCAGCTTCCAATTAAAAGTCCATTATCTATCTGGCATTCGAGATTTTAGGACATCCAACTATTTCAGTTTTAAAATATGCAAATTCACCTTTGCTACTTTTGGATTCTAAAAACTCTTCTTCTTTTCATTGTATGGATTGTTCTATCAATAAAAGCCACAAAATGCCTTATGCTCATTCTTCTTCTCTCTCGTCAACAAAACCGCTTGAACTAGTAATTGTTTATGTTTGGACTTCACCCACATGGTCCATTGATGGATACAAATATTAAGTTATTTTTGTTGATCACTTCACGCACTATGTTTCGTTCTATCCCCTTTGCAGCAAATCAGAGGTTTGTGAAACGTTTATTAGGTGCAAGGCGCTTGTGGAAAACAGATTTCAACACAAACTAATCACTTTTTATTCTGATAATGGTGGAGAGTTTGTGGCGTTGGCAAGTTTTCTAGCGTCCAACGGAGTCTCTCATCTCACTACTCCACCTAATACACCAGAACATAATGGATTTTTTTAGCGTAGACATCGTCACATCATGGAACAGGTCTTACATTACTCACACATGTTTCAATGTTGACTAGCTACTGAACATATAATTTAGCTGTAGATGTGTATTCAATTAATAAACAACCAACTCCAACGATGGCATATCATATGCTTACCAAAGGTTATTTGGTGTCGCTCCTAGTTATTCGGAACTCAGAATATTTAGATGCCTTTATTTTCCTTGGTTTAGAGCCTTACATGCAAAATAAGCTTGATTCTTGTTCTAAACCCTGCATTTTTTCTTGGTTATTCTCTTAGTCAAAGTGCATTCTTCTGTTTAGAAACATCCTCTTCACGAATCTATGTTTCTTGTCATGTTCACTTTGTCAAAACAGAATTCCCTTTCCGAAAGCTTTCTTTGGCTCCTCTAAAAATTAATTCTCCCTCTCTATTTTGGTGCCTGCCAGTCACCATTGTCTCGGTGTTGTCACTTGCCTCTCCATCGGTTCCTACGCCTCCAGGTTTGAATTCTTCACCCTCTCCTATTCTGGTTTCTGCTTCACCTGCTATGCCTGTCGATTCTGCAAATGTGCAGGAGAAGTCATAGCATAACTCGCCTTTTGTGTCTTTATCTCCAGAAATAGTGAAAACTCTTAAGCCATTAGCACCTGCTCCTGCTCCTGCTCCTGTCACCAATGTTCATTGATGCAGACCATGTCAAAGAACAACATTATCAAGCGGGTGAACAAGTTCTCTCTCGCAGCTCATAATAGATCAAAATCAGATGATGAACCTGCCACGGTTGCACAGGCTATGAAAGACACACTTATATGTCTACATAATTTAAATCACAGATACAACTTCACACATGGGATCTTGTTCCACCATTTCCGGAATATAACTTAATTGGAAACAAGTGGGTCTTTAGGAAAAAACGACGTCCATATAGCTCTGTTGAGAGATTAAAATTGTGTCTTGTTGCAAAAGGGTTTCACCAACGACCTGGAACTCACTTCAAAGAAACATTCAGTATGGTGGTTAAACAAGCTATTGTTCTTGCTGTTCTCGGTGTTATTGTTTCTTGTGACTGGCATTTAAGACAATTAGATATCAACAATTCCTTTTTGCAGGGTCATCTAACAAAAGAGGTGTACATGGCTCAACAGGCCGGTTTTATGGATAGAGATAAGCCTAATCATATCTGAAAACTGCGCAAAGCTATCTATGGGCTGAAACAATCTCCAAGAGCTTGGTATTTGGAGCTTTGGACGTTTCTCCTCCAATCTGGTTTTGTGAACTTGTTAGCAGATGCTTCTTTGTTTGTGTTACACTCGGGTTCTCTCTTCTATAAACTCTTTTTTATGTGGATGATATCATCATAATAGGCAATGATGCTTCACAAGTACAACACTTCATTGAGCTTCTGAGTAATCGTTTCTCTCTAAAAGATCTTGATAAGCTAAGTTATTTTTTGGGTGGCGAGGCTCACCGATCATAGGCTGGTCTGTTGTTAAATCAAAGGAAGTCCTTTGTTGACTTGCTCTCTCAAACTAACATACTTGCTGCCAAACCGGTTGTGTCACCTATGGTACCTACTGATCGCTTGGAGTTCACGTCGGGAACACCACTTCCTGATGGCTCAAAGTATCGTCAGATTGTTGGGAGCACTTCACCAGGTCAAACACTGCGTTTTCTGTCAACAAGTTATCTCAGTTTATGCATCGTCCTATTAATATTCATTGATTGGCAATCAAGAGAGTTCTTCGCTATCTTGCTGGGACTAAAGACCGTGGTATCTTTCTTCGTCGCAACAATACCATTGCTCTTCATGCCTTCTCAGATGCTGATTGGAGAAACAACAAGGATGATTACACTTCGACATGGGCATATATCATTTATCTTGGTAGTAATCATGTTGCTTGGTCTTCTAAGAAGCAAAAATCTGTTTCTCGCTCTTCTAGAGAGGCAGGAATATTGGGCTGTTGCTGACGCAACTTCAGAGCTCTGTTGGGTTGTGTCTTTTCTACGGGAGTTGGGCATCAAGTTTGTAACCCAGCCTATCATATATTGTGACAATGTAGGAGCATCGTATCTTGTTGCTAATCCTATGTTTCATTCGGGAATGAAACATGTGGCTTTAGATTATCATTTTGTTCGTGAATTGGTCCAATATGGTTTTTTCGAGTCTCTCATGTGTCTACCAGGGATCAGTTGGCAGATGCATTGACAAAGCCGGTCTCTCGTTCTTTTATATTGGTTAACTTGTCCAATTGGTCTCTCTTCTAGTCGTCCATCTTGAGGGGACGAATAGAAATAATACCGTATTTCTGTGATCTTAGTTATAGTTAGAGAATATGATCTTGTTATTATGTACAGCTGTTAAAGATCTTATCATGAATTTTTTTATCTAGCCTATATATCCCGTTGTACGTTGTATAATATTCTTCGAGGAATCATATTGATTTTCCTCTACAATTGCAACTTTGAATAGCAAATATGTCATTCTTTTAATTAGTCATCTCTTGTACAATTTCTCCCAAAAAAAATATTAGTCATAATTTCCCTTAAATCTAAATTCTACAGGATCTAATGATCATATTTGGAGATTTTTATGAATTCTTAATGAAAGAAAAAATATAAAACAGTGAACTGTGTGACACAGCGTCTCATCACATGGATGGTTGTGGATAAAACAAAACATGATCCACTCTTCTCCTCTCAATCTTCATCCTCATTAATTAACTTAAATAAAAATAAAATGTAATAATTTCGATCTTTTTAGGTCATTTGAAAAAAAAAAAAAAAGTCATTATTATTTTCTCGTTTCCGGAATCAAATTATTATTATTTGGTTCAACTCCAGATAATGGAAGCTAGAAGGCTTGCGATCCTCTGTTCACACCTCAACCCACCTGGTCCGAACCCGTCCCGAGACCCGACTCTCAGGGTCTCCGTTTGCAACTCTGTTTCGTCCGGCGACGACGGGAAACTGGAATCATCCAATCTCCAAAACGACTGTGTTTTCTGTAAGATTATCCGTGGCGAGTCTCCATGTCTCAAGGTTTTAAAAACTCTCTCTGTTTCTTCAAATTTCTTTACACAGAGAACTAAAAAACTAACTGAACTCTTTGGATGCAGTTGTACGAGGATGATATGTGTTTGTGTATACTGGATACTAATCCACTAAGCAATGGGTAATATAGTCAACAAATCTTTGATTCTTTTTTTTTTTTTTTTAAAGAACAATCAAAATTGGTTTTGCCATATGCTCTGTTATATACTTGTGTGTTCTTGATTACTTGGTGCAATTTGGTTAGAATCTTGATTAATGGATTGCATTTTGTTACATGTGTTTGTTATTCTTGAATCTGATAGCTATGAACTTTTGTTCTTTGGGTGTTTCAGGCACTCCCTTATTATTCCCAAATTACATTATCCAACTTTGGAGGAAACTCCTCCCTCAGTAAGTTCCTCTTCCTACCACCTTGTATGTTTTATTTACTTATGGATTTTGGGAAATTACTTTTGTTCCATTTGTATGTCTTCTTGCTTGAAAGTTTTTTTTAGTATAGAAAATTTGTATATGCGTATAAGATTTTGATTATAGGTCTCCTCCAAGGAGAATGCAGGTCGTTTCTGCCATGTGTTCCAAAGTGCCTCTTATTAGTAACGCCATCGTGAAAGCTACTGACAGTGGTATGCTCTATAAGTTTTTTATTTCTCTATCCATCTCTGATATAATCAAATTATAAGAACTGTCTTTACATATATATTAGTAATGAAATTGTAAGAACCTTAACATTTTGATAATGTAACTTTCCCTTAGGAACCCGTTCTCTCGATGATCTCAAACCCTTTTCTTTGCGCATCTCCGCATAACCTATGTCTACCATAGTTATTCTTATACAAAAGAGTACAAGGCTTTTTATTCAAGACCTTATCTATCTCATCATTAGTTGACGCAACCACTGAATACCTTACCTGGCTTGTGAACTAAGTTTCTTGTTCTTGTTATGTAAACATAGCTATCTTGTTATGCAAAATAAAATATAGACTTTGAACGGGTTTTGCCACTTGTTGTCATATTCTAAAGTAATCTTGCCATTCTTTCTGGAATCCTTTAACCATTTTTAGGTAGATGATTCTGATTCTGATCCTGATCAAACTATTTTATCAGATTCATTTAACTTATTGGTTAACAACGGCGCAGCAGCTGGACAAGTCATATTTCACGTAAGCACATACTGACTTCCTCAACTTTCTATTTCTCTTATTTCCTGAGGAGGGAACTTTCTACTAACAGTTCCTTATATTTTTGCAGACACACATTCACATAATCCCGCGTAAGGAACATGACTGCTTATGGGCTTCCGAGGTACAAAACAAGATCGAAACACTACATTTTTGAAAGGTGCATGAAAGTTGCCTGACTTGATGGTTTTCTTTTGTTTTGTGTGTGATGAACAGAGCGTACGGAGACACACGCTGAAACTTGACAAGGAAGCATCTCAACTGGTATCGCGTGTTCGACAGCAATTGTGTAGCCTTCCTCAAGAACAATTGGTTCAGCCCTCATAAAAGTCTCTTATCAAGAGATCACCATTGTTGTAACTTTAGATACAGAATCCAAACACGAAGTATATTCTGTATAGTTCATATTCAGTCTCGTTTTTGTTTATCCATGTTCTTGAATTTGTCGGTTAGTTTCTCAAGATATTTACTTATTTTAGTTATAGAAACAGAAGAGGTGGTTTAGTCTCATTCAAATCAGAGAGCTTGCTAGGCTCATCTAATTAGTAAAACTCCTGTATATAAAGTATCCAATTTGAGATTTAGGATTTTAATGGATCCAGAGGCATGTTAGGTTAATCTGATTAAGTCGTAAAACGATGACTTTAACCTTCTATGTTCCTTCTCCATCCCTCTATGGTCACAGCCACAGACGACAGTTTCTTAACTACGTTCGCCGTTATTCGAATCTATCTCTCAATACTTTCTAATCTACTCACAATTAAGTTTCCTAATCTTCTCCACTTTGAGATATATACTTACGATTGCCACCACTTCACCAAGTTGCACGGAAATGCTTACGTTTTGAACCAGCACCACCTGAGAGATTGACATGTTATATGTGAAATCTTGTGGAATTCCTCATCGGTTTACATTATACGTACAAGGCTTATGTAGCCAAAATAGTTACACAAATAGAGGAGAGGATCGAGGTGAGGTTCACACAATCTGGAACAATATTAACAACTTAAACAATTTCCTAGATACGTGTAACAAAATATATATATATGTCTTTCACCCTCCCGCAGTCACATCGTCGGAAGAACGGTGAGGCTGGTGCGAAACTCATTGTGAAGTGAACTCGGTAGGCCTTTTGTGAAAATATCTGCATATTGGAGTGAAGTAGGTACGTGCAGAACCTTGACCTCGCCGATAGCTACCTTGTCTCGGACGAAATGTATGTCGAGCTCTACATGCTTTGTTCGTTGGTGCCGTACTGTTTAGGTGAGAGGTAGACGGACCCGATATTATCACAGTAAACTACAAAGGCATGTTGAATTGGTCGGTGGAGCTCTAGCATAAGATTCCGTATCCAAGTGAGCTCGGCAACAGTGTTGGCGACGCCTTTGTACTCTGCCTCCGAACTGGAACGAGACGGCGTTGGTTGTCGTTTGGCGGACCAAGACACAAGATTCGGACCTAGAAAGACACAGTAACCGGAAGTAGAACGACGGGTGTCTGGACAGCCTGCCCAGTCGGCATCGGAGTAAGCTGTAAGTGTATCTATTTGACCTCGGACCATCTGTATTCCATAATTGACTGTCCCTTTTAGATATCGGAGAATACGTTTGAGTGCAACGAGATGTGGTTGTCGTGGAGTGTGCATATAGAGGCAAATCTGATGAACTGCATAAGAGATATCTGGTCTTGTCAAAGTTAGATATTGGAGAGCTCCGGCAAGTTGGCGATAAGATGTTGGATCAGCGACTGGGTCGCCGTCGTCGATGGAGAGTTTTGACTTGAGGTCCACTGGAGTGGTCAGAGGTTTGCAGGCGGACATTCCAGCTCTAGCAAGTATGTCCTGCGCATAAACAGATTGTGATAAAAAGAGACCCCTTTTGTTGTACCCTGCTTTTGACGCAGTTTGCCCATGTCTGTCATCGAGAATTCTGATTTGAGCTTGGCAATGACACGTTGCAGTAATGTTGTTGTTGAGGCTGTGAGAAGGATGTCATCGACATATAAGAGCAGATAGGAGAAGTCACGTCCTTTCCTGAAAATAAACAAAGACGGATCTGCTTTGCTTTGAACAAAGCCCATGAGTTTCAAGAAAGATGTAAATCGAGCATTCCAAGCTCTAGGAGCTTGTTTAAGGCCATAGATCGCTTTGTTCAATTTGCAAACATTATTTGGATAGTTAGGATCAACAAACCCCGGTGGTTGATGCATATAGACAGTCTCTTCTAGATCCCCTTGTAAAAACGCGTTTTTAACATCTAATTGATGCATTGGCCATGCCAAACCAACAGCCACATTAAGAACCACACGAATTGTAGCAGGCTTAACGACCGGACTAAATGTTTCTGTGTAGTCGACACCCTCTTGTTGAGACTTTCCATTAGCAACCAATCTCACTTTATGACGTGACAAAACACCATTCTCATCGTACTTGTGTTTAAATAACCACATAGATCGAACAATATTAACATTAGGCGGACGAGGAACTAAGTTCCAACTCTTAGTTTTAATCATAGCACCATGTTCATCTGTCATTGCGGGATTCCAGTTAGGGTCTGAGAGGGCAGAGAGATGGCTTTTTGGTATTGGGGATTTGGTTTTGTGAAGAAGAGCGTTGGTTTTGGCAAGAAGTGATATCATCTGTCTGGGTTTGGTGATACCAGATTTGGATCTAGTTTGAATGGTAGAGGGAACACAAAAGATTGAGTCAGGACGAGGAGGGCGTGCTGGTGCTGTAAGTGGTGGGAGTTGCGGTGGTGAAGAGAATGGGGCTTGCAAGATGGATTTAAAGAGCGGTGATGGTTCAGTTGTGTCTAGAAAAAAATACGTTTCTTTTGGTGCAGAAAGGTTTGCAGCGGGAAATTTCTCTTCGTCAAAGAAAACATGACGCGAAATGATTATACGATTGGTTTTCAAATCTATACAGCGGTTTCTCAAAGTGCTTGATAACTGCTCTTTTTCGGGGTAGTGTTGGTTTCTCAAAATTAGTAATTAACAGATCATGTCATGATTTAATTAACAAAATATTATTTATTTCAATCATGTCATAAATGATTTAAATTATTTTCCTATTATTTCTTTGATTTTATTTTCAGTTAGTAATATGTGAAATCCATAATGTTATACGTTTTTGTAATATTTTTACTTTAATTATGCATTTGTCGTCAATTATAATTGTAGTAGTTTTATATTTTCCATTCAATTTTTTTTGTCAACAACTTTAATTGATCGACTATTTTGAAGAATATTGTATTTTAATTTTTTTTAATCATTAAATTATCAAAATTTTATACATATTATCATCTTTATAATTTTTAAATTTATGTTTTCTGCTTTTTTCTTTACCTCAAATATTGCTACAGCGCATTGTTGTTGATCTTGTCCAAAGACCTTAACCCCCAATACAATTTTCAAACTTTACTTTAACAAACCTAATTCCTTTAATTTTCTCATATATTAACATGAGTCGTAACTCGTTAGGCAAATATTCAATCAATGAGTTTCCTAGATGTAAACAATTGGCATTCATACGTGTATATCCAACGTATAACCACAATTAATTTCGTAATGATAATAAGAAAAGTCTATTATATATGTTCCTTTGTGTTATTACTTGTTCTTCTTGTTAACCTCTAACCTATAAACGTAGCTGCTATCTGTAAGGAGCACAGTTATTTAATTGATTATTTTATCTTTTCATTTTGTCCAATTTAATAATTTCGGATCTATAAACAATGACCAAAGGGGATGGATCTGCGCCAAGTTGGACATATTATACATAGAATAATTCACACACCTCATAAAAATAACATTTCTCGTTAATTTACACACCTCTCTTTATCAAGACAAATTTCACCATATGTAACTTATATACATGATATAGGATGCATTTTTCTAATAGATTACTGCTTTCTAAAAGAATGTGTTTTTGTAAAGAGTGTACAGATTTTTTTTTGTCTCTTTTTCTCTCGTTGAAATGACCCAATTTTTTTTTTTAAAACAAAGTATTTAGTTAAGAGAGATTTACTCAAATGTTATACATTATAGGTAATATTAACAGAATCTACAAAAAAAGATTTATTACTAGAATATTTCGAGTATTTTCAAAATACTCAGTGTACCCTTATTGTATGTTACCGGAAAAAATGTAATTACAAAAATGTTATTGCCACGCTAGACGCTACGTCAGAAATCGCTGACATGTATTAACCAAGCGTTACGGCTGAATTATGCTCTAATTCAGCCGTCCTTACGGCTGAGTTTTCACCTGATGGTTGAGT
Source organism: Camelina sativa (assembly GCF_030686135.1). Classification (NCBI taxonomy): domain Eukaryota; kingdom Viridiplantae; phylum Streptophyta; class Magnoliopsida; order Brassicales; family Brassicaceae; genus Camelina; species Camelina sativa. The sequence continues at coordinate 38,745,353 of NC_141890.1, forward strand.
TGTCAAAATTTTGGCTGAGTTATCACTACGACACGGCTGAATTAACTTTTTCCGGGTGGCTCAATTATGAAAAATGGCTGACTTATGAGATGTAGTTACGGCTGAGTTATGGTTAAAAACTATAACTCAGCCGTGATAGGCTGACTTATCGTACAACTCGGCCATTTCACGGCTGATTAGTAGCAAAAGATTAATTACTAGAATATTATTCAGTTACAGCTGACTTATTAAACGATACGGCTGAGTTACATATTTTCAGTTGATGAAGCGGCTGAATTTGGCTGCCATTTTTTTGCTTTTTAATTACTTTAATGTTATTCATGTTGTGACTGAGTTATAATTTGTTTGATGGCTGAGTTTTATTTAGGCTGAGTTATAATTTGTTTGATGGCTGACTTGCCACGTCAGACGCATCATCCATGTCAGCATTCCATGTCATCATCTTTCTTCTCCGGAAATACGAAACGTCATTCCTTCGACTCTTGTTCTTACATGGTTTTTACCTTCTTCTTCACCTTGTTCTTCTACTTCTTCTTCACTTTCTTCTTCACCTTGCTCTTCACCTTGTTCTTCACCTTCTTCACCTTGTTCTTCATTTTCTTTCATGGATCCAATTCTGGTACTAGTTGTTTCCGGTAATTGGGTAAAGAAACAGAGATATGTATTTAACACCGATGATAGAGGGTGTATAGTTGTGCAGATAGATGGAGGCACAACACACGACAAGCTTGTGGAGCTTGTTCTTGAAGACTACGGATTGGACGCGTTTAGCCATGAGCTAAATGTATGCTCTCGATGTAAACAAGTTGGGCACAATGCGAAAACTTGTCCGATGCAGTATTATTGTAATACATATGTTTTATTTTGTGCAATAACTCAGGCGTCAAGCATTATAACTCAACCGTCATATTAATCGACGAGACCTTTCATTTTTCGCTTTCAGATTATTCCTGGTGATAACTCAGCAACAAAACATTATAACTCAGTCGTCATATGAATCAACGAGACCTTTCGTTTTCTCGTAAATACTATAACTCATCCGTCAAGTAATATAAATCAATTGTTTGCTTTCAGATTTTTTTTTTTGATAACTCAGCCACAAAACATTATAACTCAGCCATCATATGAATCGACGAGACCTTTCGTCTTCCCGTAAATACTATAATTCAGCCGTTAAGTTTTTTTTTTTCGGGTTGTGATGTGGAAAATCAAAAATGATGTGTATTTTAATTTGCTGATGTGTATTTTTTATTATTTTTAATCAAAATTGAAAAACTAAATCCAAGGGATAAATTGTAATTACACCTAGAGCAATAAACATTTAAGCAATTTTTAGAAAATTTTTAGATATGAGGAAAAACCCAACTTTTGGATAATATATGAGTAATTCTTTCTTTAGTTCACTAGTGATTCCATAATCATTAACAACTTATCAACATTTAATACAAACATCAGAAATAATAATAATAATAAACCATCAATTAACTAACAAATAACTCCAATAATGAATAATCAATTAACTAATTATCATTCTAACATAAACTAGTAATAAATCAACCAACAAGGTTATAAAGCATTAGACCAACAATTTAGCAATATTTTAATGACTTGATTCTAGCAACATAACAGAAGTCATACATATATCAAACAAGCTACTAGAACATTCTCCTTTTCATTGCATTGATTCCACGATCCCACTTTGGCTCATGCACTACAAAAATAATGAGATGCGTGAGTATTACAAGATATACTCAGTGAGGCGATCCTCCCATCTACTCGGGTATACACATAAGCGAAAAAAACAAACACAAACAATATACAAAAGCAAGCGAACCAGACAACTTTGAACACAAGTATCGAACCTCCTTGTCGTCACGATAGACCTTACATCGATCGACACACCTCTTGCATCGATCAATGTATACCTTCGCATCGTTCGACGCACACCTTCCATCGATTGACATATCGTCTTTGCATCAACTGACACACTCCTTGCATCGATCAATGCAACCTCACGTCTCCTCTGAATCCCTAACTGCATCCACCGACACAATCTTTGCATCGATCGATGCAGTCGCGTGAATCATCGCTGAACACGATCTCTCTCGACATCTCTTGGCTCCAATCAACGCAACGTCGTCCATGATACCAAATCCGACCTCAACAGGCCATAACCTCCACGACAACCACGGACAAACAAGCACACAAGTAATCAGTCACCCAAAAATACACAAAATCACACATCTAATCGCTTAGATAAGTCATTGTCCCACACTCACCTCTTAAAGAAGACACTTCTAACACAACCACATCAAAAATCACACCACCAACCGCTTCTCTCTCGCCTCTTGCCTCACAGAAGGCTTACATAATGAGTTTACAGAGATTTCTCTTTCTCTCAAATTTCAGAAACAACAAACGGCTAAACCACACTATAAGACGTCAAATTTCCTTTAATAAGTGAGTCCTAGAGTTCTCTCTTTTAAACCGCATCAAACCAGAGACAGTGAAAGTAACCTAAGTGCAAACCACACAGTTTCATCAATCCATGCCCATCCTTGGCGTTGATCGATGCTCAAACCGGAAATTCGGTTCACGGGTGTTATAATTCTCCCCCACCAACATAAATTCGTATTCGAATCTTGAATAACCATCGGCTAAGGACTCTCGTGCAACCGTCTCCATGACCCGCACTTCCACTAACCAAAACTATAAAGGTCACCTCCAGGCGATAGACTCACGCTTCAAACATTATTTGCTCTCGACTTTTGGACTTGCCTTACTCATAAGTCACAACTTTGAGTTTTTATTGGCTGCTCAACAGGCCTTAGCCTGCATGTCACAATGTTGGCTCATTATCGGGCCTAAGCCCAAAAGCCATAATATATAAAGGAAGTCTAATATTAATCTCACGGGTTGCCACCCTACTGCTTGCCCCCGGATTATCATCCAGAGTTGGTATACCAGTCATACTCTCAAGCCACAAAGTCTCCAAATATGACGGTACTATGAGAACTAAAGTTCTCCAAAGAGTCGTTCAAGATCAACTATCCTTAGAGCCATATCTCCTAACCAGGTCTCCCTCTTGTGGCTCGCGTAAAACATCACAATATCCTACCAACCACATATTCCCGCACTGGAATACCTCATGACCACATAAGGATCATAAAAATGCCACAAAGGTCGCCACTAAGGCTAACAAATATCCTAAACAAAACCGCCACCAAGACCAAACAAATGTCCTAAAAAGGACCCCACCAAGGCCAAACAAATGTCCTAAAGAGGACCGCCACTAAGGCCAAAAAAATTTCCTAACAAGGACTGTCACCAAGGCCACACATCCAAAAGATCCATCACGAGGACCACATGTTCTGAAGGACCGTCATGACGACAAAACGTCCCGAAGGACCATCTAAACAGGCAAGACATTCCGAAGGACCATCACAAAGACCATACATCCCAACGGACCACCTAAACAGGCTACACATCCCGAAGGACCGTCTAAATATGCAACATTAGCTAAACATCCCACCACAAAGGTCACACAATTGGCTAAAAAGCCCGCCACAAAGACCACACAATTGGCTACAGAGCCCGCCATAAAGCCACACAATTGGCTATAGAGCCCGCCATAAAGCCACACAATTGGGTAAATAGCCCGCCACAAAGGCAACACAAGTGTCACCAAGGCCCACAACCACTAAAAATGGACAAATTTTAACTCACATAAAACTTTTTATTTTTATAAACTTTCCACTTTCGGAAACCACAACAGTATTTCCTTTCTCATGCAAATGCAAGTCAAATCCAAAAATACTCATCTTATTATTAATCATTAAATGTCATAATCATTACAACTCCAAGCAAAAATACATAATGAGAATAAGATACAAATGCACAAAGCTAAAACGCAAACTGCAGCCCATAATAGGCAAGCTCAAGCCTCGATTTGCTTCTCGAACCACTTCTTGAATCTTGCCTTCATCCTCGCCTCTGGCTCCCAAGTCTTCTCCTCAACACCATCACGGTCCCATATGACTCTCATCAAAGGAACCTTCTTCCTCCAAAGTTCCTTGACCCTCCTCTAGAGCACCCTCATTGGTCTCGCCTCCAAAGTCATATTTGGCTGAAGATCTACAGGAATCTTAGCCAACAACTGATCTTCTCTGTGAAGACACTTCCGCAGCATCAACAAATTAAAGACCTTGTGGAACGCACGCATAACATCAGGCAACTCAAGCCTATATACAAATGGTCCCACCCGCTCAACCACTCTGAACGGACCCATGTGCCTCAGACTCAGCTTAGTCTTTGACATTGAACTGTTCGGACCCCGCAATATAGCCATCTTGAGGTACACTCTATCGCCAACCTGAAACTCAAGATCTTTCCTCCTCTTATCAGCATAACTCCTCTACCGATCATGAGCCTCCTTCATGTTCAGCTTCAGAACTTGGATCTTCTCTGAGGTCTCCTGAACAAAATCCGCACCAAATATGCTTCTCTCCCCCACCTGATTCCAGCATAACGGTGTACGACATGGCTTCACATACAACGCCTTACATGGAGCCATCCCAATACTCGTCTGGTAGCTGTTGTTGTAAGCAAACTCTACCAAGCTCAGGTAATCCTACCACGAACTCCATTGTAATCATGTCCCACTTCCACTCCTAAATGGAACTCTGCAATAAGCAGCTCAGAACATGATGCTCAGTCTTCACTAGTTGGCAGATGTCCCACTTCGTGACCCAACAAATAAATCCAATAATGAATAACCAATTATCATTCTAACATAAACTAGTGATAAATCAACCAACAAGGTCATAAAGCATTAAACCAGGAACCTAGCAACATTCTAGTGACCCGAATCTACCAACCTAACAGAAGCCATACGCATGGTCCAGCCACTAGAACATCCTCCTCTTCATTGTCTTGATTCTACGATCACACTTTCGCTTTACCTGCTCCACAAATACAATGAGATGCGTGAGTATTACCAGAAATACTCAGTGAGGCGATCCTCCAATCTACTGGACTATACACACAAGCGAAAAGACAAACACAAAAAATACAAAAAAGCAAGCAAACTAGACAACTTTGAACACATGTGTCATGCGATACTCGTCGTTATCACGATCGACCATGCGTCGACCAATGCACCTCTTGAATCGATCGATGCAATGCCTTTGCATCAACCGACACACTCTTTGCATCGATTGATGCATCGCCTTTACGTCGATCAATGCAACCTCGTGTATCCTCTGAATCCCTAACTACATCGACTGACGCACTCCTTGCATAGATCGATGCAGTCACGCGAATTATCGCCAAACGCGATCTCTCTCGACATCTCTTGGCTTCAACCAACGCCACATCGTCTGTGATACCAAATCCCCGACCTCAACAAGGCCATAACCACCACGACAACCAAGCACAAACAAACACATAAGCAATCAATCACCCAAAAACACACATCTTCTCGCTTAGATAAGGCATGGTCCGCACTCACCTCTTAACAAGATGATTCTGACCCAACCAAGATGAAAATCACACCACTAACCGCTTCTCTATCGCCTCTTGCCTCAGATCTTTACTCTCATGGACAAATCACAGATTCTCCCAGAAATCGACACAAAAGACTCACAGAATGATTTTACAGAGATTTCTCTTTCTCTTAATTTTTAAAAACGACAAACGGCTAAACCACACTCTAGGACGTCAAAATTCCTTTTATAAGAGAGCCTTAGGGTTCTCCTCTTAAACCATATCGAACCGGTGACATTGAAAATAAGCCGAGTGCAAACCACACAGTTGCATCAATTAATACCCATCCTTGACGTCAATCGATGCTAAAATGGAAATTCGGTTTGCAGCTATTACACTAATGCAAAGTTATATTTTAAATATTTATTAGAAATTAACTTGAAAACAAAAATTCGAAGACTTGTTTCTTTTCGAGTTTGACATTATTAGATAATAGATATATTTTCTCACTGCATATCATGACCACTTGAATTTTGATTTTTCTTTACTTTTTCAAATAATTTTGTGTAGTATGGAACGAGTAACGTTGTTTCGTTCTTGGTCAAGGACTCAATAGTGTATAAGTGGTTTTGTAAAAGGAGTATAGAATACGTAATTGTATATGTGAATTATCTAAATCATACTAAATCACTATGTATCTACTACTTCTTACTTTCTTAGTAACATTACAAAATCAAAGTATTTACAAACAATCAAAAAAATAACTCTAGTATAAAAGATGCTCAATGTTTAATATATATTAGAACAAAAATCAAAATAAATTTTTTACTATATAACCCGTATTTCTACTAGTAAGTTAAACCTTTTTTGGTTAAAGTTTAATAATACATTATTATTAAAATGATCACCAAGGTTAAAAACTCACTTACCATTTTATATAATATAGTTTAGACGAATAATGTCGTGTCACAGTAATTTTGCCTTAAAAATCAAGCAACACCAATTAACAATTCATCTATTTGGTCACTCTTGAGCTGGCTTTTAAGGTCTTTGGGCTCTAATCTATAAAGACATGAACAATCAGACGAGTAATTTAACCTTCTGCCTGAGGCTAAAACACTAGAGATATTTTGACCATGTTATATATTATATGATACAAAGAACACTCGCCGATGAGCACTACTAGTTGTATGATCAAGATCTATCCCATACCTGATATTTAATTAGCATGTCTTAGACCTTTCTTCATTAGATAACTTAAAAAATGAGTCCACAAAAAACAAAAAAATACTAAACTTTGACATTCATGTAGAATAATGTTAACGTCGAAATTGTAAAAACAATTACATATTTATTAGCAAAACATATCTCTCAACGTCAAAGGCCCGGCAAACAACTCCTAATCTCCGGCCGTTACGGTGCAACACACAAAATGATACTAATTTTTTTTAATTATAATTTCATTAAATGATTTATGATTATAAAAACAAAAACATAATATAATGTTTTCATCTAAACAAACTATATAAATCAAGTTTAGCGACCATTTAAGCATTTGCCCCTACCATTTTACGTTTCTCTTCTTTCTCCTCCGACACACTCCAAAACTCATAAATCTCTTTGATGTGAATTTGACTATTTCTACGTAATTTAGGATCTTACTATAATCTTACTGCATTTCCTTTTTTTTTTTTTAATTCTTTTCAATTCCTAATGGAGAACGAGTTGTTTATGAACACAGAGTTCCCACCACCGTCGGAGTTCGAGCCACCGTCTTCTTCATCGGCGATGATGCTTAATTGGGCTTTAATGGATCCAAATCCACAACAAGATTCTTCTTTTCTATGGGAAAAGTCAACGGACCAACAACAACAACAGAGCATCTTTGACTCTGCTTTGAGCTCATTAGTCTCATCACCGACGCCGACAAACTCAAACTTCTCAGGCCGTTGCGGTGGTGGTGGCGGCGGTGATGGTTTTATCATCAGAGAGCTCATTGGTAAGCTTGGTAACATAGGGAATCACAACAGCTCCGGTGAGATCTACGGAGGAACAACTCCGATGTCTAGGTCCGCCTCGTGTTACGCAACTCCGATGAGCTCTCCACCGCCGCCGTCGAATTCGAATTCTCATATAATGATGAACAGAACGACGCCGTTGACTGAATTCTCAGCGGATCCGGGTTTTGCGGAGAGAGCTGCGAGATTCTCTTGCTTTGGTAGCCGGAGCTTTAATGGAAGAACCAATTCAAATCTTCCGGTTAACAACAACAACGTCGTCAACAACTCCGGGAAACTGACACGTGTCTCAAGCACACCGGCTCTGAAGGCTCTCGTTTCACCGGAAGTCGCACCGATGATTCCCGGCGGAGAATTTTCCCGAAAGAGAAAAGTTCTGCCGAAAGGGAAATCCAAAGAAAATCCCATTTCCACAGCTTACCCATCTCCTAGTTTCTCAAAGGTACAGATAATTTTCCCGGAAAGTTTCTTACTTTTTTCCCGGAAAGTTTTATTTTTTTTTCCCCTAAGCTTTTTCAAATGTTGGAAGACCCGCTTTTTATTCGAAGAACCCAATTCTTAAAAAAGTCAGCTTTTTCATAAAGTGATTAACTTTTATTTTTTTTTTTTTTTTTAATTTTGTAGACGGCGGAAAAGAAAGAAGATTGGAGTGGAAAAGGAAGTAAAAGCTCAGAAGAAAAAGGAGGAAAAAGGAGAAGAGAGGATGAAGATGATGATGTAGAAGAAGAAGAAGGGGAAGGGAACAAAAGCAATAACACTAAACCACCTGAGCCTCCTAAAGATTACATCCATGTTCGAGCTCGACGCGGCCAAGCCACCGATAGTCACAGCCTCGCCGAACGAGTAATTATTTCACTTCTCCTATAATAACAACATTATGTAGTCAAATTAGTCGAAACTACCAAAGTTTCGTGATAGTTGGACTCTTAGTTTGATCATTAGTTGTTGTTGACATGTACAATAAATCGCTAGGCGTTAGTTAGGCGTCGAGAAATGGCATATCGTTGAATCGGTCTATATTGTTTGTCGCTTAAATTGTTAGTTTAGATTGATATAGTTTATTAGATGTGATAAGAATTTGAGTTTGATATGTTCTTTTAATGTTTGGTTTAGGTTCGGAGGGAGAAGATTGGTGAACGGATGAAGCTTCTTCAAGATCTTGTGCCCGGATGCAATAAGGTGAGACTTTTTTTTAATTTAAAAGTCTTTGATTAATTTTTTTTATGAACTCTACTGTTGATTAGTGTAATTAGAAAATTAATGTTTTTGTTTATACGATGAAAGGTTACTGGAAAAGCACTGATGCTTGATGAAATTATAAACTACGTACAATCATTGCAAAGACAAGTTGAGGTACAATTATTATTTATTCTAATTCTAATTAATTGTAATTAATGATAACATCTAAATTCTAATTAATTGTTTCATTTCATTCATTAATCACCGAATTTTAATTATTTGCAATGATTTTTTTCTTTTAATTATTTTCTAATGTTTGTGTTTTGTTTGTTTAATAATGGCAGTTCTTGTCAATGAAGTTATCATCAGTGAACGACACCAGGCTGGAATTTAACGTGGACGCTCTTGTGTCAAAGGATGTTGTAAGTCACCTTAAACATTAACATCAATTTAAAAACCATTGATAATGATAATTTGAGATTAATCATTATCAAATCCTTCTCTTTTTTGTTTTTTTTTTTTTTGTTTTGTCATCTCACTCATTATCTTATATCAAATCCTCTCTTTTCCCTTTTGTTCAATCGACACATTAGCATTTAATCAGGCAGCTTTTTGATTTCCTTTTTAAAAGTACCTTTTGTGTTTTTCTATTAAATATTGTGCAATATTTTTTACAAGTTTGAATTTATTCAGATGATTCCATCAAGTAACAACCGATTGCATGAAGAAGGACTCCAATCAAAGTCTTCAAGTCATCATCATCAACAACTTAATATTTACAATAATAATAATTCACAATTACATCCCAATAACATGATGCTCCAATCTCCCATAAACTCTTTGGAAACGTCTTGCTTAGCCAGAAGCTTCACTCACTTACAAACACTTACGCAATTCACTGACTCAATTTCTCAGGTTTTAAATTCCTTCTATGATTTTTTTCTTCCTTGATTCTATTTTTCTTTAGTCAAAAGATTATAACATATATTTATTTGTGTGATTTTCCAGTATCAAATGTTTAGCGAAGAAGATTTACAAAGCATTGTAGGAATGGGAGTGGCACAAAACCCCAACCATGAATCTCAACACATGAAACTTGAGCTTTGATCAACCATTTTTATCAAGGTCTCAAGGAAGAAAAAGAGAGAAAAAAAGGATTGATGGGTGTACATAACCATACCAATATATGTGATTTATTCATATACTCATCTCCATTTATATATATACACATTTATGAAAGTAACTTTTTTTCTTCACTTACTTTTTCTTTCTGTTTTACCATTATGTTAATTATATTATATTTGTCATCTTCCAATTCATTATTAGGGTTCAATTGTACTATTATACACTTTGGTTTCCTTTGGATTCCTTTTGCTTTTCTAATGTAATATCATTGTAAGTTTGTTACCTTCCACAACATTCCAAGATAATTAATCTACTCTATTTTAGGCAAAATTATATATTGATAAAAAAAATACATCTATAAATTAATAAAATATCATAGTTCCTAGTGTTATTAATTTATTATGGTTTTAGTATTTATTCAAAACAAAAACATTCCACATAATTGTTTGTTCAAAAAAAAAACTATTCCACATAATTAATATTTTCTGGTTAATTGATATCAAATGTTCTAGTTTACAACAAACTAGGTAATAACCCATGCAACAGCACGGGATAAAAATTTTATTTGAGATATTACATTTGTAAATATATTTATTTCGTATAATATTTATAATACAAACTATATTGGTTTGAATTCATCAAGTTTATGAAAGTTTAAAATAATAATTATTTCACCATAAATTTCAGATTGACATGATGGCAGATCTGGATCGAATGTGAACCAAATTAGTGATCAGTTCGATTTTTATCAAAGTCTTGAACTATCAAATCAGATAAAAATCACAAAAAACTAAAATTTCATGAAACAAATGATATAAATAAAATTGTTAACTCGGTCAAACCCGTCTACTAAGTCATACTGCAATGGGTTTAAATATTTTGAGCCGCTCTTTGCATCTATCCCGCTTGAATTCATGAGATCCACGGGTAACCCACATGCATTTCAATAAAGATCATTTTTTCTAATATATAAAATCTATTTAAAGCTTAAACTTAAATTATATTAATAAATTTATGTGATAAAGTTTTTAAGAAGAACACATTTGTTTTTGTTTTGTTAAAAACACAATGACATATAACTCTAAATAATAAATCAAAATGATGCTAAATAACTAATGTGTCTCTAGCTCTCTAGGACACATTAATATATAGGTGATTGTAAGCAATCTTATCTAAATCTAATTATTGACATCATAAACTTTAGGACAAAGAACTTTCCGACAAATATCATTAGACAGAAAGTAACCTCTAGATAATTAATCAAATTCGTAATGATGGACTATAATCTAATTTATCAAAATTACGAAACTTTGATTTTTATATTTTGTTACTTGCTAATAAGTCAACATCACCTTCATTCCTAGATTCTTTTCGATTTGATATTTGGTAATGTTAACCAGCTGTGTGAGGTGTTGTGTCTTTATCTCTGTTGTCTTTGGAGTAGAGGAGGGATTTGTTTACAAATATTATAGTAGAGTGGGATCAAGTTGTGATTTCTGAAAATTAAATCTTACGTTCCTCTCATGTTTTCTTTGACCGGTTTACGTCGTAATCAACCAATGATTCGATGATCAACCAACTATTTTAATGCAATTTTTTCATAGCTTTGCGCAAAAAAAAGAAAAAAAAAACTTTCCATAGCTTAGAATAAACATTTCATCTCTAGATCGACTAATTCATCATGTATATATAGTAACGTCGGGATCACAGTCACTCCGTAGTTATTTACAAATTAGTCACCGAACACTCTTACAAAACTACGAATTACGCGTATTTTAACCGTGGTTATGTGTCACGTAAAGCCACAAAACATTTAGATCACGATCGTATAGATATGATTTTTTTCGTGTCTATTCGTGATTGTTTGGTCATACACTCGTATAGCCACAACATTTTGGCCTTAGTCACGGATTTTTTCATTACTATATGCACTATGTTTTTACTAGTACAAAAATGGTGTGTAAGTACAAAAATATCTTTTCTTATAAATTGATGTAAGTTTTTTTTTTGTTTATTATGCCAATTCCTGGTGCACAAAAACAAAAAAATTGCCAATTCCTATATTTTTTTCTTATATAAAAATATCCTTTTTAGTTTCTTTTCTTTTTTTTGGCCAATTTCCAAATACAATTCTAGGTCATGTTTGGATTGTACAATTCCCCAAATATATTATGAGTTGACCTTGACCAGCTTCCGGTAAATGCTTTTTTTTTTTTTTTATCATCTTTGGTTTCGGGTAAATTTTTTCTTGGAAAATATGCAATGCAGGCAGAATCTCTCGATTAATTTAGACTCCATAGGGTGGCTCAATTACTTTCTTTCACTTTTGGTAAGAATTTCTCAATTTAGTGAAAGTAATTAGAAAAATACTATGGTAAACCTTCGTATTCACCTCTTCCCCTCTCAACCAATCAAAATGTTTTATCTAATATTTTATTTAAAAAATAATCAAAATTAAATTAAAAGCAAAAAAAATTAAGAAAAACAAATTCTGTATACTTTTATTTAAAGAAAGTTAAATATTGCCTTGGTTTAGATTTTACAATTAAACGAGGTTATATATCGGTTTGAGTTTATAAATAAGAATTAGGGTTTAGATTTTATAATTAAAACGAAATTATATGTCGGTTTGGGTTTATAAATGAGGTGGTTAGGGTTTAGATTTTACAATTAGAACAAAATTATATGTCGGTTTGGATTTACAAATGAGATGGTTATGGTTTAAATTTTACAATTAGAACGAAATTATATGTCGGTTTGGGTTTACAAATGAGATGGTTAGGGTTTAGATTTTACAATTAGAATGAACTTATATGTCGGTTCGAGTAGTGTAAAATACATATATGAGATTTCAAAAATGCATTTTCTTCTAGCATTAGCGTAATAAAAGAACCAATGACAGGTGTATTAATCATTCTCTGATTATCTGAAGATTAAGTGATGAATTGTATATTGTGAAAGGGGAATTAACGAAAAATATAGCAATCACATGGGGTATGCACTCTGATTCGTGGACTTAGCACACAGAATAATGATATTCGATTAAACTAATCACCAACTACTTTCAAGTTCATAATTGAAAAGTTGTTAATTAGAAGTTCTAAACTTATATATAAATCTTTAGGGTTCTATTAGTCTTCAGTTGCAGCTTTAGTTATAATTTAGAATTAGACACTGAATTATTGGACGTAGGAATAGGTGGGGTGAATTAATTGAATTTAATTTACTAAAAATTTAATCCATTGTAATTTGATCGCTATAATAAAAAGGAGAAGATGCTTTGAATGTGGGGGTGGTTTATATTTTTATTATCGAAGAGTAGTTGCATCTCAATCGGAAATTTAATGACATTTAAAAATGGTTAAAGTAATCACAGTGTACATGTGACATACTTTTTATGTCTAAAGATGTTGTAATAGTGGCAAATCACTACTTAAGTATTATGTCTAACAAAGCTTATTCTTTTCTTCGCATTGATACCAAAAAAAAAAGAAGAAGATGGTGTTAACTAGGCCTGCGAGTATACCTACGAGTTCAGGTATACGGGTTGGGTCTGGTTGTTTTTTTGGTTATTCAGGTATTCAGGTTTTCAAAAACTCTACGGAACATAACCAAACAAAAAATAAGTTCGGGTTGGGTCAAGTAGGAATTGTCTTAGATTTATCCGGTTTAAATCCAAACACCGATTGAAATCGGTTCAAATCCGGTTAAAATCAGTTTAATTACAATATACTTTGGTATAATTTTTGTTTTTCTTATCAAAAAAATCGGGTAATCGAGATGGATCGGCTACCGAACCAAATTTTCAAATTTTCCGAATTAAACCAAACTCTAAATTTGGTTGAACCGAAACCCAAAAAATTTGGGTCGGATCGGTTCGGCGGCTTCGTGTCGAAACAAAGTCGCATGCCTAGTGTTAACCCATTAAATATTAGGATATTTCTCTATATATTTTTTTCCCAAAACTTGATATCAAAATTACCGGCTTCTCTCAAAGTCAACCATAACACCTCTTTACTCCTCGGATTCAGATCCCGTCACCAAGTGTTCCACTTAGTCGCAGTTGGATAGGAGCTCTGTTTTGACGCTCGAGCTGTGAAAGATCTTAACAAGGCACTATAACCCAAGTTTTATACTTCAAAAATCCATGACTGTTCCAAATCCTTCTTTGTCCTCCCGTAGCATACATTTGTGTCAATCCATGGAACCAACTGTCTGAAGACTACAATTGGAACATAATTGTGATACCTCGGTTTCAGAGACATGCAGAGAGGTTTAAAAGAATTGATTTGACCACCTATGTAACCAAAATGCATTTATCTTTTTGATCAAGGGTCCTGAGAGAACTCCAGAGTTAAGCGTGCTTGAGCTAGAGTAATCTCAGGAAGGGTGACCTTCCGTGAAGTGATTGTAGGAACTGTGCAAGTGAGGACAAAACAAAGGGAAAGATCACGTAGTACTTTGTAGGGACGGTAACAAGTCTTTAAAGCCTCGTGGACGTAGCAAATCGACTATTGGATACGCATTGGCTGACGGGCCTAACGAAAGGACATGGGGCCTATTAAAGAAGGTGGACCCATGGACTAGGAGTGAACATAGGACCCACTAAGAGGTGGCGGTCGGGACATTACAAATGGTATTAGAGCCGAACCTAGACGAGTGTGGAGTCGAGGGGGCTCACACGGGCGGGGGTGGGGCCGAGGAGGGGGGGGGACGGGCTTGGTGCACAACAAAGACGTTGCAATCTATTAGTGGGGTGAATTGTAACACCCCAATTTCAGGGACATGCGGAGAGGCTTAAAAGAGTTGATTTGACTAACTATGTTACCAAAAGTGTATTTATCTTTTCAGTCAAGGGTCCCTAGAGAATTCCAGAGTTAAGCGTGCTTATGCTGGAGTAGTTTCAGGATGGGTAACAAGGCTTTAAAGCCTCCCACACGTAGCTAACCGACAGTCGAATTTGAATGGGCTCACGGGTCTAATGAGAAGACGTGAGACCCATTAAGGAAGGTGGACCCATGAATTTGGAGTAGACATGGGACCCACTAATAGGTGGCAGTCGGGACGTTACAATTAACCTTATGCAGTGTAGTATATAAGGTCTCAATCAATGATGGATGAGCCAATGAATAAAATTTAAGACAATCTAGAGATGGGAGTTTCAACTATCAACCTAGGGTGAAACAAAAATGCAATAAACTAATCAACTTAAAGGTAGTACTACTAATACTAAACTACAAATTAAAAGAGATGCAAATTAGAACAAACTAGAATGATTCAGAACAATAACTACTAAACGATCATGCAAACGAGTAAGCAAACAAACGAGTGTAATAAGAACCAAGATCGAGTGCAGTAAGAACAAAAAATTAAATGCAAGATTTAGAATAAACCAATGAACAATAAGGTCCTAAAGATAGAAATAATTGGTTGGCAGTAAACTTAGTCTATCTGGAATGGTTACCAAACTCACAAAGAGCTAATCCCTAGAAAATAAACATAAAAGACTTACTAATCCATTCTTATGATAATAACAACCAAGTTCAATCACTTCTAGACCTAATTCTCATTAGCTAGAACATACATTAAATTCAATTTCATTACTATCAATAATCACCCTAGGCAATCAATCTCTTGCGTTAGGCATAAAAATTTCTAGTATTAGTCATTCAAACATTTCATTACACCTTTTTGGTGCTGAAACATCTAGGATCTAATTCTAACTTCTCAGAAAGGAAAGAGCATTAAGAGCACCTAATCCAAAAGGGATTCTATGTAATATAAGCTTTCACATCCTAAACAGACTAAATTCATTACCAACCTAACATATCCTTAAGAACATAATCATTACTCAGACTTAATAAACATGATTATGAACTCAAACCCATATATTGCTAAAACTTGCATATTGCATAGATAATGATGCGATAAAAACCTTTATAGAAAGAAGTATAATGCAAATTAAAAACAGAATTAATGATATTTAGATTACAAGTATGAGGTGGCTACAAAAACCCTAGAGCCAAAAAACGAGATATCTCTGGTCAAAAGATTGACAAGCCTATTTATAGAAAAGGAAGGAAGCCCTAGTTAGCTAGAAGACAAAATAGAGAGTCTGCGGGTTGGTCACAGACACACACTCAGACACACGCTCGGCCGTATGCTCCTCCGGGTTATGGTCGAGTGCCTTTTCCTTTTATAAATCCTCACGGTCGAGTGCCTTGACTGCTCGGTCGTTGCAACAACCCGACCATTTTGTTTTAATACCCTAATATCTAGTGATCCCATACTCACTAGCAACCTAACTCAATCAAACAACAACGGATAACATGAAACAAAACCATTAATCCAATAACTAACAATAAATAAATGATTAACCATAATTCCAACATCCAAATCATGTCATGAAATCATAGAACCATCAACCTAGCATTCGTTATAGACAACTATGTTCTAATCTAGCATCCTAACAAAAGCACATAACAAATAATCGAGCCTCTAGAACATCCTCCTCTTCGAGGCCTTGATTCCACGATCACACTTTGCCTTTACCTGTACCGCAACACAAAAGAGATGCATAAATATTCCCAGAACTACTTAATGAGACAATCCTCCCATCTATTGGGCTATACACACAAGCAATAAGATCTCCTCACGCCACAATCAACAAACAACAAACAAACGGGGCAATACGCAAAGCAAACAAAACATCAGCCGCTTGCTGAGGAGGGTGTCGACCGACACTGGTCACCTGATGACGACTGACACCAAACTGGTGTCGACCGACACCTACTCGACATCTCCAAAAACCCTAACTGTGTCGACCAACATTGCCACATGGTGTCGACCGACACTCACCAAAGCCCTTGCGCCGTCCTTGCATTGGTATCGACTAACACTCTCTTGGTGTCTACCGACACCGAAGGCCAACATCGATTCTCTTCGATCATAAGCTCCGAATCTCGCCTCCAAATACCTCACACGTGTCCAAGGCATTCCCAGAAGTTAATCCAAGCCACATGAGCCACAAAAATGACATTAACCTCAAAAGGAAACAATCACACAACACAAAAAGTCACAGAAACAGACATCTTAGCTTAGATAAGCTATGGTCATGCACTCACCATTGCAAAACAGAGAGATCTAAAGCCAAACGACGAAGCTAGCACCACAACAACCTTCCCCACACGTCCTTAGCCTTAGATCCACACTTTTAAGGAAGAATACTCACCAACAGAGACAAAGAATCTCCAAAAACCTCAAGAACACTCACTGGAAAACTCTCTCCTCTTTTTTTCTCTCTAGAACGTGTCAAAAGCAGCTAAAAGACTTGGGAAGTCGAGTTTTTTCTTTATAAACTCGAATCTTAGGGTTTCTCTAAACCGACCACGCAAAGCGAAAAATTAAAATCGAACCGATTAACCCGTCCAGATAAGGTGTCGATTGACACCACCAACAGTGTCGATCGACACTCTCACCAAATTTCCAAAATTCGGTTCAAGGGTCTTACAGTCGTGTGTAGACTCGAGTCCTCTTCATTTCTTCTTTGAGCCTTTTTTTCTTTGTTGAGGATCTCCTCATGCTATCAACTCCTTAGTGCTTCCAGATCACCTAATACCTATTTATGCAAACAAACATATAAATATAAAAGCTATGCAATTCTACTCTAATGCATAAAATATAAATAAAAGACATGAAAACATGAGAATCTAATCCTAAAAATGCTAAACAGGAGCTAAATACATACTAAAACAAGATAAAATACATAGATATCAATTGCACACCTTACATGAAAAAAACTCCCGACTACACACCAAATCTTTTCTAAGTTGCCTCTTTAGAACCCCTTACATATTATCATTTGAAGATGTATTGTATATAATAATGGTAAACACTTTCTTATGCAAACCCCATGCTTTCAACAGCTCCATCAGTTTCATAACCAATGCAATACCCGAATAAAGTGGTGGAAAAACACAAAATGATACTATCTTTACTTGTAAATTTCAGTTTGCATCGATATAATCAGCAGCCAAGCATAAATACCTCCATAGTGATTGCTCTCCACAGATCAGTAGTCACACAAATTCTACCACGAATCTCACTTAAAATCTGCCTAAATGTGTCTTGTCTCACTTATGTTATTTATTCACATCATTTATAATTGATACAAATATTTTGAATTGGTTGAAATAATTGTTTGATTTGATTAGTGTAATCGATGGAAATATGCCCCAACTGCAAAAAAAAAAAAAAAAAAAGATTTTAATTTTGCATTAGTTAATATTTGCATCAATTTATTAAAATGACATTAATATTTACAATGGTTATAACAAGTTATGTCAATTATTTACATCATTCATAAATAATTGATGTTAAAATGAATAAAAGAATGTTTAAGTTATTTTTAAAATAAATTAATTTATTAATTAAAACGAAAGCAAATTATTAAATTCGTTTGAGTGGTCTGAAAATCAGAACTTCTTTCAGAGTAGCTTATTAAATTTACATTTTTGACACCATTAAAAACATAAAGGTCATTTCATATTGAAAACCTATGAATCCTTTATTTTGGAGTGCAAGTAATGTACGACATTAAAAAATGGAGTAAATAAGTGATGTTAAAATAAATAAAAGAATATTCTAACTCGATTATAAAGGCATGCTCTGAAAAAAATGTTCTGATTTTGTTTTTTCTTGGTAAGTTCCATTCACATTGCCTCGGACAAACAATATTAGTACCCACATCAAAATTTGCCACATAACTGATGCATTCTTGAGATAGCTTCGTTGAGACCACCATCCTTCAAGTTTATCCAAAACATACATCACACAAAAAAATCTTATGTTTTTCATCCATGTTTATGCCAAGATCTCATGTTCAATTTAATCATCAATGTGTACCACAACTTCCCTAAATTCCACTAGAGCACACGACTTCATATCTCTATTTATATTTCTGAATCTCACAAATATTGTTGGAAAAACTCCAGTAAACCCATAAATGGTTGGAAATAATGATCTAGGACTATCTATTGGATGATCCAATAGATACATATCATCGACTTTATTTCATCTTTTTGGCAACTCTTGAAGTAACAACTATCTACTCGTTTTGTATCCAAAATCTAAAATATGTGGTCTAGGTTCTTGTATGTATAAAAAAATCCGTTTTCTTTCTTTGTCTTTAACTTTCCGGTTAAATTAGTTGTGTGAATTTCGCTTGCACAAATACCTTTGTGTCCTTGTAAAATTGTTTAAAGTCAAAACAAAAAGCAGCTAATATTAGTTCAATTAGTTTTGTAGTTCACAATTCTTTTCTTTTTTTTTTTTTGGTGTTATGTTTTCTTTTTCTCTTTTTTTGTTTTCTCTCAATATTTGTCATTTTGACATTTTATTCAAGAAAACTTGTTAGAAATATTCTTTTGTTGTTTTCAAAAATATCATTTGTTTGATCATTTTCATTTTTGCTATCTTTTACATAATTACAATACATTTAATAAACTTCTAAATTTTTTTTAGGTTTACATTCTCTATTTTACATTTAGATATATAATTTTGAGAAAGTTAAGTTCAGTATTTGGAGTTTTGAAATTTAGAATTTAGTTATTTTGTATATTAAACAAGTATATTATCAAAAGTAGACAATATGAGAGGGAAGACTAACATGTATGTTTCCCGTTGTGCTTCTGTCTTCTCATTGATATAGTTAATTAGATTGTAATTCCACGTTGTTTGTTTTGTGCAAGCTTACCCTCCCATTCTACTCGTTCACTCTCTTCTGTTTCGTTCATTTAACGATGTTCTTTCTAAAAGCTAACTTACTGATATACATATATACCCGGTATGGCGGTATCATGTCTATCTTAAACATCATCCCAGCTCTACGACTCTTCCCCTTCATAGTCCCATATGTTCCGATTGAGAACATGTCTGTAACCAGATTTGGGGCCAGGATAATTTGTTTTAAGTTTGGAAGTCCTTACTAGTGGGTAGTCACTAGTCACTAAACAGCCGGGGATACCCTCTGTGGCCGATCTAGTCGCATATACTGGATCAGAACCTTTGGTTGATCCAACAAACATCCAAAGATATTCCTCTGATTCAGGATTTAATGAACTTGGCAAACTAGGAATGGTACTTATGCCACAACTGTTTCAGGACTTGGCTTAAGTCAGAGTTGGCTTTAACATCTCTTATGCCACAACTGTTTCAGGACTTGTTATTGTATAAACAACTGTTTATTGACCGCATAATTTGCATGGGTCTCCAATACGAATTGGTCCACGCTAAACCCTTAAAGATTCCTAAAGTACTTGGAGCGGATCCTCGTTTATTACAAGTCTGTTTTATATTTTTATTTCAACAGAGTAAAAGCCATACACACTAAGAATACAAAAGGTAACACAGAAATTTATAGATTTCAACTATTACTTTTTGGGATGAATGCTACTCTTTAAGAGATTTGCAAACTTAAGCCTTAGCGTCAATACTCATCGCTTGTGCTTCTTTCTGAGCTCCTTTCTGCACAAATCACAACGATTATTACTAAACATGAATTATTTGTTATCAATTCAACAAAGGCTAACTTTTCCCTATTAACGCTACTTACGTGTGGCTCCAACAATTTTGACAACATGTTGCTGTAGAATTTAGCATCTTTCTTGTTGTACTCTTTCACTTTCTCCTTCAACTTCATATATTCGATCTTCACCTCCCTGGAGAAACATACATGTTACAGCTGGAAGAAAAAAAAGAAGACAAAGAACCAATAAAACATTACTCACTTGTTGTCTGGATCAATTTCAAGAGCTTTCTTGATATCAAGCTCAGCCAAATCGAGATCAGCTGTCTCCATGTACGCATGTGCTCTCCTATACATCGCCTTCACATTTCTACCATCCATCTCCAACACCTATACACACATTTGTTTCATTCTTTACATTTAGCTCTTCTTCTCTAATTAGAATATCCAAAATTACTGACACTCAAATATTTTAATTTACCTTTGTGGACAATTTTGCAGCCTCCTTGTAGTCTCTCAGTTTCAGCTTGCAAGCAGCATTGTTCAGGTTACAGGCAATTTTTAAAGCTTTTGCTTTCTTTTTATCCTCTTCATCAAAAGCTGAGTCATATTCTATGTACTTGACACCCTGCAACCAAAATCTGATATTAGTTCTGAATCCAAATATACAGACATTGTTGAGGTACAAGGATCAAATCCAAACCCTCTCGTATCTCTTTGAAGCTCTTGCGTATTTGCCAGCCTTGAACAATGCATTTCCTTCTTCCTTCTTCTTGCCAGCGGCTTCTATCTTTTCCTTCGTGTCCATGTCCCAAGACTCTTTCTCCTACATTAATTCAGAAGAAGATGATATCCTTTAGCACACCAATAACATTGATCATGAAGAAAGAAGTAACACTTAGAAAACGCTCTCACCTTGATGAAGGATACCAGCTCGACCTCGTAGGATACAGTTGAGTTTGGTGGTATGACAGCCAGCTCCTGCTTTGATTCAGAAGAACCAAAAGCATATTCCGGTGACACCATGATGAATGCCACCTCACCCTTCTTCATGCCCATCACAGCTTTTTCGAGCCCTTCAATTACTTGTTCTGCACAGAACACCATCCTCTGTCACTTTAATATGATAGTTCGTGACATGCAAAATACAAAAAGGAAACAAGATTCCAGGCTCTATATATGTATGTACCTTCATCAGTTTTGAACTCAAATGGCTCGTCTTCATCATGACCTTTCTTCAAGAACACAGTTCCATCTTGAAGTTTACCAATCAACTTCACTGCAACAAACCAACATAACTAGGTTATCAGATTACACAACTTAATAATTAATATAGTATACATAAGCTTTTCATATCAGATTTTTAAAGATACTAACATTTGACAACCGCTCCTTCATTGGGACGCTCATATCCTTCTCCTTCTTTCAGTATTTTCTTAATGACTTTTTTGTCATCAGTCACTTCCACCACAGTCTTCCAAGAAACCAACTCAAGATCAATCTGAAGGGTCGCATTTGGTGGGATTGCAGCTTGGCAACCATCAAAAGATATTCTTCCAATTTCCCCAAAGCCATCTGTATCAGTCACATAAACAAGTCAGACCATATCTAAATTCAGTGCATCGCCGCAAACAAACGACAAACACCAATTAAAAAAACTCACATTGTGGCTTCACAGTTAAAAGAACCTTCTCCCCTCTTTTCATGGTTTTGACAGCCTTAGCAAGTGCAGGACATAAATGGCCTATTTCACGATAAGTATATCAGATCCTTATTCCAGTTGCGTATAACAACATTACCATCCGGATAAGGAAATAAAATACTAACCCTCCTTGACAGTGAACTCAGCACCATCAGACTTTCCAACAATGGTGCCATCCTCAAGCCGAGCTTCATACTTGACTGCAGCATATCAATGCCATTAAACCAATCAGAACCAATGTCTATAAGATTTTATGTCTCATAATAGGTTTATGGAAACAAAAGAAAACGCACCGTAAACTTCATCAAGATCCTTTGGCTTCTCCCATTTTTCTCCTTCCACAATTATTTTCTTAAACACCCCACCATCACCACATATATCCTTCACACTCCTCCATGATATCAACTCCACATCAAATTGAAGAGTAGCGTTCGGAGGAATGGTTGGAGGCGAGCCAGTTTCTCCATAAGCCAGCTCAGGAGGAATGGTGAAAACAGCATTTTCACCTTTCTTCATTGTCTTGATCCCTATATCCCATCCTTTTATCACATGTCCTAACCAATCAAGACCAAAGAAATTCAGAACTCAAAACATAAGATAACTCAAAACATATGAAAGGTTCTTGGCATCAATCACATAGCTACAGATCAAAACGTGACACGCAAATTCACAAGAGATATCACAGAACAGACTCTCAACTTGAACAAAAAAACCACATATCCTCACACAAACCAGCCTCAAAAGTGACTACACAGCCAAGAGTTTCCAAATGTGGCCACGCATCACTACACCATCCAAAAGCTTAATCTAAAAGCAGATAACAGCAAACAACTTCCACAAAACAAACAAGAAAAGGTCTACCTTGGCCAAGAGTAAATTTGAAAGGAGTTCCTCTGTCACGGCTTGAATCAAACTTCGTCCCATCTAACAATGTTCCCGTGTAATGCACTGCAAAAGAAATTAATCTCAGAACCTGATGATCACTCATATATCATCAGATCAGATACATAAGAAAAGAAGGACTAAGTCATTCAAATATACCTTCAACTTCATCTCCGTTCTCAGGCGTATCCCATTTTTCACCTTCCTTGACAAGCTTCTTCTTCAATCCTGATTTCCCGATCTCCTTCTCCTCGCCGATCTTTAAATAAGGAGCCGAGTCAGCTTCGTCGTCTTCTGGGAGATCCATATCCATCTCCTCCGGTTGTTCCTCTGCCGGAAACTGCTGCATGTCGAAATCGTCTTCCATTTTGCTGATCAAAGTTGAAAAGATGAGACTAGTGATTTTAAAAGTACAAAGAGAGCGTAACGAATTAATTGTTGACAAAAAGATGAGATCGATTGAGAAATTGTTAGATGAGATTTTATAGAGAGAAGAGAGAGTGTTTTGGGGGTTTCTAGAGTATTCTGACTTCATTGTAACTTTGAAATGAGAGAGAGAGAGAGAGAGCCCAAAAGAAGATTTGTCCCGATGTTTCTAGATACCGTTACTTTTCTTTGAGCGGGTCTTAGCTTTTAGAATTAGTAAATGAAATTAAAATACATTTGTTTGAAAGATTTATTAAATCAGCCAAATAATAATAATAAAAAAAGGGCAATTTAAATATATATATTTCTCGTTTCTATATTGAAAATGGAAGTTTGAATGAAATTGATGAATTCATAAAATTCTAGTGTTATTCAGATCATTTGTAGATTTTTTTTGAATTTTAGTGTTATTCTTATTCAATCTAATTGATCATTGGATTGGATTAGATGGTATACTAAAATTCTACCCGGAAGAGTTTGGTAGTAGCGCACAATGATAAAAATTATAGAACTAGTTCTAATGTTCCCAAACTAGTTACATCCTATCATTGACGTTGTCGATAAGCCGAACTACGTAAGTTGATTTGGCTAATTAATTGACTAAGGGATGAGTCATTTTATAAAATGAAAAAGTTAAATGTCGCCATAACAATCATATCCTCATTGTTTACGCCTAAAAGCCAAACTCAAGTACTGAAACACTAGAAGAAGAAAAAAAAACGCCCATAGATAGTTTCTCCGTATTATCCTGAGAACTCTGAAGCAAAACCATTGGAGAACGGAGACCGAATCATAGCTCGTCATCGCCATATCCCTCTCCGTCTTCATCTCCTCCATCTTCTTCTCCGCCAACTGGTTTTTCATTTATCGCAATAAGCTCCGTGTCAAATATCAATGTTGCACCACCTGAAAATTTGCAAGATTGTTTTTAGTTCTATTGTCAAGAGGAAACCATACTTTTCAGAAACATGAACACGCAGTATTTATACCGGGGATAGTAGGCGGAGAGCCGTGTTCTCCATATCCAAGTTTTGCGGGTATCTTTAACTTCCGCTTCTCACCTACACACGCTCCTAGCAAACCTTGATCCCAACCTGCAACCAAAACCAGAACATCACTATTTACCATTGGAGAGAAATCAAGAGAATGGAACAAAACAAAAGAGAGATACAAAAGCCAAAAAAGCAAGTGGGTTAAACCAAGTCACTACCTTTAATAACCTGACCACTTCCTAGTTGAAACTCAAACGGATCACCCCTTTCAAAACTCGAATCGAATACAGTTCCATCAGTAAGTTTCCCCTGCCACAATAACACTAAGTTATAATAAGACAACAAAAACAACACCAAACATGTCTTCATAACAATGATTTGAATCCGTCTTTGTCGAAAATCTGGTCAAGCTTACCCTATAATGCACCTTGATTTTATCACCTTTGTGAGCCCGAACTTCACACGTTTTTGGCTTAAACTGCAACCACCAAAAGAAAAGAAGATTATAAAAATCTAACTCTTTATTATCTTTGAATCCAATCAAGAAACCCAAGTATCTTGCAAATTTGCTGACAAGATCCAAACACCTCACCTAAACATAATGGTCAAATTAATACACTCTTACTATATTCTAGTACCTATCAGAAGAAGAAACCAAAACAGAACAACAAGACAAAAGAAAGAATGCTTTTTTTAGACCAAGCAAAACCAAAATTGTTTATAAATTCACATTAACAGTATGACACTAAGATCGCTCATTTAGTCATTTGCTGATCGCGAAAAAAATAATAACTTTACCTTAACCCCGATCTGCAATTCAGACACGTCTGCCGTCTTCTTAGCAAAACCTATACAGTGACAAAACATGAAAAAAGAACAGATCCAATACAAGGAGTTATTATATAGAAGAAACTGAGATTAGATTGAAACAAAGAGATCATGTTCTAGCACATCAGACAACGTGAAGAAGTAAATATTGATAAAAGAAAACAGGAATCAGAACCTTGGAATGAAATGAGAGAGAAGAGGATCAAAAAGAGGGAGTAACGGAGACACATCTTGCTCGCCATAATCGCGTCTTCTCACACTCCCTTCTCTGCTTTCTCCTTTTCTTCAGTGCTTTGTTGTTGTTTCACATCTCAGAGACAATCTTATTGGGCCTACATATGATGTGGTTGTTTTGGGCTTTCTCCTAGACTATTTTCTTAGCTTAGAAAATATCAAAATACTATGTTTGGATAATGTTCCTCCTACTATGTAGTTGTTTTACTCTACTTCAGTATTTCTTACTTTAAAACAAATATTTTAAGTTTATTATATATTTTTATTTTGTTCTTAATTTCTAATATAACCCTTTAGTTTTAAAATCTACAAATTATTTTCACTTATTTTAGTTTTAACAAAAAAATCAATAAATTAAAATCTATATAATAATAACAATCTGAATAAATGCCAACAACAGTTGCGATTTTTCATTGTACCTTTTCGTTAATTAATTTTTTGATATTTATTTAGAAGAAAATCATACAATTACGTCTGTTTATTGTAGGGGTGTGTCTTTTAGAATAAAGGAAAATCATACAATTGTTTATGTTCATTGTAGAGTTGTTCATTTTTACCATATACTATTCACAAGTTTTCGTTCCAATAATTATATTTATGTCTTTTAAACTCTATATTTATATTTGTCTCTTCTTAGATAACTAATAATACATTGTTCGCTGACACAACTTTTTTTGTTTCATGTTGAATCTAACTAATATGAATTTTAATATTTAATATTCAACATTTTTCTATAATATAACTAAAGATTTTAGAAATGATTATAAAAATATAGAAATTTAATCTATATAATAATAACAATCTGAGTTAATGCCAACAACAGTTGCGATTTTTCGTCGTACCTTTCATTAAATAATTTTTTAATATTTATTTTGAAAAATCGTACGGTTACGTCTTCATATAATTGTTTCTGCTCATTGTAGAGTTGTGCATTTTCACCATATCTTATTCACAACTTATATTTATGTCTTTTGAACTATATATATATATATATATATATATTTGTCTCTTCTTAGATCACTAACTATCAATTGTTCGCTGACACAAATTTTATGTTTCATGTTGAATCAAAATAATAGGAATTTTAATATTTGATATCCAACATTTTCAATAATCTAACTAAAGATTTTAGAAATGATTATAAAAATACAGAAATTTAATCAACTTTAATTAGGTAACTTATAATTGTGTTTATTTATCCTAACTCTTCATAAAATATGTGTTATCTAATATTTAACTTTTTTTTTCTTTTTAGAAGTTGTGTATTTTTATTCTAATTACGGGTTGATAAATTTCCACTCAAGATAAAATTTATTATATTTTTCAAATTATTTTATCAGAAAGTTGTATTTATTTATTATAATCGTTCATTTGATATCCTCACTTAGGATCAGTTCGTCATAATATTTGTTTATGAATAATAGAAATACCAATAACTGTTATGATTTTTGTTACTGTTTACAATAGTGTTTCATAAAATATATTATACTTATAATACCTACAAATTTTTTACAAAGTTGTCTCGATGCATTATGATTTTTCATTTAGTAATTTTTAACTTAGTTGATTTTTTTTCAGAATATTTTTTTATTATAAGTTTTCATTTTGATGGTTGTGTTTTTAAAACTCACAGTTTTATATGTTTATAATTTATGTAGTTTTAGCCCTACTTATTTTTTTTTTCTTTTGAGATCATTTTTAATTTTATCATTTATCATATATTTTCAAACTATTTTACTTTCAAATAATTTTATAATATATAATTCTAAAATTTGAAATTTAATTTAACTTTTCTTAAAATATTTTCTAGCGACATCGCGGGGTATGAGTCTTAGTATTATTAAAATTAAACTTGAAAAATAAAATTTTATTACATCTCATAAATAGAAAACAAATGACTAATAACATTTTTATTTAAACATCATCATTAGTGTACTTTTCCTACAAATGATCGATTAAAGCGTTTCAAAGTGAAAAAATGAGCGTCTCTATCTTTGATTTGTCTATGTCGAGCAAGAAATTCTTGAAATCAAGTATTTTCATCATGATATTTCAAACCAGATTATTAATCACTATTTTATGATGTATTAAGTTTATTTTGTTAACAACTTGTTTTTATTTTAGTTTTCTTTTTTTATTTTAATTTATGACACTAGTTATGTATTTTATATTTATTGTTTGTTATGTTATTCTATTTTCTAAGTTAAATATATGTTATTTTGTAATTTAAATTAATTCAATATATTTGTTTTTAATATAAATTTTATAAGTTTAAATTCTTATTAAATAATTGTATTTAGATATAAAATGGTAAAATACGATAATTAAGGGATTACTTTATAAATAAAAAAGTTATACTCTAAAATTAGGAAAATGGACCGTGTTACTCTAAATTTGGAGTAACTCTGTTCGTTTGTCTATTTTTAGAATAGAATATAAAGTATTATTGGAGATGATTATATTCCGAATATAGAGTTTGGAGTAATATATAAAATATTAGAGGAGATGTTCTAAGTCTTTATACGTATTTATCAAGCAAAAATATTTAAAAAATTTCTAGCCTGACGAAAAGCCAAAAAATAATAGTACAATTTTATAATACAAAGATTGGTTTGCTATTGATCACGATATGTGTGTGTTATGAGTTATGACTTATGAGTTATGACTATCGAATAGTGATTTCGACACATGTTAGAAAAAACACATATAAAACTAAATTTTTTTTTTAAATGATAAAAAATATTATATATAGATATTTTCTGATATCATTATTATACAAAAAATCCTATATATAATAGCACAGTTTTCTCTCATTTGAAGATGTACATATCCGCATTATAACTTAAGAAAATCAACATAATCGTAAGAGTATATATATGGATGTTGCCAACGAATCCTCTAATATTGAAGATTACACCTTCACATAAAATATTATGGAAATGAGAGGCATAGGCCAATGGGATGAAAGCATGGATTACTGAGCACTGAAGAGAGAAAATGATCATTTAGCTACTAAAAACATAAAACATGCAAGAAGATTACAAATACATGAAAACATGTAATAAGGTTAACCTGTTCATCGAGGAAAATAAGGATAAGTGTTTCTTAAGTAGGAGACTACCATCTCTAAGCTTGTTATACAACTTTGAGCGTTGCGTTGCTCCTCATCACGCCTAGCATTTTCTTCATCAACTTTTGCGAGCTTAGCACGAGCAGCTTCAAGTTGGTCTTGCAACTCTAAGATTGACGGTGAAAAAACGGTTGAATAACATTGTTTTCTCTTCCCTTTGTTGACCGTCTCAGCTAGTTGGCCAAGTCCAAAGGGTTTTCCCTTGTCATCTGTGACAGTACTCTAAACACACAAAGAAAAGATGATGCAAAACCAATTAGATTGAAACAGACATTGTTAATGTTCCATGAATATTCATGCTGAGAAAGGAGAACCATGAATAAAAAATGTAGACCAATAAACATTAGAAAAACTAGACAATAAGTATTATAAAAAGCGAGAATCAACATCAGAAAACCACACAATCATCATCACGAAAAGAAAGTAAAAAAATACCTTGAGAAATATGTCATATTTATCTTGAATGGTGAGGATCCGTTGAGATGAATGGTCTGAACCGTCAAGATCATCGGCATCAAGCTGATTCAATGTCTCTTCTAAGTTCTTCTCATAATCTTCAGCTACTTGTTTAGCCTTTGCATCAACAAAAGTTCCATCTGCCCTTGTATGAGTTGCTATAAAAACTTCACCAAGTGATATAGGGCGACCCAATTTATCCTCCTGTAATGATACAAAAAAAAGTTACTAGTGTCACATGTAAAATTAAAGGCAGCTAAAAATGCATTACCAACTCCTTACCAAGTCTAGTTGTACTTGCAAGTACGATTTCTGTCCGGATAAGTGTTTATGGACGCCAAGCCCACCACGATCAGAATTTCTGGACTGGGAAGCATTAGTGCTCTTTTCAATAGACTCGGGAGTGTTCCAGTGCTCCATCATTTCGACCCAAAGTGTTGGCCGAATTCAAATTGGATTTTGACCCCTCAGCTTTGCTTGGCTTACAATTCCTTTGATCCTTCTTTTGGCGACCCTTATGAAGTTTTCTTTAACCACCTCAGTAATCCCACTGTCCCAGTTGTACTTCCGCTACACAATACACAATACAATATTGTTAAGCTAAGTGTGAATGATTCTAATCATGGTATGTAGTCATAAAAAAAACTGTAAAGAGCATTACCGCAAATGTTCTGAAGTATCGTTCTTGAATGTTAATAGGTGTAACCTTCCAACTGTAGTAAGAGCCATCAAACTTCCTTCGAAGTATTCCACTTATCACTCGGGCCAGTTTTCCTTTGTCCCGACCAAACCTATTAGACAAATATTAGGAGAGCAAATAAAAGTAAAGAATATAAAACCAAAACAAAATTGTTGCAATTCGAAAACCTAAGTGATATAATCAACACAAGAGAACCAAGCAATGCTATGTAATCAAACTAAAATTCAGAAACACAACAACCTAAGTGATATAATCAAGACAAGAGAACCAAGCAATGCTATGTAATCAAACTAAAATTCAGGTTTCGAGATAATGAAAAGAAGAAGTGATTAATAGTTTTGAGAACCGTGTTAGATGGTTAATCGAGTCACAAACTAGTCACAACTTAATTTTGGGTGGGGGGAAAGTTTGGCGGTTATATTTCACTAATATTGTCGAAAAGTTTGCATATGCGTTCAGTAACAAATTAGTCACAATCAAGTAGTCGCAAAACAGTGATACTGCTGGTCAGTCACAAAGTAGTCACAAATATTAAAAATGGTTGCAAACTAGTCACAAATTGTGACCACTTTGTGACTTGTTATTAGTAGACATAAGCTTATTTGGTTTTTGAAAGCATAAAATATAAAATTTTTACTTGTAACCATTGACATTGTAATTAAAGTGTCAAAAAAACAAGGTCAGAGAAGAAATAATATATTAGAAAGAGAATTTGAACATTATACAGCTTTCGAACATGTTTGTTGTATAATACATGTAACACTTAATACATGATATTGAATATACACTAATTGATTCATTATATGGACATATATCTTATAATAGAAATATTTACTATACAAATTTGTTCAAATATTTGTAGATACTAAACACTTAACATTATTTGAATACAATTTTGTTAAAATTGGAAAAAAAAATTGTAGGCGGTTACTAAAGGGTTGCAAAAGAGTCACAATTTCAGGTGTCGGTGGCAAATTATTCAGGTATTAGTCACTACCTAGACTCGTTTTGCGACCAATGTGAGACAGAAAGCTAAATATGGTGTTTCTTAGGTTTAGTCGTAAATTAGTCACAATATGCGACGTTTCTAGGACAGCCTGAGAAAATATGATTTTTCAATAAAAATACAAATATTATACATCATTAAAATACAATATAACTACCAATATTAAAGATATTATACATTATTAAAATTCAATTATAATAAGTATATTACACAAATTAAAGTTTTAAAATTGTGATTCAATTTCCTCATCTTCATCTTCCGATGACGATTCGTTACACCGAAATTTGTCTTCTGGTTCAGCGTCTTCGATTTTAAAGTCAATGTGATCAACATTCTGGCTTGTGTCTACCAAACTATCAATTATGATATCCTCAATAGTACCCGTCTCCATCATCAGTTGTTTGCTGCAATATAACAAGTTCATTTTCTCTAAACTTTCCTTGAGCAGTATGTTTTGGATTGACTTTTAGAACCGTGTGCCAAATTTTCCGAGGTCGTTTTGTGTTTGGGTATGAAAGATAACACACTTGATCAGCTTGCGAAACTACAAATGTTTGCCAATAGAAACCTTGTGATATGTGGATTAAAAATATTGACATATAAATTTAGGGTAAAAGATAAGAATACCTAAGATGAATGGTTCATAATTTTGATACTTCTTTTATTGTAGCACGTCAACAATGCCTCCATCTCGAATTCGAGTGCCTTCCAGGATCAAACCATTCACAGAAGAAAACTATGATCCTTAAATTCAAAAATTCTGGATACTTGAGCTGAATAATATTTTCGACGGTCCCATAATAATCATCTTCGTCATGTGCTTCTGAATAATTTGATCCTCGAACACATATCCCATAATTCATTGTTTTCTGCTTCTCCCATCGGCCTTCGTGTGAAACAAATAACCTCTTGTAAAATGCATAGGTCACGACTTGATTTTATTTTCAGGACCGTCCACTATATCATACACCCATGGAGGAAAACTTTTTGAACTTATACAAACCTGTACGTGTATATAATAATATAAAAAATATACACATATAATATATATCAAATTATTGAGTAGTATATTCTTACATATTCACGAATCTATTTAGGAAAATCTGCTTCTCTTTTTGAGATGACTTCAACCTCAAAATGTTCTGGATCACCATATCGAATATGTGCCTCCAATAATCTGTGTTTCACCAAAAATATATATGATTTCTTAACCTGAAACCAAGAAGATCATGTATATTAAAAATTAATAAGTTAACAAAGAGCATACCTCTCAAGTGGCCTAAAATAGTCACAATTGAGTAAAACATATGGATGTGCACATTTGTACTCTTTTTCACTTAACCAAAATTCACTACATTTGCCACTTGGACGACCCACATAAGTGAATATTTCAGGTACCGGTACAGGATAAACAGGTACTTCACCTTCATTATACCTCATCTCCCTGAAAATTAAATTCCGTTTACCATCATTAATATAATTGGAAGCAAATACTGAATTACAACAATTACTAATTAAGTTATACCATTGATGTCTGCACAACTAGCTAAATCTGAAACATAGCCGTCAGAGAATTTAACCTCATGTTTGACCCATTCTAACAGTCATTCTTTTGCTTTCGGAGTCAACCTCCAAACAGGAAATGGAGCTCCCCCTCCATCATCTGCATGCAATTCTTTCTGAGAGGAAAATCTTTTAATGTCCAATTTTGACTTCACTGTATCTATTGATCTATCTTTAACATTCATAGTAGTATACATGATATAATCATGCATATTCTTCTCGATATGCATCAAATCAAGATTGAGTCATAGAATCAGATCAACCCAGTAAGGCAACTCCCAAAATTTTCTTTCTTTATGTCAATTATGCCACTTTCAATAGCCTTCCACTTTATCTTCATGACCATTTCCACCACAGACATATGTTTTAGGTGCTATAGATTGCCTTATACGCTGATATATAACTTCTCCATTCAGAGATGGCGGTGGATAGTCGTTCAAAGCATGCTTTCCCTTCAGAAAGTTATTTTTATTCTTTCGCAATGGATGATTTGTAGGAAGAAACCTCCTGTGACAATCAAACCAACATGTCTTTCTACTAGCCGGCAACCAAAAAGCAATTGTTTCATCCATACAAATAGGACATGATATTCTCCCATGAGTTGTCCATCCTGACAATATACCATATGCCGGAAAATCGCTAATAGTCCATAAAAGCGCAACTTTAAGGTTGAAGTTTTGATCTAACGAAACATCATAGGCTTCAACCCCGTTGTATCATAGCTCCTTTGACTCGTCGATCAACGGTTGGAGGAAAACATCAAGACTAGCTCTTGGATGATTTGGCCCTAAATTCAGAATTGTCAGGAACAAATACTCATTGTTCATGTACATATCCGGAGGTAAGTTATATGGTGTCAAGATTACAGGCCATAACGAATGGTTTTTGGACATGCCAAAAGGATTAAAACCGTCTGTACATAATCCGAGATAAACGTTTCGTGTTTCTCCTGCAAATGTAGGATGCAGATGTTGGAAATTCTTCCACTCTGCTGCATCAGATGGATGACACATTACTCCGTCTTCTGAATCATGCTCAGCATGCCATCTCATCACTGATATAGTCTTCTCTGATTGGTACATTCTCTTCAATCTGTCAGTAATAGGTAAATACCACATACGACTAAAAGGTATTCTATTTCTTCCCTCACTATCCTTGTACCTTGGTTTTCCACAAAACTTGCAATGTTCCAACTTCGCATATTCTTTCCAGAAGAGCATACAATTATCTATACATACATCAAATGTATGGTACGGCAATCCTATCTTTCGCATCAAAGACTCTGTCTCGTAGTATGAACTGGTGCCTGATTACTCTCTGGTAAATACTCCGTAAATAATTCAGCCCATGAGTCCATGCAGGTTTCAGATAAATTATGATCTACCTTGTTGTTCATGAAACGAGCAGCCAACGACAATTTCGACTGACTTTCCCGACACCCATCATAAATTGGATTATTTGCAGCATCTAACATATCATAAAACCGTTTTGCATCTTGGGTAGGTTCTTCATGAACATGAGATCCACTTTCATGTTCATGTTGATGATACTGATTAAATGGTGTAGTACCATGAAATGCATCATTCACCATACCAGCAAATACATTCCCACCATTCCCTCCATCAAATTCTACTGATTGATCACCCCACATATAATCTACATTACCATAATGACTACTCGTTCCTTCCCCAACCACATTATAATCTTCACCATGTTCAAACCATACATAATATCCAGGCGTGAATCCTTTACTATGCAAATGCGATGAGATCGTACGAGCATGCAATAACTTTTCATTTTGACATTTAAAGCAAGGGCAGAGAAACCTACCTCCACTGTTATGGGCTAATGATTGGTTACTTGCAAAAGCTATGAACTGATCTACCCCCTCCAAAAATACCTTCGAGATATGATTTGTCTCTCGATCGATTCTATTGTACATCCACTCTCGTGAATAATTCCACATTTTTTCTCACTTTTTTCCCTTTTTTCTTCTCTTTTTTTCTCTGTTTTTTTTGCTCCTTTTTTTCTTGTATCAAATAATGGAAATGAGAGGTGTGAAAAATGAGAGGAGTGAGCGGTGGCTTATATAGGGATAACATGATCACTGTTTTGCGACTACCTTATAAGAGTCACAAATTTGCGATCGTTTTGCGACGAATTTGCCACTTTATTACGACCACTTTGGGACTACAATTATATGTCGGCAAAGTTCAGTACCCCACCTATCCTCAACATTTTCCACGTTTTTAACTAACTTTTGTGTACGACTACTTTGCAACGAATTTGTAACTTAAACAGACAGTTATAACTCCGTCGCAATTTTATAACGATATTGCGACCAAAGTTAACGACTTCTATTTATGTCGCTAAGTCGTCGCTATTTGCGACTGTTTCGCAACTCCTGCTATAGTGAATTTAAAGTAGTCTTAATGTAGTCGCAAATGAGCAACGTGTTAGCAACTACTTTTATTAGTCGCATATTTAGGACTAATTAGCGATGATAGTTTCTGCAGTTGTGTTTTAGTCGCAAAACGGTCACAAAAGGGTCGCTAATATTTGTGACCGTTTATGTGGTCGCAAATAGTAGTCTCAAAACACAGGTTTTCTTGTAGTGTCATGTCGGTCGATGCAACCCCTGGTGGTGTCGGTCGATGCATGTTTGGTGTTGGTCGATGCAGTTCCTGGTTTATTTGTTGGTTGTTGTTTGATGGTTAGAAACATAGAGTATCTCAATTGCTTGTGTGTATAGCCTAGTAGATGGGAGGATTGCCTCACTAAGTATTTATAATAATACTTACGCATCTCAATTGTTGTTTGTGGTGTGCAGGTTTGTGACGTGGGACCATGGCGATGGGGAGGAGGATGATCTAGGGTCTCGTTTGTGTGTTGTTGGTTATATTGTTTATGTTGGAACCTTGGTTATAGTTATGTTAGGTTGTTGGATAAAATGGTTAGGAATGTTATGTATCTGAGATGATTAATGTTATATGTTTCCGCTATGCATATTATTGGTTGTTGGTTTAATATTGGTAA